>NW_022103902.1:8536268-8537630 GCF_000313985.2 Echinops telfairi | reverse complement strand
CTGATATCAGTAACATCTGGCAGCCATATTCAGTGAGCCATTGGCTCTGTGATAGCGATACACAATGTCCCACTGCTCCAAGTCTAGAAGGTGATTCTTTTGTAGCCGCACAAGCAGCAGTTGGAGAAAAATCGATCAGTCCCTTTGGTAGCCTCAAGGTGTCAAGGCTGCCATTGAAATCTATTACCACCATCGTCATTAGCCATTGTTTTCATGAGACATCTGCCAAACGAATGTTTTTCTTTCCTTTTTAATCACTAGGAAGAAATCAAAGGTAACCTGACCAGTGCTTACTATAAGTCAATCAATACATTTATTAAGCTCCCGTTTGCTTAGTTCAATGGAAACACTTGGGGTTGCGCTCTGGGATTTTAATGGACAGTGCTCTTTAAGAGAGCAGGTCATAGGGAAAAATTCACCATAGGGAAAAGCTAGACAGTATGGAATCCTCGCACAGTGGGTCGGAGAAAAGTGACATTTGTTCCCTGGATTTTATTTCTGTGAAGAGGTGACGTCGGAGATGCCCTGAGCAGACGATTTGGCAAAGTGGTTCCTTACGGTGGAGTTATTTTCTTTTCCAGCAGGTTAGGAAAAACCACCAAGGGAGTCGGCGGAATATGCATCCCATTAGAGCAGCGTTTTTTGATAAAGCGAGGTCATCATTTAGGAGAAATGTTAAAGGGGTCCCAAAGGGGCATTTGCTTTAGGATAAACGACGTGACGTGGGCAAAGCTCTTGTCCAGAATGTGGCTCGCAGCCACACTTGGAACCCCTATTTCAGAGGCTACTAAATGCAAACACTGCATCCGTGGCTGTAACGGGGCAGCCCCCAAACCAGGCTCCATGCAGCATTCGCAAGAGTCTCAGCTAAGACATCTGTTTTTGGAGCGTGTGCCTGATCGCTCCTGGGGAGTCCGTCTAAATGTTTACCATCACTGGTGGAACTTGCACAGCCCAGGTCGGAGCACGAAAACAAGGTGAGAAAGGGGAACAAGCACCCAGTGGTTAATCACTGAAGGCGGGTGGAAGCACAGAGGCCAGCGCGGGGCGCACGAGGGGTGAGAGAAAGGAAGCGCCCCGCAGGCCCGGCGGGCCCCCTCCCCACCCCCAGCTTGGCGCCCTCAGACTCCCAAGCCTCCGGGGCGGGGGGTGGTGGGGGGCTGCATCCCCCCCCAGGCGAGGGCGAGGGGGCGGCATCTGCGGGGGAAACGGAGGTGAGCGCGGCGAGGTGGCGATTCAGCCGGCGAGGGCTCAGTCGGGGTGCGCTGGCCTAGGTGGGGGCTTAGGGGTTCAGAGGGGGCGAGATGCGAGCTGGGAAGGACAAGTGGGGGCCGGACGGCGTGGCCGGGCTGCGTGCGCGGC
>NW_022103902.1:8520022-8534900 GCF_000313985.2 Echinops telfairi | reverse complement strand
GTAGAGCCCCTAGTCAAAACACGTTGGCAGCCGAGTGGGATTGGGTGTCTAAAGACAGCAAAGACGTTTTGCTGCCCGCCCTCGCCCCCGCCCCAAGGTTTCGGAATCCATTTCTCTTTTCAAAATGTGTATCCTCCGGAGAGTATGGAAGGAGTAGGGATATTTGTGGCCCCACAGTGCCTGTCACAATGCCTATGTATACATTGAGCCTTGGGGGAACTCGGAGGGTAAGGTTCCGAATGTGGATTGACTAACCGTTGTTAATTTGATTTTAGAGTGATTATTAGCTTCAGTGTGCTTGTTCCTAAACGCTTGTGACTTTGAGTCATTTTCCAGACGCCCTTAAGCCCTTCTGTACCACTTACTCTCTCGGTTCGCACCTCCCCCTCAGCATCCTGCGCTGTTGGAGCTGTGAATAATCAAGATCTCTCTTACCTAATACGTCCCTGATCTAATACATATGTAGTGGTTCCTGTCATCATCGTTAGCGTGCTTGTTGCCATCATTACAGCTAAAATAATACTGCTTTCAGATACCTGTTGTATAATCAGAAAGCTTTCATACCGAGATGATAAATTCCTAATAAAATACCACTAATTCAAACTGTTGGCATCAAAGCTAGGCTGATAGTAAAAAGTGTAAATCGTGGACTGTTTTAAAAGCAGGGCCCCTATTTTCAAATATATTAGAGCTGCAATGGTACTTTTGGGGCTGAGAGTTCTGTTAGGCCTCTTTTAGTAATAGTTAAGATCGTGTATAATTAGCTCTAATTTACATACATATTAATGTGCTCAAACCCCTCTAGAGTCATAGAATTCAGAATTTATGGTATTTTATTGTAGTTTAGTAAATATCAACATGGGAAAAAAAACAGGTATTAGGCGGTTGAGTTCTGCTTATTGTTGAATATAAAAACAAGGAGTGATAGTGTTTGTTATAAATTATAATGTGTTTGTTTTATATGTTTGATCTGTATTTTTTTTGGTGTTTAATCTGTATCTGCAAAAGGACAAGCATAAAGAGATGTTAGTTTCTGAACAGAAAGTCACAACTAAAGAATTTTAGAGACTGAATTTATAGTCTAAAATGAATGAACCAAAAACCACCGACAAGTCAATCCTGACTCAAAATGAGTAAGAAGGTCAAACATTGGTAGATTCATTTCTGCTGAAGTTTATGCTTGCTTTCAGTTTTATTTATAAAGGGATAAGAATCAGGGCGTTTCCTTCTAAGCACAAGTTGGTGTTTTAAGGAAGGAAATGCCTATTTAAGAGTACTTATTTATGGGGGCTGCCCAGCAGTCTAGAAGCAGTGTGTTACAGCATTACACTCAGTGCCTACCACTGGGACCCTTGCTCATGTTGTCATCTGCGTTTTGGCAGATGTTTTTATCGTTGCCACAGAGTTGGTCATGGAGATTTGAAGTCCAGGTTCTAAAGTTGAAAAATAGGTAGTTTCCCCTCCTCCCTTCCCAAATTGATCATCTAGATCCCAAATAATCACATGCTCTTATTACCGACACTAAATTTTCATTCTGTACTGTTAAATCACTTATGGTGAATTGATTTTATGAATTAATGTTCTTTTTGTGATGCTAATTTTCAGACTACCATTTTCACCCAACTTGTTTTTTGTCATATCTTTAGACAAGGTAAAATTTTCTCTTTATTTTTATATCATAATGCCTTAGCCAAATATAATGTACTTTTAGGTTATCATAAATGTACTTCCATTTGTGTGCTATTGCAGATATTTCTTCTGTGAGAAAGAGAACAAGAAAATAGTGGAGAATCATTTTTACTAAGCTCATCGTAGTGCTAAAGTTAAAAAAAAAAGTCGAGCGCCAGGAACTTTGATTCTGACATACGTAGACTAAGACAATAGAACCTGGATTTTCCTTTTTTGTAGTTTAATGGCGTTGAAAAAGGAAATTAGAAACTGTCCTCTCCTCTGTACATGTTGTTTCAAAACCATGGAGCATTTGCAGAAAATATGAAAGAATCAATGTACATATTTGAATACATATCACATGTATCGATTAAAAGAAAGGCAAAAGGTTTGACATGTACACCATCTGTCAAAATTGCTTTTTCCATTTCGAGAAGTATGTGTCCTTCCTGTACAGTAAGCACTTCACAAGGCCCTTTTAAGCAGAGACAAATTTCAAACAACAGGCTTCTTAATAACAGGGTGTAGTTCATGGAGAATTGCTATTAAGTGCTATTGAGTCGATTCTGACTCTTAGTGACCCTCTAAGACAGGGGAGAGTCTCCTCACAGTGATCTTTACAGGAGCACATTATCAGGCCTTTTTTCTATGGAGCGACTGGTAGATTCAAACAGCTGACCTTTCAGTTAGCAGCCCAATGCTTAATCATCAGGGAGGTGGGGTCACTAATGTGTGTGTGTGTGTGTGTGTGTGTTTGTCTCTGAATACTACTAATGATTATGCACTCAACTACTAAGAAAAAAGTTGAGTTTGAGCCAACCCAAAAGGTGCCTCAGAAGAAAGTCCTGGCGATGTGTATCTGAACAGCCACAGCCTGGACAACTATGGAGCCCCATTTCTCTCTGCAGCGCTTGTCGTGAGTGACCAAGCGCTGGAATCAACTCAATGGGTTGTGTGTTTGTTTTGGGGTGGCTTCTCCCGTTTTTGGGTAGCATTTTATATATTGCAAGTACTTGATAGGGCACCTTTAATTTTAGAGGTTACGTACTTTAAACCGCCTTGACCCCTGTAGTTCTAGTAAGATCTACATTCTTAGTAAGGCCATTGCTAAATCCAATGTAGGTATTATTTTGAGTTTAAGAGTCCTGCAGCTTCTGGAAGCTCCACATTATCCTAGACCAGTGGTTCTCAACCTTCCTAATGCCACGGCCCTTTAATACCGTTCCTCATGTTGTGGCGACCCCCCAACCATGACATTATTTTTGTTGCTACTTCATCACTGTCATTTTGCTACTGTTATGAATTGGGCAATCCCTGTGAAAGGGTCATTTGACCCCCAAAGGGGTCACGACTCGCAGGTTGAGAACTGCTGTCCCAGACCTTTGTTTTTTGTAGTCTGCATTTTTGTGCCACATTCAAGCTTGATTTGGATAGAGACTCCAGTTCTCCGTGTCAGAGGGTTGCTTTGATAATGGAAAGTGGTTAGCGTCATTTGTGGCAGGCCTCTCTACTCGTAGGCTTGGCTTCATTTACACTAGTGGGTGCTAGGGCTTCTTGCACTCCCTGCACTCTTATTCGTAGCAGATAATCAACTGCCTCCTCTATTGATAAAGAAAAAAAAATAGCGATGTATGGTGTGAACTTCCTCTGTTTCCCACCATTCCTAAAGTTATCTGTAATACCTTCGGCAATCTTCAGCTCATTCTCTTCCTCCGAGCAGTTTCAGCAGCGTGCCCATTCATCTTTCCGAGTGGAGGATGACAACCTGCATTCTATAGCTTTCACTTTACTATCTTGGAGACTTGCCCAATCAGTTTAATTATTCAGTCTTGTATGTTTAATCTTTTCCTCTTCTTCGGCTCCTTTCTCTTAGTTTGCACCCACTCACAGGTTTTGCCCCATTTTGGCAGTCAGATTTTTGTCAGCTTGAATTTGTATGAAACTGTAGGGCGTAGTCCAGACTACCAATGAAATTGTAGCCTGATTTGGGTGGTGTGGTCTTTTCTATGAAAGAGAAGGTGAGACCTCCTCTGCCCTTTCACCTTCCTGCTCCCTGGATCTCTGTGGCTGCTTCTAGGGGTGGCACCTGTGGGCTTCACAACCCTGAGAGCTGCCAGTGCCCTGCCATGTTTCCATTGACCTTGGGTCCATGTGACTTTGCACCCATTGCCACTGTTCCCACTTGCCCTGTTGATGTCATCAGCCTGTGGCTACATGGGTCTGAAGAGGATTCTAGCTAGCATTGGGTCTATGGACTTGAATTAGACTTGGCAGGGACACCATCTTCAATTGAAGTTTCTTCCTGATAGAAAGTTCCTCCTTATCCATGTATGAATGTCAGTAGTTTGTTTTCTCTAGATAAACCAGTCTGGTACCACGGGAGTGCGGTTCTAGAGAAACAAATGATGAAAATGGAAGTCGGAGGCTTGGCTGGCCTCTCCTCATGGCATTCAGGTGGAGTTAGGTTTTCTTTCTCCTTTGAATGGCCAGAGGAGGCCAGAAACGGCAGCACAATTCACTCAGTTGGTTTTCGGAGAGGGCACAGGAAGTGAAAGGTTTGATTCTTAGGAACTGTCTGGTTATTCGTACCTGGAATGGGGCAAAGGATTGTAATGGGTGTTCAGTTGAAACTCAGCGAAGTAAGATGCTTTTTGGACTTTCTTGAGGAAACGCTGTGTAGTCAAAATGTCTGATAGAAGGCCTGGCCATGGTTTGATCATGCCAGGGGCCTAAGGCCATCTTACATATGAATGTGGTAGTCTGGATCAGGAAGAATTGAATTTAAGTGTTTTTAAAAAGAATTGTGTTTAATATCTGGCTGTACTAGAATTATACTGATTTCTCCTACATGTCTATTTTAACGTAATGTGATAGAAATGAATATTGGAAATTATTATAAAACAGAGCTTGTAAGCCTGCCAGCCTTAACCCTTTACAATTGAATCTTTTAAATGGGACAGTGGGAATTGCCTGGAGGAAATGGCTTTTTGCTTGACGCCAAGGTAGAAGGCTTAAAACAGGGTCTCAACCCCTTTGGGGGTCAAACAACCCCTGAGGGTCGCCTGAGACCATCGGAAAACAAATATTTCCGATAGTCTTTGGAACCAAGACACCACTCCACTATCCATCTCCTGGTGGGTCCGCCCACATGCAGATACGCCCACATACAAATACCTGGTATGAAAACTGTTACCCATGCTATACCTTGCTATGCTTCAAGACAAAAGTTCATTTATGTGTAATTAGAAATAAATGTTCCACAATATATAATTACATATTATTTTTGTGATTGATTACTATGCTTTAATTATGTTCGATTTGCAACAATGAAAATACATCCTGCAGATCAGATATTTACATTACAATTCATAACAGTAGCAAAGTTAACGAAAATAGTTTTATGGTTGGGGTCACCACAACATGAGGAATTGTATTTAAAGGTGGAGGCATTAGGAAGGTTGAGGACCACTGGCTTAGAAAAAATAGGCCTCACCCAGCTCCTTGAGTGCCAACACATTTGCATTTGAAAAGACATGCGACTAAAACTGTTGAGAAACTGAAGAAAAGGGAAAATAAAGGTAACTTGGGGTTTTCGAATCTTGAGGAGGCTGCTCTCCTGTGGATACACCTAGGCTGGCACAATCTGTCCAGGAGCAAATGTGCCCCTTGGACTGAACGTTACAGGGAGCCTGTGAGCAGACTGAAATGCTCTCTTGGTGATCATCTCGGTCCACTTGTTGAGTAGAAGTGGGAGAATCCCAGCAATGGAGAGATGGATTGAGTGTGGCCACTGACACCTGTGGACCTGGTTCACGGGACTCGAGGAGAGGCCCGTGAGCTGGATGGTCTCAAGCTTAGAGGCTTACAAGGAACCTGAGCCAATGGCATGACCAAGCCCAAGGAGACTAGGGTTGCTGGGAATACATGAAGGGGCCAATGGTCTGAAGTAGGGGGGTACTGTAGGAGAAATCCCTAACTTCCTAGGGCACCCACTGACCTCGTAGTTTTGGAAGGACTAGGACTGCGTGGATGAAAGGGAAGAAGTTTGACCCTGTGAGCTGGTGCATATTGCTTGTTGATCTGATGGGTGGCCTGCGCTAGATTTTACTTATGGAAACAGACGCAAGCTTCCCACCTGAATGAAGGTCCTTCACCTCAAAGAACGTGTCAGTTTCCTTAGAACACTAAGGTGATAGAAATGGGCAGTTTAGAAATTGGTTACCCAAAGTGGGAAGAGATAAAGGCACGAAGTGGCTGACTTACAAACTCCCATGGATATTGATAGTATTATGGTATAAAGTACATGTGTTTTAGTTGTATCCTGTTAGGTACAAACAAAATTTTATTTTTGTCTTTGTTTGGAGATTATTGGTTAAAGAGTTGTGTAAAGGTGTCAAGCTGACAAGGGGTGGTCTGTGGTAGTTAGATTTTATGTCAGTTGTATTTGTAAGAAATTGTAGGGGTGGAGTCCAGTTCATCAGCTCACAGCCTGATGATGCCTCCTTGTGGATGTGACCTTTTCTGTCAGAGAGAACGTGAGAACTGCTTCCTTTATGCCCTGTTGACTTCTTGCTTGCTGGTATTCTATGCCTGCCTCCGTGGGTGGCCCCATGCTTGCTGCCCAACCTTGAGAGGTGTCAACACCCTCCAGGTTTCTGCGGACCTTGGTTCCATGTGACAAATGGAACCGAAAGCAATAGAGTTTTTCCACAAAACTCTCAACCAATTTTCCCCACTCCCATCTGGAGCTCACTTGGCCTTCTGCTGCGTTTCTCCTTTCTCGGTGCATGTTACTCACACTGCCTAGGAAATTCTTCCTTTCCTTTAACATTCCTGCTCATCCTTCCAGACCCAGCCGAAACATCCCTAGGAAGATCATTTTTAGAGACCTGCATTTAATTTTTAAAGAGATCTTCCAACTATACAACTGACTTAATTTCACGTTAACATTTTTTTTTAATGCAGCTTCCCAATTCCATAATCAGGTCCATAAAAGAGAGAAGCAGTAAAAAATAATTGTCTTCAAATATAGAAGAGAGAACCTGTTCTGATTTTTAGATACTCATTTCTTTGAATTCACACTTGAAAATGCTTTTAGTCATAAGGAATGTGGTGAGCCCTACTTGCTAGATCCTGGGCTAGCTGCTGAAGCTTACAGATGAAGACTTTGCCCTTGAGTTCTCACTATTGTAAAGGATCGACTCACTGCCCCTGTGTTGATTCTGACCCACAGCGACCCTAGACGACAGAGTAGAAATGCCCCATATGGCTTTCTGAGCCTTTAATTCTTTACAGGAGTAGAAACCCTCATCTTTCTCCTGTGGAGCAGCTATGGTTTAGAACTATTGACCTTGTGGTTTGCAGCTGAGTGTATAGTTCACTAGGCCAAGTATAAAAAAATAATGTTTAGAATATTGTGTAGTAATTGCAGTGACAACAATTGAACCAGGATATGAGAGGAGGGGCATGAACACAGTTGAGCAATGATAGGGAAGGGGAGCAGGGTCTAACACTTCAGTTATGTTTTTGAAAACCATACCCACTGCCACTGATTTCATTGTGGCTCATGGTGACCCTATAGGACCGAAAGAACAGCTCCCTCGGTTTTCCAAGACTATAAATCTTTATGGGAGTAGATAGCTTCCTCTTTTGCCTTTGGAGCATGTGTTACTCTGGGTTGACTAGAGAAATTCATAGACACTCATGGTATCGTGTGTCTAAGAAAGATTTTTATATAAAAGAGCAATTGTATATTGAGAAAACATCCCAACCCATTCCAGATCAAGTCCATAAATCCGATATTAACCCATTTGTCTGATATCAGTCTATAAATTCGTCTTCAGACTCACATAACACATGCAATGATGCCAAATGAAGGAAGATCACAGGCCAGTGGGTGGGAAATCTTGTGGAAGCATCTCAGCGCTGATGTGGGTCTCCGTGTGGCTCTTCCAGCTCTGGCTGCATCAGCATAGCTCCATGTGGCTTGTCAAGAGGAATGTCTCTCAGGGACAGTGTGTGTCTTCTTCCCAGGAGAAAAAAGAAGCAGTTCCCAGAATCCTCCTGGTGGGTGTTACCTTATAAGCTGATCAACAGGCTAAACTCCACCCCTTCACTCAAATTGACAGCTTATGTAACTGCTACAGAGCAACTGGTAGGCTCGAACCCTGACCTTCCATTAGCAGTCTCCTGGCTCACCCCTTCCTAAACACAAAATCCCAAACTCACTGCCATTGAGTTGATGACAACTGATAATGACCCTATAGGACAGCATAGAACTGCCCCTGAGTCTCTGAGACTGTAATTCTTTACAGGAGTAGAAAGCTCTGTCTTTCTCCCATAGAGTAGCCAGTAGTTTCAAACTACTGACAGCAGCAGTTAGCAGCCCAACACATAACCACTACTACCAGGGCTCGTTGGCTAACCCCCTAACTGCCATTTATTAAGTATTGCTGAGGAGGCAGTGTATTTGGAGGGCTTTTTTTTTAGCTATCCATGTTAAATGCATGGAGATACGAAGTTTATGTTCTATCTCATTAAAGGTAACAAAGTATGAGATTGAGACATCACTACACACATTTTATAGATAAAGAAACTTAGGGAAAGAGGTTAAGTAAGTCCTAAGCTTACAGTGGGGAAGCACTTGAATTGATTCTTGAGCCTGTGTTTGCCTCTAAGTTAATGCTCTTCCCTAATGTGTTGAATAACATGTAGCCCAGTGGAGGTCATAGGCTTCTTTAGGCCCCTGGAACAGCATGTGCAAAGACATGGAGGTGAGATTTCATTTGCATATTCATGGTAATTGCAAGCAGGTCTTTGTGATGGAGGCTTAGTTTGGAAATGGGAGTACAGGAGGTAGGACTGGAAAGGATCTTGAAGGACCTCATTTGTATTCCAGGCTAATGCATTTAGCATGAAAGGGGAGGGCACTACTGTTAAAGTATCTTGGGCAAAGGAGTGCATGTGCATTTGCAATTAGAACAGTTCTTTTGGGACCGGTGGAAAAGACATTGGGGCTGGGATGGGGAAACATTGAAGCTGGAGACAGGGAACCAATTAGGAGAGGATGGCAGTAACTCTCAAGGAGGAAAGATGACTATGTTCATTCGTTCCTTGGGATTAAGGACTATTAAATAGGTCGAGCGTACCCAGGATTCTCTGGCTAAGGAGACAGAGGGATCCAGTAAGTGTCCTAGGTTCTAGGTCTGAGTGGTAGATATTAGGGAACATTTTTGGGCAATAGGGTGAAGATTTGGGAGGAGGTTAAAAGAAAAGTGAGTAGAGTTTGGAGCAAGTTGACCTTGAAATAACTAGCACGTTGAAATGGAAATATGTAGCAGAGGAGTGGCTTACAACGTGCTGTGATTAATAAGGAAATCAGGATCTGGTTAAAGAAAAAGGAATGTGAATAGTCAAGCCTGGGGTTATGGGAGGTTCTGCAGGGCAGCAGAGGATTACGAAAACCTCAGAACCACTAACGCTTACTGGAAGCCAAAGTATAGCCCTCAGGAAAGAAAGAAAACGGTGGATAAAGCAGTAAGGAAATTCAGAACCAAGTGATAGGACCAGAGCATAAAAGGAGCTGGGACACTGGGTCCAGAACACAGATGAGTGAAGTCAGATGGAAAATGAACAGTGCACAGAGGATTTCCCCCGTGAAATGATTGTGACTTTGTCGAAAAGCTATTGTGGTGAGGAAGTAGGGTGGAGGGTGGAGGCCAGGAGGCCGGGTTTTAAGGGTGGATTGGAGGCGAAGGAATGCATACAGAGTGTTATTTGGGGCTGCCAGGGAATTTTTTTTTTAAGCTAGGGAAGATTCAAGGCTTTAAAATGTTTGTTGTTTTTGAAACAGAGGTTTAAGAATAAAAACTAAATGATGGGAAAGCTTGCAGCTAGGGGTATGTGGGAGCTAATCATCAACTAAGGAAAATCTCTGTGGAGCTTGATGGTTATGGAGGCAGAAATGGAAATGAGCTCACAGGTAAGGGGTTCGTTTCTGAACAGAGAGAAGTGAGATGTGGCTAGTTGAGGTTGTTGGTAAGTTTATAGCTCAGGAGTTGTTCCAGGGGGAGAAAGACCCCATATTCAAATGTATATTCTGGAGACCCCATTATGAAGTTTTAGACAGCACAAAGAGAAGACAGAGAAGAAAAGCGATTATCCAGATAAGGTATACCATCAGCACGAGGCCAAAGGTTTCATAGCCATATTACAAATTACAAAGCATGGGGTGGGGGTGGGCCGGAGGAAATTCATCTTAAAATCATGGTTAGTAGGAAATTATTTCATCACAGTTGCAGGTGGGATTATAGAAGCAGGAAAAGGGACCATGATTTGAGATTCATATTCTATTGAAGACTAGAAAAATTTACAGAAGATTGCTTCTGAGATCCTCTGACCATTTTGATTGGGGCATGATCCAGTCATGTGACCCTCATACTCCAGTTTTTGTCTAGAATTCACACAGGCCATTTCTGGGCAGGCCAAGGCAATGACCACAGACACACTGTGCCTGGCAGCAAAGCTTGTTACTTTACTGGTCAGTGATCAGTAAGAACTCCATGGACACTGAACTTGTGTGGAGACTCAAAATCGATGTAGGGCTCTCTGTCAGCTGCACACACGCAGCATTGGAGTACTGAGCATTTCAGCTCTAATGCAGAGTATAGGAGACTGCTGGCTTTCTCACCTGTAGGACTCAGTTTGAATTCCGAGGTAGGAGGGGAGGGGCTTTTTTGGAGAGGATGGTATAAGGAACAAAGGGGAAGTGGTTTAGAGCTGTTAAAATGTAGACAACCTTTATATGGAACATGTGAAAGATCGAAGGCCTGGATTGGGTAGGGATTACGACAGTCATTGCCTGTTGATCATGAGTAGCCACACAAATTCTTCGAAATCTGTAAAACTACTCTTGTGCGCATGCATAGTTCTTTGTTCATACCGGAAGGATATAGCACTTTTAAGACTTTGTGTTATAAAGGTTATCATATCCCACCCACTCCCAATCTATGACAATTGTAAACCCCTAAAAAGTAATTCCAGCATTTTATTTTTACTGTTACATCCCCACATTCTATCACAGTGCTATTTATGGAGTAGTTATGAACAGACATTTGTGTTTCTCAGTTTCTGTGTTGGACCTGCATCTTGGGACTGTAGTGCCCTTACCCACATGTGCAACCACAGAGCTGTAGTCAGGTGGGCTGTATGCACAGCACTTGAAATATTTTTGTCACTTGAACTAAAGTAATTTTTCCATCCTTTGCTAATTTATCTATAATTCTGGCATCCCTGTTCGTTAACTTTATCAATGCCTGTCTGACTTTTAGACTGCTTTATACATATCGTGATTACTCAGAATTTTCTTTTTGGTATTAATTTTCCATGTTTCTTTATTTGCCCTAGATATTTTTTATGTTTCCTGGGTTGGGTTTTTTTTTTTTTTTGCTGTTTGATCAGAAGCCAGGCAGATACTTTTATTACTTCATAGTTCTTTATAAATATTTATAGAGGATGAAGTTATAGTTGGAGTGACATTTTTGGACCACTCTTATTTATTAATTATTAGTGTAAGGATTATTCAAATTATGGTTATCCAGGTCACTTTTAATTTGAATTTTATTGACAGCATTTATTTTACTTACATTGGCTCAGCTATAAAATTCATGATTTCAACAAGTGATTCAGTGCAATTAGTGCTTCCTGCATTATGATGAAAATTCATTCTCTAAAGATAAATTATGAAATTGTGGGGTATTTACAGGCTACTTCTGATTTAACCTAGAACCTTATAAGAATGAAAAGTTCAAATGGATAACTGAGTCTTCTCTGGTACCTTTGTTATTAAGGGATACTTTTTAAAGGTAAAATCATACTTCACATAACTAAAATGAATATATGCCAAAGATTTTATGTCATTCCTTAATGAGTGATGAAATAATACCCTTTCAAAGGAAAATTAGGAGAATAGAAACATTTATAGGCAATCAGGAATACTGAAATAAATTTACTATAGGGGCAAAAAGGGTATTCTTCTCAGGGCAGTAACATGTAATGGTTTGAAAGCAACTCTTCTACAAGATAGAGATCCGTTGCAGAACAAAATTTACTTGCATTGCTGTGGACACAGATCCTTTGCATTTCCTTCAATTTTCTACAATCTACACGGTTATCAAATAGTCAAGAGAGAGACCAAGAGAACCAGATAATCCATCGAGTTTATGAAAAAAGGACCCAGTCAATCTTTTTGTCTATTTTCTGACCTTTTCCATCTTTTAAAATTCCAATACAATAACCCCTTCCTTCTCCTCTTGTATACTATAGCTGCTCTCTCAAGGCTTCTCTCCCAAGGGAAATATTTCCTGCACAACTCTAGAATGTAGTACAGACTATGAATCACTCCCGACTCCAAGGTTTTGGAGAATGCAATTGGGAAGTCCAGATTTTGCTTAGAGCTCTTTAATTTTTGTGTAGCTAGAATTTCGGGAACTCGGGGAAAAGTGGACACCAAGATTCCATTAGGGTTCAGATTACCAGAACTATAACAAGAGAGGATCCGGATCCTTACCGTACATATACTATAATTTTTAGATTATATAGTATCTCCGTGCATTTTTATACCAGTAATGCTTACAGAGCCCCTGACCATGTATCCTTTCCCTTTGTTGTTCACCACACTTCTGTTTTGTCTTTGTTAGGCACCCTCCAGTTAGCTGCAACTCCTAGCAACCCTGTACCCAACAGCACAAAGCGCTGCCCCAATCCTCTGTCACTCCTCCCAGTCATTACTGTGCTTGAGTCCATTCTGGGAGTTGCTTTGTCAGCCCACCCCGTTAGAGTCTTCCTCTCTTTGACCTACTTTACCAAGCATGTTGTCCTCCTTAAGGGATTATGCCCCCTGGTAATATGAGTACATGAGACAAAGACTTGCCATCCTTTCATCGAAGGAGCATTGTGGTTGTATTTGTTGCAAGACAGATTTGTTCATTTTGCTGGCAGTCCATATGAAGGAACCTGCCGGTGTTCCTATTGATCTTCAGAGAGTTGGTTGGTTAGTGAACCAACCCAACCACAGCCAGACCATTGTCATCAGTCTGCTCTGACTCAGTGGCCCTGGAGGACAGAGTAGAACTGCTTGTTAGGGTTTCCGAGGTTGTAATTCTTTACAAGAACAGACAGCCTCGTTTTTCTCTTGAGAAGCAACTGGTGGATTTGACCCACAGATCTTGTAGTTCAGAGCCAATACTTAACTCACTGAGAATAACTTGAAGTTACTTAAAGTCATCGACCAAAAAAGTGACATACCCCGCATCCGGAATCAGGCTATGTGAACATTGGCAGTTATAGTCTGTCCGCCCTAGCGTGCAATCCACTGGGCTTTCACTGACGATTAGGTATGCTCATTGAATGGTTTCTAACAGTTTATGCCCACATTTTCTGCCAGTTTATGTAAAAATGTAGAAACCCTAAGGGCGAATTATAAACAAGGTTGATATTGTTATCTTATTTTCCAGAGTAAAGTCACCCTCACATGTCATTGAAACTGCAGAGCAATGATTTCCAAACATATCGGTATTCTGTCCCCACCAAGAGCTCCAAACCACTCAAAATAAAGCTCAGAAGCTAGTTGAAACCAAAAGCAGCCTCTGCTAATAAATAAGAATTCACTCACTGCCCTCAAGTCGATTCTGACTCAGTGACTGTGTAAAGGGTTTCCAGAACTGTAAATCTCTACAGGAGCAGACAGACTTACTTTTCTCCATCAGACCAGCTAGTGGATTTGAACTGAAGACCTTCTGGTTAGCAGTGAAACTCTTACCCAACAGTGCCACCAGGACTCCCAATAAGTAGGGGGATGTGACTGGGAACGTACATGCAGCCAGCCATCATGTAAAATGTGAAGGATGTGGAGCACTGCAGTTGTCTTCTCTATTTTTCATGCATTAAAGGGCCATCGTTGTTAAAGCTTTGTTGTACTATTTCCTCTATATAGTTAGTTGGTTACCCTTTATTGCACTTGCATACAAAATGTTGTTTTGCAATAGGAAGACAGTCACAGAGGTTTTTTGTTTTGTATACTTGTCAATGTTCTAAGACTGTCTATCCTAGTGGGAAAATGTGATGTGCTTCATCTGATTTATTTTGTATATTAAACTTATAATACAGCTTAAGGATGGCGAAAAACTTCATATTGGCTCTAGCAAGTTCTGTTTGGAGGATGTTGATAGAAGTTAAGATTCAATATAATATTTGAGTTGATTTTCTGTGTAAAATTTTACCAAGGTATGGTTAATAATTTTCTCCTTGCGCCATTAGGTAATATTATTATTTCAAAGCTTCTAATGTGGTGGATGAATTTATTCCCCAAATGCTTGAGGATGGGTAAAGAGAAGTTGGAGCGTTGTCCATTTTCTGTGCTAACTGATATTAAAATGATTTGATTTGGGTTTGGTTTTTACTTGACCTCGCTTTTCTTCTGTATTGCCACATCTCGCTACCGTACGTGAACAGTGGTAGCGTGTGTAACATATCTAGGGTCTTATAAAATTCTACAAGTTAATGAAACACTTTTTCTTTTGTTTTCCAGGTTCTGCTCAAATAACATTTAATGCAACCAAATTTGTAGAAATAACCGCTTGCAATGAAACTGTTGTCCTCCCCTGTTTCCCTAATAATTTGGAACCGAAAAGTCTTGGCGACCTGTATGTAAAGTGGAAATTTAAAGGAAAAGACATCTTCATCTACGAGGGAAACAAAGACCAGGCTGCTGTAGTGAACAGTAATTTTAGTAGTGCGCAGATAGCAATATCAGAATTACTCAAAGGAGTCGCCTCTTTGAAGATGAAAAAGAGTGACGCCGTCCTTGGGAACTACACATGCGAAGTAACAGAATTAAGCAGAGAAGGTGAAACGATCGTGGAGCTGAGATACCGTGCCGGTAAGACTTTGGGGAAAAAGCCTTTGCTGTTTACTCTGTAGCAGCCTCACCCTACAAGACCGGGAGCAGAACGAAGCTAGGGGCTCCGGTTGTTCATGGTAGATGTGGATGTAATGCTTAGCAGCTTGGAGATCATGTGTTGTGTTTTGTTTTTTTTTTGCTCTTCTATTTTTCACAGTAAATCTCAATTGCTGATTGCTGAGTTGCATATTGTGTGATTCTCAAACTTGGTCTGAGGGCTATTCTGTTGTGGTTTTCATCTCCTCTGCATTT
>NW_022103902.1:8517292-8519662 GCF_000313985.2 Echinops telfairi | reverse complement strand
AAAGTCTCAGCTCTGCTGCCTCTGGAAACAGTTGGGTAGAAGGGACATTGGGGCACTAGACATTGGTATATTGTGGAAGATTCCTTGGGATTTCTAGGGTTTCACCTTGCCTGGTGTTCTTTTCCTGTGGCTAAGATGTGATAGAGCTGGGGGTCCAATTTAGCTGTGAACTCAGGTTTGGGGTATCGCACCACAAGTCTGCTGTTTCTTCCCAAGCTGTGATTAGTGAGCTGGATAATGCAAAGCAACCATGTGGGGAGGGAATGCTCTAGGATGGATGTGGTGGTGATGGTACAATTCCCCCTCGATATGTTTGAGTGATTGAACTATTCAGTTCTATGATATGTAAATTATGTGCCAATAAAACGTTGAAAAATTTTTTTAAAGTAAATCATTTCCATCCTTTTCTATTTCTTGTTGTTTTAGCTTCTTTTCTCAACCCTGTACAAGTAAATCTTGAATTTCTATTTTAATAGGAAGCACTATTTAGAGTTATCAGACATGGTGCAGATTTGGGGGATTAGATCATACTTTGAGAACTGCTTTGGGTAGGATGAGAACATTTCAATTCCATTAACTTATTTGTCATCTACTGTTGTAAAATATCTATAACAAGATTCAAAGTGAGATCTTTGGATTGATGCAATATTTTGACACTTACTGGGATTGGGAATCAGGAGATCTGGGTTATGGTTAGAGTGGCTGTTACATTTTATATTTTCATTAGCATTGTACAATGATCTAGTTTCTCTGCATCCTCACTTGTATGCTGGTGGAGTAATTGTTTTGGTTCTTCAAAGTTTTTCAAACCTTTTCTTATTACAATCCTTACCTCAATTGTCTCAGGCATATTTCTACATATGTTGCCGTTGTTCTTTTCTAGACATTTCCGTTCTACTGAGCTCTTGGTATCAGCTCTTCTTCCCCCGTCCCATGACCCCTTGATAGATTATAAATTATAATTGTTTTCATAGCTCACACCGACCGCTGTCTCCCTTCCGCATGGTTTCTGTTGTTCTTCCCTTTGGAGGGGGAGATGCGGTTATGTGTCGATCATTGCGATAGGTTCTGCCTTCCTCTCCTCCTCTCCCTTCCTTCCTTCTACCCTTTTCTTATCACTATTCCCATTCCTGTTCCTGGATTCCGTGTAAAATTCTTAAAATTATAAATAGGGTGAGCACACCCACAGAGCAGAGCATCAGTTTCCTGTTCAACAATTCATACACATTTTGTTTCATCTCATTCATTGCATTCCCCATAAAGTCTTATCACTTGATTTATTTCCTCTGTGTTTCCTATTGCCTTTCTAACCCTTCTGAAGTCTGCTATTGAATAAATTCTGCTATTTTGAGTTCAAATGGTGGGCTATTCTATGGTTGCACCAATTTTTAAAATGAAAATAAAATCTTATTATGTACACCAAAAGGTTAAATAGGATTGTAATGTGGCCTTTGGAGAATTCGACATTAAAACCATTTTTACTATGTTGTGTGCTTTTCGCAAGTAGAGCCATAAACATGGAATGGAAATTGTATAATAGATGGTTTTACTGATAGAATATAAATAGCCGTGGCCATTTTTTTGTAACTGGTGGAGGACTAGGATTCAATATGTAGAATACTATCTGTAAGACAGATTTATAGACCTCTGGGTGCCTGTGGTACTTTCCATGGTATAATGCAGAGCATACAGAACTTGAATTTAGGGGAAACATTTTTTTCTGTACTTTCCGTTTTCTAGCTTAAGAAAACTAGAAACTTTAGTGGAAAAGTTCTGGGTTTTTTTTTTCCTGCTACCTTTTCGTTCCATTTTTCCATGAACTTTTTGAAGCCCTCTCACAACAAAATAAGCAGTTGAAACTCACCAGCCTCTGGAGAACTGTGAGGTTTCCTGTTCTAGAATTAACAGGCTGGGAAACCCCCATGGACAGTTCTCCCCGTCCTGTAGGTTGATAAGAGTTGAAATCACTCACTGACGATAGAGTGAGTGCTATTCAGAATGATGACATGTAGGCACTGCGGAACCCTTGTGTTTGTTTTTTACCTAACAAATAACCACAGACATTATAGTTTAAAACAACATCCAATTTATTGGCTCTTGGAGTTTCCTAATCAGAATTCCCTGTGTGGCATAGATGTGCTATCCACTTAGGGTCTCACAAGACCTGTTGACTGGGCTGTGGTCTCATCTGGAGTTCTGGTTGTCTTCCTAGTCTACTGTAGTTGTGACAGATTTCAGTTCTTTGTCATTACAGGAGGCCACTGGTCTTTCTTTTCTGACTTCCTGTCAGAAAATGGCTTTCAGAGGTCTCCTCCCTTTTGTGCTGTGGGACCTTCCCATCTTTGAAACCAGCCAAGGAGAATCTTTATT
>NW_022103902.1:8514840-8517041 GCF_000313985.2 Echinops telfairi | reverse complement strand
ACTGCCAGCCAGTCAGTCCTGGCTCACAGCGACCCCACAGCCACAGTGGTTTCTGAGACTGCCACGGCGTGCGCGGGAAGAAGAAAGCTGTTAGCCTTCTCATTGTTATCCCTCAAGGTAGCTGGTGGGTTGGGATGGACGGTCTTGTGGTTACAGCTTAATGCTTTACCGGTTACACCAGCAGAGTGCCTCATATTTTAAATAAATGGTATTCTTTTTGTTCCTTCAAGAAATCCTCCAGTCACTTGCCATTGTTCTTTTAAATCCATTGAAACTGTCAATGCTCCGTCCAGACCCAGTATGATCCTGCCCCAGCGCACTCTTTCCTCCTCAGCTCGTGTCACTGAACTCCATCAGGTCGGGCTTTGAGCTACCTGCTCCTTTACCCTCTCTTCTTTCCTGGGTTCACAAAGTCGGCGTCCTGTGTCTGAGGCTCAGCTCTGATTCCTCTGCTGAGAAACCTTGTTTAATGCTGGGACTTCCAGTTCTTAGAAAAGCACTTGACCTGTAGAAGGTGTTCAAGAAATGTTTAGAGACTATGTGAAAAATAAGTAGTTAGACTGGGCTTTAATTCTCTTATTTCTCTTAATAGAGTTCTATTAGTATATCTGTAGATTGTTTTGTACATAAGGGAAGCCCATGGAACAGCATTCTGGTGTCTGCTCATCTTGATCAAGAGATCAGTTTAAACCCCTAGGACGTACTGACTCAGTGAACTTTCAAGGTTACCCACCTGCTGATATGAAAATCTTACTTTAAAAAAAATTTATGATGAGGATTTTATATTTTCTTTTGTGAAACATCATCTTGTTGGTTTCATATTAGTCTTCATGAAGGCTGTTTCCTTTTAACTGAATTTTGCCTTGTTCTGGTTGTCTTGTTCTGGTTCCAAAAGTAATACATTTTCATTGTAGATAAGGAGTATCACCCAGAAGTTAATTAAAACCCTTCAAATACTACCAAATGAGAGAGTTGCTATTTTTATTTTGACATATAATTTACTAATCGTTAGAAAATGTGACTTTCAAAAAGCATCGGCATCTTATACCATACTTAACTGTATTGCAGCCTGTTTATCCACCAAGTTTTCTATAGAGGTTTTCTTATCACTAAAGTAATTTAGAGAATTTAAGTGTAAGATACTGCATTTTACATAAACATGAAGGACCTTGGGCAAGTTACTTAATTCTCTGTGCTTTAATTTCTTCAACTACAAGGTTAATGGCCCTTCTGTAATATTTGTATCATTTGATGAGTTACTGCATATAAAGAGCTTATTAACAAGTACCACAAACACTTAGTAAAAGTATGAATCTGCCAAAACTTACCTTTCCATTTCTCTATTCTTGTACATTCAGATTTTCTCTCTATTGTATAATTGACAAATTAACTAAGATTGTTTTGATCTCAGTTTTGACCTCCAGCTCTTTCACGCCCCCCCACCCCAACTTTGAATTATCCACAAATTTGATAAGTGTGCCCTTTAAAGGTTCAAGTTATTAATAATCTGCTACATAGGAAGACACTCAGACATTTCGTTGGAGACCACTCTCCAGCTTGAGAATGATTCATTATTTAATTAACATAATTTAATAGGTTTTGCTGTTCAACAACTACATATCTTTTCTGCCATCTCACACATATTTCTGTTTTTGCCTATGAGAACATTATGAGGTTTCATATTACTGATACTGTCACCTTTCCCCACCCCCTCCTCATCCACAAAAAGAAAAGTCATGTTGCTTATAACAATGTCCCTGAATGACTTGACTTTTAAAAATAGAAGCTCATATCAGGTAATGCATATACCATATTTGTGTCATTACAGATTGAGCAAAGTATAGCCCCAGTTGTAGAAAGTTCATTTTATTTTAATATGGTATGATGAAGTATCTTTTTAAGTTTAGGAAGTTTACTTTTAAAGAAAAGGAAGATTTAAGAGAAAAATAGTGGCTATCTACTTTGAAAAATAAACTTAATTTAAATCATATTTCCTTACTGTCAATATCAAGTTATTTAATGCTATTATTTTATTTTAATTTATAAATAGGAATTTTCATCATTTGATACAACTGTTACTTTGTGCTGTGCTTCACCTACCCTCCTATACATCACAGCGTCTCCCTCAGTTATTAATCCTTGATAACTTGTTAGCTTATATCTAAACTAAAATGGAGACATAGGATTGTCAAGTATTGCAT
>NW_022103902.1:8502681-8514740 GCF_000313985.2 Echinops telfairi | reverse complement strand
TTCTGCTCCTCTCCCAACCCAATCCAAATATATAAATGTAGTCATCTACTAAAGAACTTTTAAAATAGTAAGTTAAAGATTTAAGAGCTCAATAGTACTGTATGTTGCCCAGGATGTGGGAAAACAAACACTCCTATACACTACTGGTGCAAGTATAAGTTGGCACAATCTTTAAAGAATGCATTTCATCATTATCAACATTTATAATGTGTATTCCATAGTTGCTTCTACTTCTATAGATTTAGCCTGTAGAGATACACACATTTCCAATGGCCATGATTTATTTCCATTGATATTCATAACCACATTGTTGATAAAAATAGGATATGGCCAAATAATTAATTAATTGGCAGTTGCTTAAGCTATGGCATTTCTTTAAAATAGAGTATGTATATATGGAAAAGAATGAGGTGCAGCTATATGGACCTATATGTAGTGAAAAGACCAATACATATTGAACAGAATAGCTTGAAAAGAGTAAGGTATGGAACAGTATGTAATAATCCCTTAAGTTAAAAGTTTATTATTGAATAGAGTAAAGCAAATACTTGGTATGCCTTTTTTTCCCCGGGGCTTGGGTTTTGGACCATTATTCCTTTTTGTTCCTTTTCTTTTTTTTTTTTTCCATTGTTACTGCAAGTTTTTATAACCTTTCAAATTCAAAATAAAATATAAAATATTTGATGAAGTAGGGAAAAAGGAATTGATTACATATGTTCATTAGACCATCGACCTTTATTCAAGGACCGTTTGGGATTAGATGTTGTAAGAAATGCCTTGGGGGCAGCCTCTGACTTCTTGTGGCCTCATAAACTGAGAGGAGGAAAATTACCAGCAGCCTAAGGCTGATTTCTAAGAAAACTGAGTTCAGAAGTTCTTCTGCCCCCTCTCCCCACACTCCCCCCAACCTTTCTTACCAGCTGTAATACCAGCCATCCCTGCCATGGCACTTGCTAACCTCTGTGCTGGGTTAGATAGTTCATTGTAGTGGTCACAGAACTCTCAGAAAGTGCTCAAAATTAGGAGTCTGTTAGGGAATTTATCAGGTTACAGTTCAAGTTCAGGAATGCTCAGGACATAATTCTTTGGTCAGACAACCTCTTTGCTGTGTTTGTAAACATGCCTTTCTCTGGCCCTATACTTCTTGTCCTGGCCTCTGCCCTACTTGAAAAATGTACAAGAACCCCTTAGCACGACCAATAAATGCCCAAAGGGCACATCACTCTACTATTTTTAAGTATCAGCCTGCCAAGCTCCATCCCAGCCCCATGGATCAGCAAACCTAGCTCCCCAGTTAAGTGTCAGGAGGGACGGCACTCTGCTTTACTACTCACTCTGTGGGCTGGAAAGCCAACGGCTCTTGGCTCTGCTGCCTGCACTTCTGTACCACTTCTTGGGTGTCACAGCTTTCTGTTCTAGGATTCAGGAAGTTCGATGTTCAGGGATCCCCGGGTCTAAAGGACATGCTCCACTCCTGTCTGATCTTCCTTCATAAGCATGAGGTCACTCCTCTACTTTCTGCTTCTGAGTGGACTCATTTTGTACTTCACAGGATGACAAAATTGGCCAAACCCGTGTTAGAGACCCAACTTTTTGCTGTCACAACTAATCCTGGTAACAGGGTTAACCCTGTTACAGAGGTCCTCTGGGAAGATGGTGTCGATGTAGAATCACCCACCTTGTGCTCTCGTTGTGAGAGCCAGAACACCCAGAGGTGAGGAAGCCAACCATGGGAACTCAGGTGCTAGACCTAGAATCCCAGTATCGTAGGGTTTGCTCTGCCTTCCTCCTCTGATTTCTTTCACAGAAAACTCCCAAGAGTTTACTGCAGTGCTTTAACTTTGATGGACCTGCCGGTGGGCTTTCTCTAACCCCTGCCAGTACCAGAGGGATTATGTCTGCCACCACCACCCCACTTCCACCCTATCTCTGAGACTCACCAGCAAGCCCAAGACAGACTGTCTCCTAAGAGCAGGTCATGGTCCCACACCCACTGGAGAGCCCCAAGAGCTACCCAAGGAGCTAGCTTCCCACTGCGCTCACCTTGAGCTTTCCCCCTTCTCTAGCAGGATCAGACGGACAGAGACTGTCAGCCACCTCCCTTACCCCCTAGTTCCACAGCCACACTCAAGGAGTGAATATTACTGAGTCGTGTGGAAATCCACAATAAAAGGACCCTGTGTTATACACAAAACCAGAAGGGCTTCACTTTCCCTAAATAACAGACAGGCTCAATAAGTGCCTGGGAGACCAAATATACCCCTCAAATACCCTGAACACAAGTACTTCAAGACACAGCTTCCTCCAACTTAAATATACACATACCCTTCCTACTTAACAAGTAACGTCACATTTTGTACAACCTCCTTCTCCAACTCATCAAAAATTACTATATATAACAGGAAGGCTTCCTGTAATTAATACCACTACTAGAACCTACAACTGATCACCTCCACGATATTCCTCACACCCATCCAGCTAGCACTCCCTCCTTATCTCCGCACAACAACTGCCAGCATCTATTTGATCCTCCTCTATCCTAAAGAGCCAAATCCTCCCCCCCTACACAATCCAGAAGTCTAAGCAGCACTTATAGGTCAGCCACTAGGCGGTGCAAACAACAGCCTCCAGCAGCTACCACAAAAAATAAAGGGAAGCAAATGTCAACAACTGAAGATCACCCAAACCCAGTGGAATACACGGATGAACACGGTCTTGAACGGCCAGATAGGGAATACAAGAGAATGGTGCTTAGGGCCTTATCGGAGGTTAGAAGATCAATCCTGAAAACAGGGGGGAAAATGGAGAAACCAGAAACCTCACACCAAAAGGAAATTAAGGAGTGAAGGAATGAAGAATTATAATTTTAAAAACAAGGTAAACTACCTGACCTATAGAGTAGAAGAATTGGAAAACTGAATCGGCGACCTTGGAGGCAACCAAGCAGAATTCAGCAAATGAGAAAAACAATCAAACAGAAAAGCAAAATAATCTGAAGAAAGCCGAAGAAGGATCTGGGAAAACCATGAAGTGAAATAACATTAGAATTATTGGGGTACCTGAGCAGGAAAAAAAACCAAGTAAGACTACAGTTAAAATAGTAATGGAAATCTTGGAAGAAAAATTCTCCAATATCACAAAGGAGGAGACGATAACCATTCAGGAAGCAAAGAGAACACCAAATAGATTAACCCCTTCCTTCCAAACAAAAACAAAAAACCACATCAAGATATATAGTAGTCAAATTATTCAACTTCATGGAAAAGGAGAGACTGAGAGGAGCTAAAGTAAAAAAGGCAATCACGTATAACGGTAAAAGGATAAGAATTAAGCTCAGACCTCTCTGCAGAGAACATGCAGGAAAGAAGAAATTGGGGCAACATATCCTGAAAGTTACAAGACAAAAACCTCAATCCAAGAAGTCTCTATCCAGCAAAGCTTTCCATCAAACTTAAAGGAGAAATAAAAGATTTCTCAAATAAGGAAACTAAAAAAAAAAATTTAGAGAATTTTTGAAAACAAAACCAGCTCTACAAAAAATACTATCCAGTTCATTATGGGCAGAAAACCAACAACCACAGCACACAAACACGAGACCACCACAGGATATAACACCACCCAGTAGCCACCAAACTGAAAACAGTAACCAAAACATTACAGATTGAACAGAGAAACTAAGACAAGAATAAACTCCACCCCTGACCACATGGCTCTGAAGGAGAATTCTACCAAGTACTCTACCTTATAAATGAGGAAGAATGGGAAATGTCACACACAGTATGAGGTGATGACTACTGATCTACAGTTAGATTTAATTACACTGAATGACAGTGGACTAACTGTGCCTACAAAAAGACAAAGAGTAGCTGATTATATTAGTCAACAAAATTCATCAATCTGCTGTCTTCAAGACAGCAACTCAAACTCAGACAAAAACAGACAGAATCAAAGGTTGGCAAAAAGTCTACCAAGCTAATGACTGTTAAAAAAAGACACGTGTGGCAATATTAATCTCAGACAAAATAGACCTCAAGCTACACAATATAATGAGAGACAAGAATGAGTATAACATAAGGTTCAAGGGATCAATGGACCAAGAACCCATCACCACCATAAACATATATTAGCCCAATGAAAGACCCTTAGAATTCATCAACCAATTCCTCAAAGAAATGAAAAAATCACTAGATCAACACCAAGAGTAGGTGATTTTAATATACCCCTCTCAAAAAAATAACGGGTAAGAAATTCAGTAAAGAAACAAGAACTGAACAACACAATCAATTCAACTTTACAAATATTTATAGAGCTCTCGAACCATCAGCAAAAAAATGCACATTCTTCTCCAACGCACATGGCTCATATCCTAAAATAGACCACATGCTGAGACATAAAGCAACCATGAGAAAATTCAGACATCTGGAGATCATTGAATCCCTCTTCTCTGACTATAGTGGCATTAAGCTGCAAAGAAAATCACTTGGAGACTTAACAACACACTCCTCACAAAAAGATTGGATCATAGCCCAAATAAGAGAGGAAATTAGGAAGTTCTTAGAAACTAATGAGGATAATAACGTATACCCAAACCTATGGGACATAACAAACGCAGTTATCAGAGGTCACTTTATTGTGATAAATGCACACATGAAAGAAAAAAGAGAGAGAAGCAAAGCGTGGTCAGCACCTTAACACCTCCAACAATTAAAACAGTCAACAGCCTAATCCTTCCAATTGCAAAAGAAAATTCATAAAAAATGGAGCAGAAATAAGTGAACTGGAAAAGAGAAAAATAGTGGAAAAAATTAACAGGAAGTTGGTTCTTTAAATTGACCCACAACATCAACAAACCACTAGCAAACTTAACAAAGGAAAAGAAGGAGCAGACATCGATATTAAGAATTAGGGACAAAATAGGGGAGGTCACAACAGACCCTAGTGAAATAAAAAGATTAATAATTCAGTACTGCAAAAGACTTTATGCTAACAAATTCAGTTATTTAAAGGACGTGGACAAATACCTAGAAAAGCGCACTCTCCCTAAATGAACACATATGGACATTCAGAACTTGAACAGACCCATAGCAAAAGAAGAAATAGATATGGTCATCAAGAAATTCCCAACTAAGAAAAGCCCCGGAAAAAAAAAGAAAAGAAAAGAAAAGCCCCGGACCAGATGGCTCTACAGGAGAATTCAGAGAAGAGCTGAAACCAATCTTACACAAACTCTTCCAGAATATAGAAAGGTACAACAAACTCACAAACTCATCCTATGAGATAAGCATAACTCTGATACCAAATCCGGGCAAAGACCCGCCAAGGATAGAGAACTACAGACCGATATTGCTCATGAATATAGATGTGCAAAAATTCTCAACAGAATCTTGGCCAATAGAATGCAACAACATCAATAATAATAATAATAATAATACATAATGGCCAAGTGGAATTCATACCAGGGATGCAGGGATGGTTTGACATTCAAAAAACAACGTAATACACCATATTAACAAGAAAAAAAATAAGAACCATATGATTATATCAATTGATGGAGAAAAAGCATTTGATAATATCTAACATCCATTCCTAATAAAAACTCTCAAGAAGATAGGATTGGAAGTGGACGTTCTCGATACAACAAAGGCCATATGAAAACCCTATAGCCAATATTAACTCAATGGAGAAAAGCTGAAAGCCCTTCCACTGAATAAGGGAACCCAACAAGGATGTCCCTTTCCCCACTCTTACTCAACATTGTGCTAGAAGTTCTACCAAGTACCGTAAGACAATGGCAAGAAATCAAGGGAGTAAAATTGGATAAAGAAGAAGCGAAACTTTGCTATTTGCAAGTGTTATGGTTTTATATATTGAAAATTCCAAGGTGTCCCCAATCGGATTACTGGTAACAATAGAGGAGTTTAGTAGTGTAGCAAGATACACGATTAACAAGCAGACATCATTTGGATTCCTATATACCAGTGATGGGACCATTGAAAAAGATAGCCAGGAAACAATACCATTCACAATAGCCACACCGAAGCTGAAATACCTAGGGATAAATATAAATTTAAAAAACCAAAAGACCTGTATGAAGAAAACTACGTTACTACCAGAAACCAAAAGGAATCTACACAAATGGAAGTATATCCCATGTTCATGAAGTAGAAGACTCGAAATTGTGAAAAAGTCAATGTTACCTAAAGCAATATACAGATCCAATGCAATCCCGATCCAAATTCCAGCATCGTTCTTTAAAGAAATGAAACAACGATTCACCAATTTCTCTATAGATAGAAGAAGCCCAGGAAAGCAAAGAACTCCACAAGAGGAACAACATAGAAGGTTTTGCACTACCTGACCTCGAAACCTACTACACATCCATAGTAGTCAAAACAGCCACGTACTGGTGTAATGATAGATACACAGACCAATGGATCAGGACAGAAAACCCAGAAATAAAAGCATCCACATACAGAAAACTGATTTTTTACAAAGGCGCCAAAAACATTAGTTCAAAAGCAGATGCCCTTGTCAATAAATAGTGCCGGGAAAATTGGGTATCCGCCTGCAGAAGAATGAGACAAGACCCATATCTCACCCCATGCACAAAAACAAACTCAAGGTGGATCAAAGACTTGACTGTAAAACACAAAGCTATCAGTATCACTGACAAGAAAATAGTGACAAATCGAAATGCCCTATTCCAGGGAATACATGGGCTATCAGTGAAAACAAAGGAAACACCCTTTGTGGAAGACAAAATAGATGAGTGGGACCAATTAAAAATAACAGTGTATACATCAAAAGACTTCATTAAAAGAGTAAAAAGAGAGCTCCCAGGCTGGGAAAAGATATTTAGTAATGACATAACAGACAAAGGACTAATTACTACAATCTACAGTATCTTACGAGTCTACAAGAACAAAACTCTCCCGCTCACTAGCCATCCGGGAGATGCACCCATTGCAGCCCAATTTTTTAAAAACCAAGAACAACAAATGCTGGAGAGGGTATGGTGAAATTGGAACTGTTAGCCACTGCTGATGGGCTTGTGTATACGTACAGCTACTGTGGAAGGCGATAACCTAAAACAGATGACAATTGAAATACCGTATGATCCAGCAATACCATTACTGGGCACATACCCAAAGGACATGAGAAGCAGATTATGAACAGACATTTGCTCCCCCATGTTCATCACAGCACAGTTCATTATAGCACAAAGTTGGAAACAGTCTAAATTCCCATCAGTAGATGATTGGAAAAAGAAACTGGTATGTACACACATGGAATACTACACATTCCTAAAAAAACCGATGAATCCATGAAACACCTCAAGACGTGGAGGGAACTTGAATATAGTATTGTGAGTGAAATTAGTCAAGGACAAAAGGACAAATACTGTATGAGTCCACTGCTGTAGGAACAAGCAAAAAGGGGGCACACGCTTAGACTTGTAGGGCATCCAGTCTATTGATCCAGGGTGGGAGGGCAGATAGCCTGGTAGGGAGCCTGACTCGTGCCAATGAGCCATACGCCATCTGCTCTAGGTATTTTGAAGGTCACTCGGCCAGAAGGCGCTTCATGTCAGCTGGGATCAAATTATCAAGGTGGGGCGGGGGGAGAGGAGATGTGTAAATGAGTGGTTCCCATGTAAACCTTGGATGAGGTCCCCCCGGACAGGTAGACAGTCGTATCAGAGAAAGGAGGGATACGAATGGGAAGAACAACTCAGGAGAGAGGAAAGGGAGCGAACACGTCTGGGGAACACAAGGCATATTTTTGGTAGGAAAAGGGAGGACTGACTTCCAGGTGTGGGGAAGAAGGACTGGAAATGCTTCAGAAGATACATACAAGTGGGGGAGTGTCTGGTAGTATGCACTGGATGGACCACACTGGCCCAGGCTTCTGAATGCATCCGGGGACCTAGGCCAAGCATCAAGGTGTGCTGGACATGGAATCCTGGGTCTTCGAGGCACAAAGCATGTTCCAGAGGCTGCAACAAGTGAGATCCCATGTGGGAACTCCACTGAGTGAATTGGACTGTACCTCAGACGCACCTAGAGCTTTAGGACTTAAGTCGGAAAATCCAAGGGGTACCACAAAAAACCTGAAACTGCACTGGGCGGAACAGAGCTTTCTTAGTACATGCATTTTTCCTGCTAGGTGAGCATCGAGCAGCTCGCTTTAACTTAGTGCTCCCAGTGGCATGGCCTCGGATGGATTTCTTTGGTCACAGTGAATTTTTTCATAAAAGTAGTTTCACTCGAACCTCGTTTTTTGTTTTCGTGATGGCCGGTTTAAGAGAACATTGTACAGCTGTGAAATTGTGTTTCCTGCTCAGGGAAAATGCCACAGAAACTGTTGTGAGGTTGAACACAGCTTACAAGGGACAGTGCTATAGAAAAACTGAAGTGACCAGTACTTTTATTGTTTCAAAAAAGGTGAAAGGTTCATTGATGACAAACCTCATTCTGGACGTCTGTCAACTTCCCGAACAGATGAAAATGTTGACTCGTAGTGCATTTAGAGTTTGTTCCACCAGCTCAGACTGTTAATCAAGCTCTCTGTCAAAAGGTTCTGAAAAGATTGGCTAACAGTGTGCAACAAAAAAGGCCTGATTTGTTGCAGACGGAGGACTGGTTTTGCTACCACAGCAGTGCACCTGCTCACGCAGCCATCTCAGTGCACCAGATTTTGACAAAAAACCGCATGTCTTGCCCCACACACCTTACTTGTCTGACTTCTTTCCCTCCATGCGACTTCATTTTGTTTCCACGAATGAAGAGGGACATGAAAGGACAGTGATTTGACAATGTAGAAGAGGTAAAGAAAAAATGAGGGAGGTGCTGTCAGTCACCCAAACAGATGAGTTTGAAAAATGCTTCCAAAAATGGAATTTCAGATTTGACAAATGTATTAAGTGCAATGGAGAGTACTTTGAAGGTGATAAAGTTGTTTTGTAAAAAAATTAATATATATGTGTGTGTGTGTGTGTGTGTGTATATATATATATATACTTTTTTTAATGTGAACCCCCTCATACATGGTGTCTGAGGAAGCAGAAGAAGGCTGTACCATGATTGGTGAGCTGTTGGTAGACAGACAAATAGGATCTTGTTACATCACTGCCCTATATGGTGTATTAATATATGCATTATTCTAACAAAGTGGTAACACTCGTTCTTTTTTTTTTTAACACTCATTCTGTTTTATATCATTTTTGTTTATTCTTATTAGGGTGTATCTCAGAGGTGCTATGTCATTGGGAGTTACCCTCTTGTAGTTTTGGTATATGATTTTCCTTTTCTTCCTTTTTTTTTTGGTAAGTGAAACCCAGGATTGATGAACCTATTGGGAGAGCAAGTAGAACAAGGATTTCGGGGTGGGGAGGTGGGGTAGGGGTGGAAGGAGACGATATCAAGGAACCTAGGCAGAAGTAATATGTTTGGAAACTGATTATGGAAGCAATGGTACAATTCTGCTTGACATGATTGAACGATGCAATCACATGACATTTGTATTAAAGCCCAAGTAATAATAAATAAAAAGAACAACAAATACAACAAAACATCCAGCGATGGGTTTGGGGCTTTCACTAACTCCTAGCTCCAACTTAAGAATAATTAGTTCTTATGTTATGGCCTTGCCCTCAGGAAGGGAACACAAAAGATATGGGTGCTATAGCAAAATGTGGTGAAGAAATTAGATGGAGCCCGGTTATCAGCTAAAATAGCATCTGGGGACTTAAAGGCTTGTCTCCAAATAAGCAGCCAGCTAGTGAGATGCCATCCAAGTCCAAGAAGTTCAGCATCATTGGTCACCAAAGGATTGTAAAGCATATAATCTGAAGTCAAAGGAGAGATTAATACCAGAGCCTAACTTGTGAGAATCTAGTTTGCAGAAGGCTGTGGATGACAGTGGAAGCCCAAGATCCATTTGTGTAACTACATAGGAAATAAGCCTCTGGTGAACTCCCTCTATCCACAATTGAGGGATGGGAGGAAAGTGGTTCCTAAACAGAGTGTTAGAGAGTTGAGTATAGAAGATCAAAGGCATAAATTTAACTTTTAACAATCAAGTGTCCAAAATTTCTGTATTTTTTGTTTGTATTGTTTTATTTTTGTTTGTATATATTAGGGTGTATCTCAGATGAATTAGATCATTTCAGAGGCCTGCCAATGCTTGCTTCAGAGGCGACTACCTATGTTAGTCCGGGTAGACTAGAGAAACATCCAGGGAGACGCATAAGTGTATATGAAAGAGATTTATATACAAGAGCAGTTGAATATTGAGAAAACATCCCAGTCCAGGCCAGATCAAGTCTGTATGTCCAATATTCGCCCATTTGTCTGATACCAATCTATAAAGTCTTCTTCCAACTCACAAAACGCATGCAATGATGCAGGAAGATCACAGGCCAGTGGGTGAAAAATTTCTATCCATGGTGTTATAAGCATTAGCGCTGGTGTGGGTCTTCGCATGGCTTTTCTGCCTCCAGAGGTCTGGCTCCATCATCCTCTCTCCATGTGTCTTCTCCACAGGGATGTCTCTGAGGAGGTGAGGAGAGAGAGAGAGTCTCTCCCACCTCCACAGAGGAAATCCAGGAGTTTCCAGAATCCTCAGGAGAAAACCATGCCCACACAGAGGCCTCATTGGCTATGGCCCGATTGATTGACTCCACCCCTTCACTCTTAATCCTCTCAAGTCCCAAATTGACACCAGATAATGTAAATACCACACCACCCTCTTGAAGTTGTGTTATATGTTTTGTTATGTTTTTTCATTTTTCAGTATACGAAACACTGGATTGATGAACCTAGAGAGATAGCAAGTAAAATAAGGGATGCGGGGTAAAGTGGTTTTGGTGTGGTGAAAGGGAGACAATGTCAAGTAGTTCATATTGAAAAGGAATGTTTGGAAACTGATTGTGGTAGCAAATGTATAATTCTGCTAGACATGATTGAACTGTGGAAATATATATGTATTAATTCCTGATTAATAATAAAATTTAATTAATTTCATCCCATTGAAGTTTACATTAAATGCTGAGTGAAGACTTTAATTTTAAACAGAACATATACTAGAGGCATAGAAATAAAATGGGAATAAAAGCTCCTTGGAACCAGAAAATGCAATTCTTTGAGTATTTTGCTTAAAAAATCATTTTTATGTCACATTTAGTTAAAAGTATTTTGTTTAAATGTGTGAAAGTTTGTTGTCTGAAATAAGTCTCAAACTCTTCTTAAAAACACTTCTGGTATAAAACCAGTAATAGAATTAGTTCTATTATTAAAAAATCACTTACAGCTGAATTATTTAATCCTCTCAGCATTTTCTACCTTCTTTTACTCAGATCAATCAGGAAAAGGATAAAACCAATCTGCACAGTCTTACACAGTCATTTGTTGGGCCTTAAAAATATTAAGGCTGCAAGAGCCGTATTAGATAAATCACTATTACAGATGTGAAAATCTGTGTACAGGTTTAGATGTTTTTTTAGTTTTTGTTTTTTGAAGGAAGATTCTCAGCTATGCAGTTGGAAACAAAGATATTGATTCAAATAATATCTGAAGCAGCCATCTCTGTGTAGAGCGCTCCAATGACAGGAACATCAAACAACCATTCCCCTTCACTAAGTAAACGATCTTCTGAGCATTGGAACCTTCAACAGGAAAGCTTCCTGTCTGACAAAATGCTAGACTGAAAAGCTAGTCTGTGGCGGGGAGAAGTTAAAATGTTGACAAATGCTGAGATTAATAGGAATGTTTTCTCAGGGTTCCACATTATGGCCAGAACACAGGAAAAACGCAGATAATTTGTAGAAGCACACAGGTTTCTCACACAGATTGTAATCAACAGGGTTAATCTCAGAGGCCTGTCTGTGTTTGCTTCAGGGAGTATTCAGAGAGCTCGTCCAAGAAAAATCTCCCCTGTACAAGTAGACTTTGAGATGCATTCGCTGCATTTACTCAACTTCGTTAGAAAAGGAATAGCACATCCTGTTTCCCCGAAAGTAAGACATCCCCCGAAAATAAGACCTACTTACAGTTTTGCCT
>NW_022103902.1:8501138-8502581 GCF_000313985.2 Echinops telfairi | reverse complement strand
GGCACCACTGTGCAGCTCACTGTTGGCTGCAGCGCATCGGAGCAGACAGGAAGTGGGAGGTCTCTTAATAAAACAATAAACAATAAATGTGTACCATATTCTTCTTCATGGAAAAATAAAACATCCCCTGAAAATAAGACCTAGCGCATCTTTGGGCTCTGGACTGTAGCAGCGGGCGCCGCTGCGCAGCTCACTGTTGGCCACAGCGCAGCTGGAGCAGACAGGAAGTGGGAGGTCTCTTAATAAAACAATAAACAATAAATGTGCACCGTATTCTTCTTCATGGAAAAATAAGACATCCCCTGAAAATAAGACCTAGCCCCTCTTTGGGAGCAAAAATTAATATGACACTCTTATTTTCGGGGAAGCAGGGTAGGTAAAATAATGATCTTCTAAGTTTTCCAAGATGAAATTAAACTTACATTTTCAGCATTCAATAAGTTTTGTATGATAGTACAGATTTATTTTGTTTGTGTAGGTACACATGACCCACTTAATGTCAATTTCCTTAAAGCCCAAGGATCTTCATATTACTTTAAATGTCAGTGATCACTGTGAATCCTAGCTACTTATGAGTATGTCTTTCAGGGTAAGTTCAGAAAAGCAGCAGTCATATCTACCTGTTTTCAACACAGTAGGATAATAGCTTCCACAACTAGGTTCCAAGTAGGTATTTACAGGGAGGATTTTTTTCTTACTTTAAAGGTATATTTCTGGCCTGGTCAGACTCACTGCCAACAAGCTGATTCCAATTCCTGATGACCCTGTAAACAGGGTGTGTTAGTCTGGGTACTTTAGAGAAACAAATCCATAGAAACTCATGTATAAAAGAGAGTTTTATATAAAGGTTAAGTGCACATCAAGAAAACATCCCAACTTAGTGCTGCCCAAGCCTCCAACATTAACCCATATATCTGACACCAATCCACAAAGTCCTTCCCCACCTCACAAAACACACTGTAACACCGACTGCAGGAGGAAAGCTGAATCAGTGAACGTGTAAGTATCTCAGCACTATCAGGGGTCTTGGCTGCTCCAGCACCCAGGGCTGCATCGGGGTAGGTCCATGGAACTTCTCCTTGGGAATGTTTTCAGGAAGTGAGCCGTGCCTTCTGAAGCAGGGAACTGACTAAGGCAGGCTGTTCCCTGGTCCGACCATCAAAAAGCAAGAGGCCCAAGAACTCGAAAGGCTAGGCTCACTGAGCCATTTATCCCTCTGCCCTTCAATTAACCCCACATGTGTTTATCAGCCAGGTTGGCACAATAACTACCTCAATACACCTCTTGCCAGCCTGGCACCTGTACATAATTCTTTAGCTTTACGATTGCAGTTAAGTAACACCTACACCTTAATCCTATAATCCTGTGAATATGTTCCCCCACCTATGAAAGTTTGTAAACCAACCACTTCATGCCTTTATACCCCCCCAATTTTGAGTATCC
>NW_022103902.1:8475672-8500391 GCF_000313985.2 Echinops telfairi | reverse complement strand
TAATATGATTTGTTTCTCCAGTACTCCACAGGTATAATGTGTTAGTCTGGGTACTTTGGAGAAACAAATCCATAGAAACTCATGTATAAAAGAGAGTTTTATATAAAGGTTAAGTGCACATCAAGAACACATCCCAACCCAGTGCTACCCAAGCCTACAAGTCCAACATCAACCCATATGTCCAACACCAATCCACAAAGTCCTCCTCCACCTCACAAAACAGACGCAATGATGCCGACTGCAGGAGGAAAGCTGTATCAGTGAACGTGTAAGCATCTCCGCGCTGACAGGGTTCTCCACATGGCTGCTCCAGCACCCAGTGCTGCATCGGGGTAGGTCCATGTGGCTTTTCCTTGGGGATGTCTTTCAGGAGATGAACCCTGTCAGCTGAAGTAGGGAACTGGCTAAGGCAGCTGCACCCTGGTCAACCATCACAAAGCAAGAGACCCGAGAACTGGAAGGGAGAGGCTCACCGAGCCATTTATCCCTCCACCCTTCATTTAACCCCACGTTTATTGGCCAGGGTGGCACAATAAACTATCTGAAAAAATAATGAATTTTCCCATGAACTTTTTGAAACTCTTTTATGCATTGTTATATTTGCAACACACACAACTATGTGTATGGATTTATCCTCTGCAAACCATTTTATGAACATGTTGTATCCCCGTTACTATTGTTGCTGGACTGTATAATTGTATTTATCGTGGTTGTCTTTTACTTTTGCATACTTCTCAGCGTCTTCCTCTTTGCTTTGGTCGTATTGTGCTGACTTCCTCCATTTTACATACTGTCTTTCTCTCCACCAAATTTAGCAGGCATCTATCAGCTGCCTAGGGATTTCCCTTTCCTTCCCCTCACTTTCCTGGTAACTGTGTGAGAATGTTTGGTCCATGACTCAAGTGGTCCCATACAAGCATTGTCTCTTTGTGATTGACTTAGGTCACTCAGCATCATGTCATCCATGTGATGAGTTATTTCACAGAATCTTTGTTATTCCTCAATGTTGTGCAGTAATCCATTGTGTGCGTGTACCATAGTTTGTTCATCCATTTGTCTGTTGATGAACACTTAGGTGGTTTCCATATTTTTGTTAATTTGAATAATACTGCAGTTATCATGGGAATGCTTATGTCATAGCTCTTTTGTTTTTCTAGGAATGGAATTCCTGGGTAATATGGTATTTCTATTTCTACCTTTTCAAGGCTATTTCCATACCATTTTCCAGAGTGGCTGTGTCATTTTATATTTCCACTCGTAGTATATGAGAGTTCCTACTTCCCTACAACCTTGCCAATATTTATCGTTCTCCAGGTTTATTTATTTATTTATTTATCAATCAGCGTTGCAATTGCCAAGATATGATGGGCTTTCATTGTGGTTTTGATGTGCATCTTTGCAACGCCTAGTGGTTGGAAGCATTTCTTTGTGTATTTGTAGCTGCCTTAATGACTTCCTTGGGAATATCCTTTGTCTACTTTTTAATTGAGCTATTTTTTTATTGTTGAAGTGATGAATTTTTCTATAAATTTTAGAATTAGTCTCTTGTCATATATGTTATAGCGCCCCAGTTTTCCCTATCTATAGGCTCTTTTTTTACTTTTTACTCTTTTGGAGAAGTCTTTTGATGTGCAAAGGATGTAATTATCTTAGGACAGCAGTTCTCAACCTATGGGTCGTGATGCCTTTGGGGGTCGAACGACCCTTTCACAGAGGTCGCTGATTCATAACAGTAGCAAAATTAAGTGATGAAGTAGCAACAAAAATAATTTTAAGGGAGGTCACCACAACATGAGGAACTGTATTAAAGGGTTGTTGCATTAGGAAGGTTGAGAACCACTGTCTTAGGAGGCCCCACTTATATCATTTGTCTTCTGCTGCTTGTGCATTTTTAGTTATGTTTTACAGTCTAGTGATGACATATATTAGGGCCTGTAGGTTTGTCATTTTTCTATGAGCTTAGTTTCAGGTTTTATATTTAGATGCTTGATCCATCTTGTTTTTCCTATGATTTGAGTATGGATCCTATTTCATTTTTCTGCAAATGTATAGCCAGTTTTTCCAGGACCATTTATTAAAGAATGAGAGAAAGATGAGGCTTTCTACTCTTGTACGATGTGCACTGTCGGAAACCTGAGGGGCAATTCTACTCTATCATAGCGGGTTACTGTGAGCCCAGAATCTATGCAATGGCAATCATAAACTTATTAAGGAGATAATCGGTTCCTTATTTAATAGAGTGTAACCCTTTGCTGAAAATCATCTGTCCATAGGTAGATTGACTTCTGGGTTCTCAATTCTATTCCAGTGGTTTAGGTATCTGTTGAACTTGTATCAGGCTGTTTTGATATCGGGCTATGTGAGGCCTCCTATCTTGTTCTACAGTAATTCTCTGTTCTCTGGAGTCTCTTTCCTTTACAGATAAAGTTAATGATTAGTTTTTCCTTCTCATTAAAGAATGTAGTTGGAACTTGGGTTGGGTTTGTATCTCCAGATCTGTGTGGGTAGTGTTAGCATTTCCACAATGTATGTCTTCCTCACGCATGAGTGTGGTATAGTTCTCCATTTATGTCAGGCCTTTTTGGTTTCATTTATGTGGTGGATTGGGTTGACTGATTTTGTAAGGCTGAACCATCCTTACTTTCCTGTTATGAATCCCACTTGGTCATATGTATCATTATTTCCTCTTGAAAGTATCCCACGTAACTCTTAATTTTTCTTCTATTTTGATTGCTCCTCAAACTAATTAGCATCAAGAGATTGTCCTTCTACTGATTTTCAGTAGTGTAGTTATACTCTACTATTGAGTTATCTATTTCTGATACATTATTGTTCATCCAAAAGTTCTAGTTTTGTTTGTTTTTTGTATGAGTTCTGTATAATTTGTTTTTTTGTACCTGTACTGCCTTCCTGATTTCTAGGGTTCATATGTGGTTTTCATGATTTTGTATATCGTCCCGTAATCTCTTTGTGGATCTTACAGATGTCTTTTAAATTCTTTATCAGGTAGCTCTTGTACCATTTCTTCCTCTAGGACAGTGGTTCTCAACCTTCCTAATGCCGTGACCCTTTTAATACAGTTCTTCGTGTTGTAATGACCCCCCCAACCATAAAATTGTTTTCATTGCTACTTCATAACTGTACTTTCGCTACTGTTATGAATCAGGCGACCCCTGTGAAAGGGTCGTTCGACCCCCAAAGGGGTCACGACCCACAGATTGAGAACCACTGGTCTAGGGGGTTTTCTGCCTCTTTAATTTGTTCGTTTATTTGCATCTTGTCCTGTTTCTTAATATGATTTTGCGTTGTCGTCTGCCTCCCAAGGCATTTGGGTGCTATTTTTATTGTTGATTGTGTATTTGTTTACTTTATCCCAATTTGTGTATGTGTGTGTTTATTTTAGAGCTGGTGCAGAGGGTGTATTTGACCCCTCAGTTTGAGTTGGGCAGCCAAGGGGCAGGGAATGTCCCCACCACTGGATGGGTTGGGACGGCTTGGCTGAATTAGGGATGGTGTCTGGGAGCACAGGAATGCTCTGCACCTTACTGGTGGGCAGAGTCAGTTTGTTCAGGGGTCGCACAAGTGGAGGGAGTGTGGGAACACGTGTCCCTGCATTTCAGTGAGGGGCATGCTTGAGCAGACATCTGGAGGCCCAGGAACACCCTCTGTTCAGGTGGCTTGGAGGAGAGGGTCCCTAGTCTTCCCAGGTGGTTAGTTCTGCCACCCAGCCTGCCTCTTGGGTCTGGTTCTTTGCTGCTGTCTGTGGGGGGCGCGCCGCTCTCCCTCTGAAAGTTCCTTTCTTTGGCTCTGTTCCTATCTTGCTGGCCTTGCTGCACTCCAGATAGGTCTACGCAGTGTCTCTGTCTCCTACTAGGATCTTGTGAAGCTGGTTTCCTTAGGCTCCTCATCTAGGCTCGCTGCCGACACTATGACAAGATGGCCTAAGAAGGGCCCCCTCTGCCCCGGGTCTCTCCTCGTGCTCTCTTTTTGATTACCTTCTTTTTCTGGTTGGCGTTCAATCCAGTTATTATCCTTTCATTTGATGTCCTGGGTTCCACGATTGTCAACTGCATGTGTTTTATTTGATTTGGGCGATCTTTGTTGTAGAGGGACAGAATTGGTGGTGGTGCGGGGGGCGGGGCGGGATCTGATTAAGTCACCATCTTGATCCTCCACTTCCAGTTCTGGTTTCAAACCCTTCCCATCTATTAACTTTGATAATTATCAAAGTTGTCCTTTAAGGTATAGATTCTATATTATATTCATATAATAGTTCTGTCCTGAAGAAGAGAGAGGTATTAAGGTGGTGTCAACGTTGCATAACATGTTAGAGTTGGGTTTCAAACTTAGGCAGCGTAACCATACAGCTCGGTTCTAAGCAACTGTGTCGGGCCACCTCCTTCCACTAAAGGCATGGGTTAGCGGAAATAGAACAATAGTAGCATTTTGCTTTGTTAAAAAATGTTGTTATGTAAATAAGCTTTATATATAATTTATGTGACATTCTGGGTTATACATTGGGCTACTAATCACCAGGTCAGCAGTTCAAATCCACCAAATGCTCTGTGGGAGAAAGATAAGGCTTTTTGTTCCCATAAAGATTTATAGCCTCAGAACCCCTACATAGGGTCTCTGTGAATCAGAATCAACTTAATGGTAGTGGGTGTGTGTTTAGTATGAGACCATGGCTTTGATCATTGCTGTTTTCTCTCTCTGCAATAAAGATTAGTTTATTATCCTATGCCATCAAATTGGTTCCAGTTCATAACAGCCCCATAGGTAAGAGTAGTACTGCGTCATGGGTTTCCCAGGCTGTCAGTCTTCGCAAGAATTCACCAGGTCTTTTCTCCCCAGGGCAGAGGCTGTGTTCCAACTCTGATATCTCTGTCAGTAGGTGAGTGCGGGAACATTGTCCCAGCAGGGTTCCTTATACAATATCATAAATAGGTTGTCAAATGATTTATAATAGAAAATGAGGAGCTGATGCCAGGGCCTTAGGTGGAGAGCAAATGTCTTGAGAATGATGAGGGCAATGAATGTACAAATGCGCTTTACACAATTGATGTATGTATGGGTTGTGATAAGGGTTGCATGAGCCCCTAATAAAATGATATAAAAATGATTATAATAAGTCCTAATTGTGATTTTTGTTTTCTTTTCCCCTAGTTTCCTGGTTTTCTCCAAAAGAAAATATTCTCATCATTATTTTCCCAATTTTGGCTATACTTCTGTCCTGGGGACAGTTTGGTATTGTGAGTAAGTATTATTATTACTTTAAATATTTTTTGTTGTAGTGATGAAATAGTTGTTTCTGGGAGTCAATATAAGTGGAGTATTCACATTTAACAAAGGGTTGTACTAAAAAGAATGTGATTGTAATAAATACGAATATGTCATTTGAATATGAATGTTAATATTCTCCTTGAGGTTTATATTATCCCCTATATTTTGCATATTTCCATTTTATTAAAAGTTCACTAAAATTCATAACCTGGTTACTTATTTGTTTATTTTGCCTTGTAAGGATACTGGGAAAACTAATAATACTAATAATTATAGTATTTTAAATTCATGTATTTTAATGTTTCAGATTATTTGCATACATATTATTTGACAGTCACAACCTATATTCGTGTTTAGAAATTACTATGCTTTTTCAGATTAAGATTCTAATTATATCCTGTCATCACACTTAGCTATGTAATCATGTGACCATACTTTGTAGGCAAATGTTGATGCTGTGTCAGATTTAGCATTACTAATATAGAATTGCCACAACTGGTATAATAAGTAGTCCACATTTTGATTGATATTTATTCTCAACCACATTTCCATACCAGTTTGATACAGGAAACTTACTAAAATAATGAAGCCCTCAGAAGACTGTTGTCTAAACATTTAAAATATGAGAATTATTCCTAGTCTCCCTGTAGGACATTAAGATAATCATCGAAGGCCAGTAAACACTCAAGTCAAGAAATAAATAACACTGACATTACTTATTTTGTAGCCTTTTTAGAGGAGTGAGTTGGTCTTGTATATTTCACGAATCTTACTTTGCTCAGAAGTGCATTAAACCATGTATCTTGACATTGATGTGTACATGTGGAAAGGATATGGCTGGTTATGTATTTTAAGGGTTCTTGCTGTGTGGCGCTCTACAGAAATGCTATTTGATTTCAAAGGTGTTCTTAACTTTTATCACAAAGGAGAAAATGGGAAAGAATGGACTGACAGTGATAACTGTCAAGAATTTTCACAACTTGGAGTTTCAAGGCAGTGTCTAGACTACCTTAGGAAGTTCTCTTAGAATCTCAGTCTACCTTTTATATCAAGAAAATGAATGGTACTCAAGACCTATCCAGGCTTCACTGGTGTCAGAGAAAGCCTTCAGACAGTATTGGCAAACCAGACTTTCAGAGCAAAAGCATGTGATTTGGGTAGGGAACAGTCTCGTTTAAGGTCATGAATTTATTTCACAGCCCTGTGGTTTGTTGATTTCGGATTGATAGATATTTGCTGATCATGACACTATTATTAGTGGCATTATTATTCATGGAGCGAACCAGGAGAGAGTAATATGGTTTAGTTCTCTCTGTTCAGTATCAACTTTATTTTCACAAAATAAGCCTTTACAGGTGTTTTTTTTTTTGGCTTAAAAAAATAATACTTGTACTCACCGTCCCTAGGTCAATTCTGACTCCCAATGACTCTGAAAGGTAGAGTAGACTGCCCCTTTGGGTTTACAAGGCTATAAATCTTTACAGGAACAGAAAGCCTCATCTTCCTCCCAAAGGAGAGGCTGGTGGGTTTGAACTGCTGACCTTGTAGCTAGCAGCCCATTCACTATGCCACCTGAGCTCCTTTGAACACCTTAAGTCAGTGGTTCTCAACTTTCCTAATGCCGCAACCCTTTGGTACAGGTCCTCATGTTGTGGTGACCCCCATTCATAAAATTGTTTTCAATACTACTTCATAACTGTAACTTTGCTACTGTTATGAATCGTCATGTAAATATCTGAAATGCAGGATATATTTTCATTGTTACAAATTGAATATAATTAAACATAAAGCACAGTGATTAATCACAAAACATATGTAATTATATATTGTAAAATATTTATGTGTTTTCCGATGGTCTTAGGCAACTCCTGTGAAAGGGTCGTTCAACCCCCAAAGGGATCGCGACCCACAGGTTGAGAACCGCTGCCTTAAGTAATATAGGAAGCTGTGGAGAAAAATAAAAATCGTTTATAGTCCCACAGCCTAGAAGTTCACTATTAACTTACTTTAGTTAATTTTAACTAAAATTAACTTCCCATTGTCTTTTTTCTATATTTTTATTCTTTCTTTTTTAAAAAATGGAATTGCTTTTATACATACTCGTACATCCTGATTTTCCCTCCTGTCTTCAGAAATCTTTTTATAGCTGCCCCTGCTCTACTTTTATGGATATACTATGAATTACTTAACTCATCTTGATGGATATTAAGGGTGTTTCTTTTCTTCTGATACTATGAAAGTCACTCCACTAAAGATCTGTAAGACTGGAAATGACAAAATTATTTTAAGGCTCTTGATACATACTGCCACAATGTTTTCAGAAACACTGTAATAGCCATATTGCAGAGGAGAATTCCTGTCTTTCACCTCACAGCTCTTATGATGTTATTCTGAAGTCTTTGCTCATTTGATATGGGGGGAAATGTGCTTTAATTTTCCTTTTTGTGTAGTGAAGTGTTCTTTTTAATAATCATTCTGCAGTTTGTGTTTTAGGGAAGGTGCTTATGAGCTTAAAGAAATATTTTGGTGGGGCTTCAAAAAGTTTGTAGATAAATTCCATTATCTTTGAATTCCGTGTTTCCCTGAGCTTTTTTTTTTTTTTTTTTTAATTAATCATTTTTTTGGGGCTCATACAATTCATCACAATACATAGATCAATTGTGTAAAGCACATCTATACATTTGTTGCCCTCATCATTCCCAAAATTCTCTTGCCTCTTGGGTTCCCTGAGCTTTTTAAAGCACCGTGTACATGTGGTACTGAGGGCAGGGGAAAGGACACCTGTTTACTCGACTTGAGGACAGGGAAGCCAACCCAATCCATTACCACGGAGGCAGTTCTTACTCATGACCTTCCCGTGCCCTTCAGGGCAGGACTGCCTTCCACAGGATTTCCTGGGCTGGGATCACAACAGAAGCCGATCACTGAGTCTGTCTTCCCAGGACCCTGGGGTGAATTTGATCCTTCTGGTTGGTAGCTGAGAGTAAACTGTTCACATCTCCCAGGAACTTTTGATGCTGAGTGTAACCGTAGTTAAACATTTGTGTGCAAAGCAGCCTTCACCTGAAATTGCGTTCTCTTCTCCCAGGAAGGAACTCTGGGAGTAGGTACTATTGGTATTCTCATCGATATGCAGTGGAGACAAAACCAAGTTAAGCATTTTGCTGGGTTGCTTAGTGGGCTCACTCCTATGCTTTATTAGGGAAGAGTCCTGGTGTCCTAATCAGTCACGTGTTGGGCTGCCATCTGCATGGCCCATAGTATGAACCCAGGCACCGCTCTTCAGGAGAAAGACTGGGTTTTCTGCTCCCGTAAACAGTCACAGTTTCCGAAACTCACAGGACATTGCCGAGTCAGCATTGACTGGATGGCACTGAGTTTGTTGTTGAGTTAGCAACGTGTACTATACTAGCGAGTTCTGTTGGCATCATGGGCTTTGATCCGAAAGGTTGGCAGTTCAAAACCATCAGTGGCTCAGCAGGAGAAAGGCGGAGCTTTAAACTCCAGTAAACAGTGACAGGCTCAAAAACTCAAGGGGCGTTTCTACCCTGTCTTTAGGATTGCTATGAGTTGGCATCGACTCGATGGCAGTGAGTTACACTATACTACAAGAGCCCTGCTGGTGTAGTGGTTAGCTGTTAGGCTGCAAACTGCAGGGTCAGCGGTGTCCCTCAGGAGAAAGGTGTGATTTTCTACACCTGTGAAGAGTTCAGAGACCCACAGGGCCACATCCTGTTGCTATGTGCCCAAATGGACGAACTGGTAGTGAGTTCTGCAAGCCTTGGGCTACGAACTGCAAAGCCTGCTGGTCCACCAATTGCTCCTGGAAGAGAGATGAGTTCCCAGCTTTGGGAAATATGCACAGCCATGGAAACCCAAGGAAAGTCGCTCGGAGTTGGAATTGATTTGATGGCTACCTCTGTCTAGAATTTCTTTGGAAAAGGTTTTCTCCATAAAATGTGGACCGGGTACCTGTATCTAGGTACACAACAGAGTTGATGAGATTATTAATGATTGAGGCTGCTGTAGACCTTATTTGTTTATTCAGGAAATACCTGTTTACAAGGAGCCTATTCATTGCTAGGCTTGGATCTAAATACTAGCAACTTGGCTGTGAAGCCCATATTGCCCCTGGCTTTATAGCACTCAGATTTAGTGGAGGAAATGTATATATACATACTGCATGCCTTACAGTCTATCTTTGGGGTAGCTATGGCTCTAAATCTAATTTTCTGTTGGCTCACTCTTGTCTGTGCCACGGGATTTTGCCAAGTGGGAAAGTATCTGTATTTAGTTACACTTTTTAAAGAATCTTGTTTGCTTCAACCTCTAAGATAGTAATAGTAGCTCAAGTCCATGAATTACTGCTTTCCATCTTTCTAACCCCTCTTAACTAAGGTGACCAGACGTCCCGCTTGTGGCGGGACAGTCCAGATTTTTAACAATTTTACCCACATCCCGCGCCGTTTCAAAAAAGTCTCAATTTTTTGAAAGAATGCACGACAAGCTAGGGTATACGGTTTTCGGCTGCCATGTGGCAATTTCGCCAGGATATGAGTTTTATCAATGGTGTCCCGCTTTACCAATGTTAAAATCTGGTCACCTTACTCTTAACTGTCTGATAACAGTTATTGACTATACTTGATGGCAAGGTGTTTTTCCATATGTCTCTTGTTGCCGAAGGATAACTAGGACCTTTCAGTAAAGCCAACAAGTGATGCAGTTACTTTGGGTCTAAAGAATGTATTTATTAGTTTCTTTTTAGTGTCTGTTGCTCGGTACTGCTCACTTGTGTCTGACTTGTCGTAACCCTGTGTACAACAGAGTGTTGTACCTGCCGTGCCGCCCTCACAGTTCTCATGTTTGAACCCGTGGTGGCACCTGCGGTGTCAGTTCATCTTGTTGACGAACTCTATTTTACCAAGCTGGAGGTCCTTTCCGGGGCTTGGTCTCTCCTGGTAACATGTTCTTTTGGGCACAGTGGATCTGTGTATTCCTTCCCATCTTCTTTTGATGCTTCCTGCATCAACTGGAGGCTTGGTTTTTGTTTTGGTTTTTTTTTCAAGATCTTTCAGTTTAAGATTTGCTGAGCCTGTTCTTCCTTATTGATCTTTTGCATGTTTCATTATAATATTTTAGCTTGTCTTCATGTACTGCCCTTTGAAATTTTCTGTTCGACTCTTTTACTTCCTTTCTTCTATTTGCCTTAGTTATTCTACAGTTAAGAGCAAGTTTCAGAGTTTCTTTGGATATCCACTTGGATCTTTTCTTTATTTCCTGTCGTTCAGTTTGTGAATCCACACAGTCGGAATACCTTGGTATAGTCAATAAAACACAAGTAATTCTATTTCTGGTATTTTTTGCTTTTAACTAAGATTCATCTGATAACCAACAATGATATCTCTTGAATCTGGCCTGAATCTCTGGCAGCTCTCTGTCAATGGACTGCTGCAACCGTTGTTGGATGATCTTCAGCAAAATTTTACTTGCATGAGATATCAATGCTGCTTCTCTAAGACTGGCTCTTGTTCGGGCACTTTCCTTTGGAATGGGTTCAACTTTGGATCTCTTCTAGTCAGTTGGCCAAGTAGCTGTCCTACCATTTTTTGGCATAGATGGGTAAGTGCTCCCAGTGTTCCATCAGCTTGCTGGAACATTTCAGTTAATGTTCCATCAATTCCTGGAATGTGGTTTTCGGCTAATGTTTTAGTGGAGCTTGAACTTCTTCCTTCAGCACCATTGGATATTGGTCACATGCTACCTCTTGAAGTGGTTGAATGTTAACTAGTTCTTTTAGGAACAGTGGCTCTGTATATTCTTTGCATCTTCTCTTCATGCTTCCTGCACCATTGAATAGTTTGTCTGTAGAATCTTTCAATATTGCACTGGAGGCTTGAATTTTTTAAAAAATTTCTTTCAATTTAAGATATGCCAAGTGTGTGCTTCCCTTTTGGGTTTCTAGTTCGAAGTCTTTGCATATTTTATTATCATACTTGACTTTGTTTTCTCGAGCTGCCCTTTGAAATTTTCTGTTCAGCTCTTTGACATCATCATTTCTTTCATTTGCTTTAGGTTTTCTATGATTTAGAACAAGATTCTGACATCCACTTTGATCGTTTTTTGCTCTCCTGTCCTTCCCCCGCCCTCGGGGCCCGTCCTCTGGCACTGTCTCCGACAATGTCCTGCTTCTGTTCATTAGGCCTTCAGGATCTGACAGTGTTGTGAAGCTCTGCAAAAGGGTTTCAGTGGCTACTTGGTCTGAAGTAGGCAGCCAAGTCCTGCACAGTCACGTGGTGGGGTGGTAAAAATTCATATAGGTAGTAAAAATACATATTGCAAAAAATTAACCAAATCAACAGTTTTTTACAAGTAGAATTCAGTAATAACATTGATTATGTTTAGCATTCTATGTGATGATAACCCTATCAGTTTCCACATTCTGTCACCATTCACAGAATCTTAGTGACCCTTTAAGCTAATATTCCCCTTTATCCTTTACATCCAGGCCTGGCAGCCACTAATAAAAGTTGGTCTATGTACATTTTCCTATTTCATGAAAGACCATCCTATAGTTGTTCTTTTGTGACAGACTTTTTTCACTCAGATTAATCTTTTCAAGATTCATACATGTTGTAGCCTATGTCCGGATTTTACTTTGCTTTTTGACTGAGTAGTATTCCATTATATAGATTAACCACATTTTTTATACTCATTTATCTGTATAAGGACTTGCTTCCACCTTTTGGCAAATCATAAGGACCCAAATTAGGCTCTGTGAAAGATGCCTAATGATTTACAATTGAAATTTCACAAATTGCCCTTATTTGATAAGAATTCGCATGAATGTTTTTATGTTGGAGAAGAAGTCTCTGGTGAGATTTTCCCTGGAAACATTTCTGGGGGAGGCTTAGCTCCCTTTCCCAAATCCTTCATGTTCAGCAGATGCTCCTACTCTTCTTTGGTCCTGTAGAAAGTCAGCGAGCAGATCGCCCCGAGCACCACACCAAACCGCCCCGTGACTCTTGCTCTTGAGCAGGTCACTTTTGCTCTCACTGAATCACCTCCGCATTTTGGCAGACGCTGCTTTGACTGTCCATTGAGTTCAAGATTGTATGGTGAAGCTCGTTGAACCACTTGGGATGTGTTTGGTGCTGCCTCTTGTTGCTCCTGTTAATCATCTCTTTTCTTCCGTTAAAACACAAACCAGATTTTCCTCAAATTTTGATGTAACTGTTCTGCCCCTGTGGGCTTCAACGTCCACATTCTCTCATCCTTTAAAACAAGTTATCCATTTCTAAACTGCGGATTTTTAAAACATTATCACTCTACACTTTTTGTAACCTCAATGATTCCACCATTATTCAACTATGCTTCACCATAAGTTTGACCATAAGTTCTCATTTCTCCCCATCCTCAACAGCACCTGTACTGTCTGTGCTTTTGTTTGGTTCGTCATCGTGCCCATGCCAGTGCGGTGACGTGTTGTCTCCTTGGGGTGTCAGTTTGCGTTTCGCCAACGACTACTGAGGTTGAGCGTTCTTTCACGTGCTCGTTGGCTATTTGAATGTTCTTTTTAGTGGAGTGCCTATTCTTAATTTCCTTTATTTTTAATTGGTTGTTTTTCTTTTTGTGATAAGACATTCAATATTTTGGATATTACCCTTTTTTGAGACAATATTCCGCCCCCCACTTTATAGGTTGTTTTCACATTGTAGATAGTCTTTCAATGCAGAAAAGTTTTTAATTTGATAAAATAAAAATACAGTTTATCATTTTCTTATACTTTTGGTTTCATGTCACAAAATCCATTCTTAAAAATTAGATCATGACACATTAACTCTTTTCCTTCTGAGAGTTTGATGATTTACTTTTCTACTTTAGGTCTTTGATCCATTTGAGTTAATTTTTTAAAATGGTGTGAGGTATGGGTGGGCCCACCTTCCTTCTTTTGCATGTGGACATACAGTTTACCGTGTTAGGGACTCTTCTTCCTGTTATTGAGTGGACTTGGCACCATTATCAAAAATCAATTGATCATCGGTTCATGGGCTTATATATGGACTCTCACTTTTATTTCACTTGTTTATATTTCTGTCATTATACCAGTATGAAGCTCTTTTGATTTTTGTAGCTTTACAGTATGTTTTTAAAGCAGGAAAAGTGAGTCTTCCTACATTGTTCCGCCTCCCCCTCCCAAGATTTGTACAACTGAGGTCCGTTAGCATTCTGTAAAAACCTGGAATATTTACATGTTTCCCCAGAACTACAAAAATGGTTAGCCTTTTGATGGGGATTGTTGTCGTTGCTTTTCAATGCCATCGAATCGGTTCTGACCCACAGCGACGCTGTGCACAACAGAAGGAAACCCTGCACGGTTCTGCACCATCCTCACAACTGTTCCTGTGCCCACGCCCATCGTTGCCGCCACAATGTCAGTCCATCTCTCTGAGGGTCTTCCTCTCCTTCACTGCCCCTCTACTTTACCTAACCCAGTGTCCTTCTCCAGGGACTGGTCTCAAGCCTCCAAGCAGCGTGCTGGCCATACTTCTTCCAAGGCAGATCGGTTTGTCCTTGAAGTAGTCGTAGTACCTTCCATATTATTCTCCAGCACCACAATTCAAATGCATCAATTCTTCTCTATTAAATAGCCAACTTTTTTGTTTTATCTTCATATCAAAGCCTTCCTCCAATCCTGATGCTGCATTCTTCTTCATATAAGCCAAAAGCTTCTCTGATTATTTGCTCAGCCTATAGATTGAATCAGTATGGTGAGAGGCTATAACCTTGCTGCACTCCTTTACTGGTTTTAAAGCATGCAGTATGATGGGGATTGTTGGGACAGTTAACATTGTAACAGTAATAAGTCTTCCAGTCCGTGAACATAGGATGTCCTTCCATGTATGTATATATGTATTCTTTACACTTATTTTGGTAATGTAGTATATAATTTTCAGTATATAAATTTTTCACCTTGAATAAGTACATTCTTGGATGATGTATTGTTTTAGATGCTATTAAACATGCCTCTTTACTTCTCAGTGTGTTCATTGGTGGCATATTAAAATCTGAGTGTTGATCTTTATCTTGCCACTTTTCTAAATGTATTAACTCATAATACTTCTCTTTGGGAATTTTTAGCATTTGTGTGGATTTGTTTATAAGCCTGTTCCCTGCAGAAAGGGATAGTTTTACTCTATCCCTTTTACTCCCCAAAAGGGATAGGATACATTGTATTCTTTTTATGATTTTTATGAATTCTGGCTGAGGACAGTGGTAAATAGCAGTTATGATCATTGACGTCCTTGTCTTGTCCTTATCCTAAGGGGAAAGCTCAGTCTTTCTTCATTAAGTGAGATGGTAGTTTCTTTATATCAAAACTGACCAGTATCCCAAGACGCCATTGATCCCACTGAAGAAGTACCATGAAAAGACATCCAGACTCCGCGCTGGACTACAGACAATATTTTGAAAACAGAGGGATCTTAGAGAAAAGGTTCCTAACTACTTTCAGCTGTAACTTTAATTTATGAAACTCTCTGCTTGGCAAACATTCCTAGTAGAAGAAACAGATTTTTAATGGTATTGGATGAGGGGCTTCAAAAAGTTCATGTAAAATTCTAATATCTTTTAGTTATATGTTTCCACAAACTTTCTGAAGCACTTTGACTTTCCTGGAAACCAGACCATTTCACAGTCCCTCACTCCGTTGACATCTAGTTTATGGCTTATTTTTCCACATCACTTTTTCAACACAAATGACGCGCTCTCTTTCCTTGAAGCTCGTCAAGTCCTTCCCTCCAGCGTCACTGTTCCTGCAGAGTGAAGGTGCCCGCTCCATTGCTGACCATCTCCCTCAGCCGTCTAAGATCTTCCTCTTCTCTCCAAGCTTTATTGCATGCAGCATGTCCTCAGCTCTGCACAGAACGGAAGGAATAGAAATGATGACTAGTGGAATCTTAATATAATAAATGTGAAAAAAACTACTTATGTTCCATGGCTTTACTGTTTTGTCACCACCCCCCTCCCATAAGCTTCTTGGTTATAAATATATGGAGAAAGGAAAAAGATACTAAAACTGATTTTTAGTACACTAATGTAAAACGCACACTGATATGAAAGTATTTTACTTTTTGTAGAGACATCAAAGGTAGTATGAACAAGAGTCCCTTCTTTTCGCTGCAGCAGCTAGAATATCGAGCATCTTTTCTATGCCTTGGGGAAAGCTGTTGGGATCAGCTTCCAATAGTATGTATGTCCCTTGCGTTTTCAATGCCGTGAACTATCTCTGAATTCCCTTAATGCCAAGTTTTCTGTTGGGGTCACATCCTCTGGGACATCGTCATTCTTTTTGTCACTACTCCATTTCTCTTGTTTGCTAATCATTTTGCCTTCTCTAACTGCGTAGCAAGTCTCTGGAGGGGCAGTGGTGTCAACATTTCCATGGTCAGCTCCTTCTTTGGCACCTCCATTTGCTTTCTATTTGAATTTTATTTCCAGCATTGTTATTTTTATGTCTTTGCCACCCAGCTTCCTTATTTGATTATCTATTACAAACTGCCACGTGGGTTTCTTACTGGGAGACAGAAGGTAACGTAGCGACACGCCTTGATGCCTGGGCATGGACTGAATAGATAGATGCACAGTAGCCAGTCCCCGCTTGTCATTTGCACAGTGAGTTGTGGACTAAAGAGAGAGCACTGAAGTTTGCACTTTGTGGGATTACATTCAATGTCATTTATACAGTAGTATATACTCGTGTATAAGCGAGGTTTGTAGCACTTTTTAAATGCTGTTTTTGTGGTAAAATTAGGTGCCTCGGCTGATATTCGGGTCGGCTTATACTCGAGTATATACAATAACTTAAATTTGATCCATATTTTTGAGGAGACTGGTATGTAACTAAACTCTAGTAAGTATAATTCAGTCATCTTAGAACCATGCAATGGGAGGATTGATTATCTGCCATCTATTTCATATTGGTGCCTTCTAGAAAGCGTTCTTGTTCTTCTCTAGTTCTCTGTTCCCTACCCAAGATGATAGGAACCCTGATGGTGTGGTGGTTATGCATTAGGCTGCTAACTGAGAGGTCAGCAGTTTGAAACCACCAGCAGCTCCCTGGGAGAAAGATGGGTCTTTCTACTCCTGTAAAGAATACAGTCTCAGAAACCCACCGGGGCAGTTCCACCATTTTCTAAGGATTTTGGCTTCTCCTGGAGGGGTTGGGGGTGGCCCAGGGTTCTGTAATTGGATAGGATCTCTTTCGGTGTCACTCTTGGGAAATCAAAGGAAAAGAATTCTCCATCACAACATTCTGCAGCTTCTGCTAAATCCTTGAGTCTGGTCTTGAGGATTACGTACATATTGAAAGCATTTAGTCCCCGAATTTCTTTCGAGATTAGAAAAATAATTCTAAAAAGAAATAAGGATCTAAACATGCACCAGGAAAAGCCTATCTAGCCCTATAACGCCTGAATTTTTAATTTCAGGAAAGATTTTTTTTTTGTTTTTATTCTTTACTTTCATAGTTATCAATATATATTAATATATACATTTAATTAAATGTTACAAAAACATCGCGCTTGGCATTGTAGGGCTATGAAGACGATCAAGTATCATTGCAATAAATATTTACAGACTCCTTCTTCAGAGTGGTTTATGTACTGAGTTTGTGTGCATTCTGTTCAACAGTCTTAAGCTCCCAGTGCATTCTCTCGGCTCTGTCCACACAGTCACCACATTCCGTTATTAAAGAATGTGATTGCAGACTTTATGGTAGGACGAACCAAACCAAACTACAGTTCAGCATTTTACTTTTTTATAGCCAGGTAGTTGCTGTTTCCCTGAGCCCTTTCCAAATCCAAACATCTCAACTTCCTGCATATATTTTATCTAAAAGTCTAGGGAAGTCTGGAATTGAAAGCAGGAGTAATAATTAAGAACATGCTCCTTTAATCTTTTATATTCAAATTCCTGGCTGTTGGAAAGGTTGGGTTCTTTCATTCCTGGAGGTTACAGACCAGCAATGTGAGTTCTAGTTGGTGCTCAATGTAACAAATTATTTCATGGAAGCGAGTTGGACAGTATGTGGAACTTAGTGTTACAATTATTTTACTTGCCTTCTCAGGACTAAGCAGTGTAGAATTGGCCCTAGTGTTTACTTCTCTCCAACACTAATTTTGCAAGCCTTCATTTTAAAATGATTGTATTAGAAATGTTTTACATAATAAAATGTTAAATTAGTTTTAAGTTTTGAAATTTTATCTTCATTTAACAGCATTACAATAATAAAACAGGATGCACACCTTCTTTATTGATCTGTTTTTAATCTGATGTCTGTGTCTCTCCTCACTAATCACTTAGTAAGGGGCCATCTGACTGTCATGTCCTTGAGCATGCTCAATAAGTTTTTCCTTGAGGAATTGAATTCGTGGATTTTATTTTTTGTTGTCATAGACTACAATCTCTATGGACCTATATTTATTTATCATATTCAGTCTTAGTTGGTCCAGGAGTATTAATGTGATCTATTGATTCCTAAATTGACCTATAATTTCACTACATTCATTGCATCAGTCACAACCAGAACGCTGTGTTGCGTATGCTTGTTATCACTCAAAAGGAGACAAAACCCAAAACAGACTCAGTGCCCTCACGTCGATTGTGATTGATAGCAATGGGATAGGACAGGGTAGTACTGCCTCTGGTGGGTTCTGAAACTAACTCTTTACTGGAGTGAAAGCTCTTTTTCCCCCAAAGAGCAGTTTGTGGTTTCTAACGGCTGGCGTTGCAGTTAGCACAGGGGCCACCGCACCCCCACGCCGTCTGGACACCAGGAAATCGGAATGCTCCGTCTCCTCATACATACCATTAGCTGTTTCAGGTGGCTACAGGACCCTGCTGCTGCCTTTCTTTCTCATGACTCTGAAAGATTAGACCTGGAGGGACTTTCTTCAGCTAGATTATATCTACATCTTTTCTTTATCTGGAGAATGAATGAACGAGCCAGCCTAGCTAAACTTAATTTTATATAAAAGAGAAAATCCTAGAATTCCTAACATTCCAGGGGGGGAAAAGTGATATTGGCCTCTGTCAAAGAGCAGTATGGTTTTGAGCTTTTGTTAAAAATATAAATATTGTTGTTCCGCGTATATCTTTACTTTTCATGTTTATTTTCAGTACTTGTAGGGGAGGAGAATCTTTAAAAGCATACAGAGTTTTAAAGTTGTGTTAACAGAATGTCTTGCAAAGTAGATAGAAAATTATAGCAGGAATTTGGTAGAGTCTGCTGTTAAGAGCACAATAGATTATCTGTGTGTTGATGGTCAGCATTTAGGGCATTGCTTGGATTTATTTTCTTTGTTACACTTAATGTTCTGATAAATTTTATTTCGAAGGACAAGGCGTGATCGCCAATATAGGCCATGCCGAACCCTGTATGGCCTCTGTCTATACCAGACCCATTCCTTGTCCTTCAGCAACATTGACAAACCTGACAACTGGATGAAACAAGCTGTGGACCCTGCTAAAAAAGTGGCCGTTGTGAGCCAAGAAAGGTGGCCAAAAGAAACTCTTTCCAAAGGCTGGAAACATGGAGATATTATCTTATAATTTCTGGTTTACTTAAGTAGCTCTCACTAATGTACTTGTTAGAGACTGCTGCTCAATTTAAGCAAGAGTGAGGCAGACCTGGGAAGAGTAGTGAAATCAATCAAAAGCAACTGAGAAGATACCTAGCATGAGGATCCTTATGCTCAAAGAGAAAGGTATTTTATAATGGAGCACTTGCCAGCAGGGATATTTTGTGTTGATTTTTTTTTTGGTGGTGATGGTGGCTGTATTCTTCTCTTGTAACTCTTCTAAGCCTGAAGAAGTTGAAACTTATATGCATTTCAAATGCTTTATTTTTGCATGAAATTCTGCTGGACTCTAAGACAAATTCTTAGTAGCTCCTTTATGAATTGAATTAAAACTGAAAGAATCTCTAGTGAATGTTTGATTGATTATGAGGTACATTTTAACTGCTTCTATTTTATTACCTTTGCAGAACTTTTAAGCTATATATAGTTAACAGTATTCATGAGATTGAAATGGAAACCTGCCATATGTCTAGATGAAATTCCCTTTGCTACCTGTTGCTATGTCTTTGGTGACCTGTGCCCTCAGCTTCATTTGAGCTAGTGTTAGCATCTTGGGAAAAGGAAAAGCGAAAACTCTTTGCCTTTCAGAAAGCCTGTGATACAAGTAGTAGTCACATAAATTCTGAGGCTTGCTGGAGGTAACAGATTAAATAAAAATTTAAGGAAATGTCCATGTGAGATTTCTTACTCATTTCAGATGAGTGTGGGATTTTGACTCAGATTCAGGATTGATAATTTGTTAGCGGCCCTTCATCTCTAAAGCAGAGCTTCAAATGGATGCATTTCGGTTCAGACCCCTGCTGAAAATGTGCATTTCCATCACAGACCTACTGAATCTGAGTCCAACAAGATCCCCAGGTGATCTTTATGTCTTGTAAAATTTTAGAGCCCCTGCTCTGCCAGTGGTTCTCAGCGTTGGTCTCTAATCAGCAGCATCAGCACTAGGAACTCGTAAGAAATGCAAATTATCAGCCAGGGGTCAAAGCCTTGCCCTAAAGAGAATGAAATGAAAATCTAAAATATGAGTTGTTAGAGATTTAAACACCTTTCGGGTGTCTATAGTATTCCTTAAACATAGATTTTTATCAAGGACATTTGGGGTTCTGTTTATTGTGTTCATTATCTTTTTATCTGTGGGCCATTTTAGGAGGGACATTAACCACTAGCCCTGACCTTGACGGTGTTTGTGTGCCTCCACAGGAGGGGCACTCTGATCATTGGCGTGTTGAATATCCATGTGTGGATTGCAGTCAGAAGACTCGTATTCACACATGCTCCCCCCTACTGAATCAGTCTGTGTTTAGGTCAACTTGGACTACTGTCTTGGCAAAAATATAATTTTAATATTAACCAAAACCCCTGAAGAATGTGAATATCAAAATAAGTAATGTTTTAGACGTATTCAGGAAAAGTCTGAGTCACGTGATGCAAGAGTAGCGTATTAGATGACTTACTATAGCTTTGGAGTTAACTTTTGTTAAGTTCTTTTACTTGAATCCGTTTACACATTTTCCCCTCGGTGATTTCACTCGAGTGTGATTTCTTCCGTGTTTATTTTCTATCTTTTAATTCCCCCCCCCAAATCAAAATTCCTACATTATGTGATGTTTTACTAATTTTTTGTAACGTGGGGTAGCCTCTCTTTTCCTCAGTCTTGTCAGAAATCCAGTTATGTTCCGCCAGCATTGATAGCTATCGCTGTCCCCTGGGCAGGAATTTGCTCCTCAGGAGTCTGGAGACGGTTTTGATGAACACAAGGAAGAAGTTTTATAAACGGAGTCAATGTGCAGGGTGCTACTAAGCATCTTCTAGTATCCAACAGAAACTTAACCTGACTCCAATGTGAATAATGCTGATAGCGAGAAAGTCTAGTGTCTAAAAATGCATTCTTTAAAGTGTAGGGAGCCTAAAGCTTCAACTACGAGTTCAGCTTCCATATTGATAGTACTAGACACTTATCCGCTCATTTGTTTTGAAAATTCAGAGTGACCCAATTTGAGATGAAGGAATTGTTTCCTAAAACTTATTAAGTTATAGTAACTCAATCAGTTTGTCTATGCATTTGATAAGTTACCGGAATGACTTTAGTTCTTGATGTTGGGTTCATGTAATTCTTTTGTTTTGTTTTTTTAGCACTTAAATATACATCCAATCGTACGAACGAAAAAACCATCCTTATGTTTGTCACTGGCCTGATCCTCACCATAATTGTTATAGTTGGAGCCATTCTCTTCGTCCCTGGTAAGATGCACCGTGCCGTGAGGGCGGGTGGGGCTTCGGGTGAGGGAATGCCAAAGGAGGGTGTATTGTTTCCTAGAACTATTATAACAAATAACCACAAATTGAGTGACTTAAAACGGGGCCTAAAAGTCAAATCAAGGCATTCCACGGGGCTCCTTCCCTCCGAGGTTCTACAGGAGAGAGAATGCCTTTTCTGGTCTCATTGAGACCATATCACATTGCCAGCTCCTGCCTCTGTGAATGATCAGCATTGTGTTCTCTGTGTCAGATTTCCCTCTGCTTCTCTTTGATCAGGACGCGTGTCATTGGATTTAGTGTCCTTCCAGATAAGCCAGGATAAGTTCTTTCTTTAAGGATTATTAATAACTCTTTAGCCATATAAAAACACAGATTCCAGGGACTATATTGTGGGGGTCACGACTCAACCCATGACAGTCTGCCCTCTGACCTCCAAAGATTCATGTTTGTTCCATGTGCAAAATACATATACAACATCCCACCATCCCCCAAAGTCTTAACACATTCATCGCATTACCTCAAAATACCATCTAAGTGGCATCAACTCAGAGTTGCAAATTTCATCATCTAAATGAGTTATGTGTGAAGCTCCGTCCTGGGGGAAAATTTTTTCTCTTTATCTATGGCAGTGGTTCTCAACGTTCCTAATGCCACGGCCCTTTAATACAGTTCCTCATGTTGTGGCGACCCCAACCATAAAACTATTTTCATTGCTACTTCATAACTGTAATTTTGCTACTGTTATGAACCGGGTGACCCCTGTGAAAGGTTGAGAACCGCTGATCTATGGCCTTGTGGAATTGGAAAACAAGCCGTTTGCCTCCACAATGAAATGGGGTAAGAGCCATAGGATAGCATTTCTGTTCTAACAGGGAGAGTCCAGAAGGAACAAAGGAACCATCTATCCAAGCAAGTTCAGAATCCAGCAAGTCAAATCCCATTAGGTTTTAAAGCCTAAGAATAGCCCCATGTGATCCGACTCAAGGCTTTACTGCTCCGGCCCAAGGCTCTGTCCTAAGAGCTAGTCTTCCTTTATTTCTTGAAGGGTGGGTGGCACGTGATTGCTGATGAGTAGTTTTATTGGCCTATTTCTTCCTGTAGAATTGTGGAGCTCTGATGCCTTCTTCTATTGTGTCCTTTCTCAGTCCCTTTGGCCCAAGCTGCCAGTGTTTCTGTTGATGAAATCTTGTTAAAAATCTTGTGGATTCTCCCATGTATATCACAGTAACTCACCATTACACAAGAGATTGCCACAGATCTTTTCTAGAAAATCCCATCTCTTTGCCTGACTTCTGGTTGAGTAAATCCACAAGTCATATGCCTAATTTCATCTGGAAAAGGTTGCCTAGTTATACATCTTTGGCCCTCTCTTTAGAGCATGGGTTACTAACAGTGAACATCCTAATTTTAGCCTCTTTGCAGTCACTATAGACTGAGAATTTCTGAAATCACTCAGGGATTTTTTTATAACAATTTTTCCTCAATTTACTTTTTTTTTCTCTTGTGTTTTACTATGAGCAGCAAGAAAAAACAATCTATACCTTCAGTTTGCTTGGAAATCTTTTCAGCTAAATAATCCAGGTTAATTCACTTACAAGTTCTGCTTTCCAAATCGCTAGATGACACAATTCAGGCAAAAGTCCTGCCACTATATAACATGAACTGCCTTCTAACTTTCAGTCGCATGTCCTCATTCTTTCTAAGACTTCACCAGAAATGGCTTTAGCATCCATATTTCTATCACTAGTCTATTCAAGGCAGTCTAGGTGTGTTTTGTCAACATACATCAGAATTCTACCACCTTCGACTCATTATCCAGTTTCAAAGTGCCTTCCATATTTTTAGGTACTTGTAGCTTTCCACATTCTGGTATCGAACTCCGTTTCCCGCATTCACAGCCTTCTAGTTAATTCTGACTCATAACCTCTTTGCATTACTGAGACTGTTAACTCTTTATGGTAGTGTAAAGCCTCGTCTTTCTCCCACAGAGTGGCTAGTGGTTTTGAACTGTTGACCTTGCGGTTAGCAGCCAACACGTAATCGATGCACTACACCTTTAGGGCTCCTTGCATTATTTTTCTGGAGATGTCAACAAATTACCACAAACTGAGTGGCTTAACACTTAGACCTTCTCTCACAGGTCTGGAGTACAGAGGTCTGAAGTCAGGGTCTCACCAGGGCATCATTCCCTTCTTGAGGTCTTTTGTTATTGCCTCCTTGTCTGTGGTCTCATCACACCTTTCTGCCTCTGGTCACATTGCTGCCCCTCTTCCCAGTCTCTGCCCCACTGTCTCTGCCTTGTAAAGACGCTTGTTAGATTTAGAGCCTACTCATATAAGCCAGGATAACCTCCCTCTTAAATTTTACTCTCCTTTTTATGTAAGATAGTCAGTCTATCCAAAGTCAACCAGTTGTTTTTCAAATATTTCTTCTGAAATTGTCTCCTTCCTTTCTATTCTACCACTCCCAAGTTACAAAAACCCATGTTCACTCTTTTGCCATGTAAGCTGATATTCACAACTTTGGAGGATTAGGACATGGCCATATATTTGGGGCCACTGTTCAATTCACTAAAGAGACAGACTTAATTGGCCAAAACATGAGCGGGAATGGCCATGGGGAAAAGTTTTCCTAAAATAGTAACTAATATTGCGGGGAGTTGGGTGGGTACAGGAGGGTGCAGTGGGAAGTAAGTGTATGCAGCTTAGGGAAAGAAAACAAAGATTTGAATGCAGAATAATAGACAGTAGCAAAGCCGTTATTTCGTGAGGAACAAGGCCAGATAGATGTAATATTTAGATTTAGCAGATGGGTTTTTGTAACTTGGGAGTGGTAGAATAGAAAAGAAGGAGACAATTTCAGAAGAAATATTTGAAAAACAACTGGTTGACTTTGGATAGATTGACTATCTTACATAAAAAGGAGAGTAAAATAGTCTCCACACTTTCTCCCCTGAAATCCTACAAACACAGACTTGGAGCCTGTAAGGTTTCAACATGTGGAAACTTAGATATTAAGACTTAAATGTCTTGATGAATATGAATCTGGAGCTAACTACTTGTGTGGAAGCTTTGAATCATGAAAAAGCATCCATTATCATCTGACAGGAACTCCAGGGTCACAGAATATTATTGATGACATAAAGTACAAGTAGGAGTGATTGAAATTTAAATATTCTTACCATGATTCTGTTTATATCCTTTTTCTTAAACAGTGAGCATTGTTACTTGCTTTTGTTTGATGTTTTATGGGGAACTGTATTTTTTAACCTTTTCTTAGTTTTGAAGAATAGTATTGAGATTAATATATTTTAAAAAGTAGTTGCTTCAAATTCTCACAAGATAGGACGTACATAGGAAAACACGTCTTATGTAGTACTTTTATTTCTTAGCAGGTGAATATTCAGTAAAGAATGCTTCTGGTCTTGGTTTAATTACAATTCCGACGGTGGTATTAATATTACTTCAGTGCTGTGCTTTTATGACAGGTAAGTGTTTTGTTTTAGCACAATTTTACTTACCTTTTTTCATTTAAAAATAG
>NW_022103902.1:8462961-8475448 GCF_000313985.2 Echinops telfairi | reverse complement strand
TCTCAAAACATTTTCTCTCCATTTAAACCCCCGACATTAGGTCCTCATTTTTCCCCTCCCTCCCCGCTCCCCCCTCCCGCATGAGCCCTTAATAGTTTATAAATGGGTATTTTGTCATATCTTGCCCTGTCCGACGTCTCCCTTCATCCACTAAAAGACTTTCTAAGCTGTTCTTCGATTTGTTTTTCCCAATATGAATTAGTTCAAGGTCATCAAAGATTTTCATGACACTGAATTGTTTTGTAAAAAGTAATCTTGATAGATATTTGATACCAGCCAGTAAATATTAAATTACACTACATAATTTCATTGTGACTTTTTTTATATTCCTTCTTTTAATTTCTTGAACTTTTAGGTAGATGTTAAGTACACCATTGCTCCCCCACTCCATAAAAAGCCTAGTTCTACAAAACGGCTATAAATCACAAAGTTTGTGGGAAATTTTCCATTGTCTTTCAATTCTGTGTTTCCCTGAACTTTCAAGTTGTCTTTAGTTATTTGCATGATGTTTTAATGAAAATTGGTATGACTATCCAAACCATGTATCAGTTTCACTGCATTTTTGGTGTACATCACTAACATTTTTTATCTACCATATATACGCAAGTTTAGGCCGTGTTTTTCAGCACATTTTTTTATGCAGTTTTGTGGTAAAATTAGGTGCTTTGGCTGTTATTCGGGTCTGCTTATACTCGAGTATATACAGTGATTACTAAAGAGGGTTTCTTTTAGTTGCATGTTTAAATTTCATTCTCCAGGACTCTCTCTTGCTTGCTGTTGATGAGAAAGGTGTTGGTTTGTTTTAAAACCAGACATCTTCTAGACGTATGAGCTAGCGGGTAGGCTGCGCCACTGGCATGTTGGCATTACGGTTCTCTCCACCAGAACCGTGCTGGATAAGGGCGGAGAGCCAGGTGTAGGGATCACCAATGTCGTCAAACATGGCGCTGTGGTGAAAACAACATCAGTTGGGAGTTTGGGAGAAAAGCATCCAACTGGCATCCAACTCCACGACTGAAAGCAGAAAGGTGCTGAGGACTGAGCGCCCAGCTGGTGGGGACTTTGGATCACAGCAAAAGCATCCATTGTTATCTGACAGCAACTCCAGGGTCACAGAGTATTATTCTCCGTGACACAAAGTACAAGTAGGAGTGATTGCAATGTAAACATTCTTACCACGATTCTGTTTATATCCTTTTTCTTCCCGCAGCTTTTGGGATGACCTTCTTTGCCATCGCCATATTGATTCTTCAGGTGTTGGGCTTTGTACTGGCTGTGGTCGGACTAAGCCTCTGTATCTCGGGTAAGGACCACCTATGTCTGTCACCTCAGTCTCTTTTACTGGGCATTTCTTTTGACACAGACATGTATATGCGGCTTGTTCTTTTTCCCACACTGAGAATAGTGTTTTCTGCATTGCTTCCAGAATAGTACCTGCACATAGCTGGTGGGCTGATTTAAAAAAAAAATTTGTCTTTTTATTGTGAACCAGTGGATGATTTACCGAGGAAGTCATCCGTTTTTCACTCAGCAGTTCATGCACATTTTGTTTGAACTCATCCCCTGCAGTCTCCTCTGTGTACTTTTCCTTCTCCTTCCTGCTTCCGTTCCTTTCCTAACCTTTTTTAGATTTTGCCCTTGGATAAACGTTGCCCTTTTGATCTCAATGGCTGATTATTCTGAAGTCGGACGCGTTCATTTCCAGACTGGCAGAGTGACCACAGTCTTAGGGATTCTACTAAGGCTAGCTTGTTCGTTTTGCTCCCATGATTTTTAGTTTCAGTACGTATTTTCTCCCGCTCTATTCTGGACCTGATAATGATGTGATCCTTTGTGGAACAGTTGGTAGTGGTAGCCGGACGCCAACAGTTTTTCTGGTCACAGCCTCACAGGGACTGAGATTGTCATGGGCCACAGACTGTTGCCATGTTTCTTTATCACCCTTTCCCTCTCGTTGGAGAGAGATCAAAAGTCGCACTATAGATGGCCACGTGGGACACATTTAAGATCCCAGTCTCTACTTAGGAAGTAGGGTTTAGTGTGTTTTCTTTGTGAACTCTTTTATCCTCATTGACCTTGATCCCCTCCAAGACAATGGACCTTAATACCTAGGCCAAGTGACTAAGAATGGCTAAGGAATGTTAACTTTACCACCTACCTATGTGTTCCACCAGGAGAACGCTCATAAAATGTTATCGTCAAGAACACTCGTGGAGCAGGTCTGCCCTGTCCCCTAGGGTTGCTGAGAGTCAGCGTCTGGTTTTCGGTGTGTTATGCGCCACCACATTCAGAATATATTTGCATAAAGGTAAACACACATACAGAGTTATTCTCTGTCAAACATACGTGCATTCATGGGCATACTTCCACACCTGTTCAGCCTGTGTGTGTATCCAAGCATCTACTCCTAGATTACCACCGTTCTGGGATTGTGCAGTTAACCGGTTGCCTCTGATGCCTTTCCCTTTTTCAAACCTCCCAGAGTCTTCCCCTGCCTCAGCCAGTTTTAAAGCAACCTCCTCCTTACTGCCTTCCCCTTCACTCAAGTTAATACTTACCTACCCTCTTAGCAATGAGTTCCCCTCCCTCCCTTCCCCTTAGAGCCCTAGCATTCAACACAGAATGATTCTTTTTGTGTGAAAACTTATTGACTTTTTACAGTCCTGGTATCATACAACATTTGCCCTTTTGTGTTTGACGACTTTCATTCAGCATAATGTCTTGCAGGTTCATCCATGTTATGAGGTATTTCACATGCATCATTATTCCTTAACATTGCAAAATATCCCATTGCCCGTATGTATGTACTGGACTTTATTTTCCATTCTTCCATTGTTGGGTGTTCAGGTTGTTTGCATAATAGTTCTTTGATGAACTTGGGCGTGCATACATGTATTTGTGTCATGGCTCTGAAGCCTCCAGGCTACACAGCAAGCAGAGGGATTGCTGAGTTTTATGGTACTTTCATCGCTCACTTTTTGAGGAAGTGCCATGCGGCTTTCAAACAGTAGTTATGCTGGGTCACAGTTCCATCTCTCTGCACGCATACACCCATGTGTTGTTGTTAGCTACGTTGTTTTAACTTTGCTGTTCATGTTGGAAGGAGCCCAGGTGGTGTAGTGGTTACACATTGAGCTGCTAACCTCAAGATCAGCTGTTTGAAACCACCAGCTGCTCCCCAGGAGAGAAATGGAAGTTTTCTACTCCCGTAAAGAGTTACCTCTCCAAAGCCCAGAGGGGCAGTTCTACTCTGCCTTATGGGGTTGCTATGAGTCGGCTTCTGCTCGAGGGCAGGGAGATTTGTTTGTGTGTTAATGCTAAGTGAGTCAGTGCCTCCTTGTTGCTTTGTTTTGCATCTTTTTGAACAGCTGTTGATCACAAGCATTTTGCCATGTACTTGTTGGCCACTTGAATGTTGTCTTTGGTGAAATGTCTGTGCATGTCTTCTGCCCATTTTTAATGGGACTATTTGCCTTCTTTAATTGTTGAGGTGTTGAGGGTTCTGTGAACTTTAGAGATAAATCTTGTCCAGTTTGCCTCTGCCATTTTTCCCCTTGTCTGTGGGTCTTTTTATACTTCATGGTGAAATTTTTTGATGCATAAAAGTGCCTACTTTTTTTGAGGTCCCAGTCATGTATTTTTTCCTTCTGCTGCTTGTATATATTTCATTGGATTTGATGGTGTATTTATGCCATATATTAGGGCCTTAATCCATTATGCCATGTACTATCCCCATTTTTAATTGATGATCTGTATAGTTTTAAGTTTTACATTTAGATCTATAATCCGTCTTGAATTCACTTTTGTATATGGTATGAGATAAGGGTCCTGTGTCATTCTTCTGTAAATGGGTGTCTCCTTTTGCTGGCACCATTTACTGAAGAGATATCTCTTCTCTATTTGATGCATTCCGATCCTTTGGCAAAGATCAGATGTCGGTAGGTGGATGAATTTATTTCTGAATCCTCGGCTCTGTCCCCTTGGTCTGTGTGTCTGTCATTGTACCAGCACCGGGCTGTTTTGACTGCTTAGCTAGGTAGGACGTTTTGAGATTGGAAGTGAGAGGTGAGGTAATAGCTCTTTTATGAGTTAATACCAAGCTTATCCCAAGAAGTTGGAGATTGAAAACGTCCTCCAAATCTCTTTTAAGATGATGTCTGCTCCATTTCCCCCCCGACTCTTCACTTGAGTATATTCCCTCATGTCCCTAGGGTCTGTGAATCGCTGTAGTGTCCCACAGAACTTCAAGGAAAGATCTCACTCAGTGGTTCAGTTCATTCCAAACTCCGAAAATCAGGTAGGGGTTAGCCAGATGCTGGGGCCAGAGGACATACTCCACTCCTGGTTCTTGCCAGTGAAGCGATCAGACCCCCTTCTTTTCAGTGGGCTCATTTTATGTGCAGTAGAATGGCATTGCCGGGAATCCTGTTCATAGTTACTCATAAGCAGGAATCAGTACTTCCCCCCACCTTCCCACACCCACAAAGGAAAGGTTGTTTGGTGAGTTACCTGGAGCAGTCACATATCACCCAAATATAATAATCTGTTCTCTACCTCTGTATCTTATGTATGCACATATGTCCTGAGACTTTTGGCAAGATGTTTCCAGTAGGCATTGGCCTGCTATTAATCTTAATCAGCCAAGCTTCTTCCCAATCCACTCCAGAAAATATTTTTTCTGTCTCCTCTCATCTGTAGCATGTAATTCCTTACATCCATTGTAAGTAATAGTAACTGAGATAACCATTAAACAAAGAGCATGGTGTGATCATACCCTCTACTAAGATCAAAACTCAGTTTTATGCCATTCATGTTTGTTAGCAGATAATGGGGCCACAGCTGTAGGCATATGAAATCCAGAATTATTATATCTCAAATAAGGGATTATGGCTGGAAGGGACACTCAAGAAGCCTGTTTTGTTATTTCTCTTTAATAGTGCTTTGCTTATTAGGAATCTCTTTCCACATAAGTTTGGTGACTGTTTTTTGGTGTGATGTTTTTTTTGTTTTTTTTTCCATCTCTTTAAAGATTGCTGTTGGAATCTAGATCAATAAATCATTGGGTAATATTGATATTTTTATGGTGTCAAGTCTTCCTATCCATGAACACGTTTTATTCTTACATTTATATAGTTCTCTTTGGTTTGTTGTACTTGTGCTTTGTAGTTTTCTTTATGTAAGTGCTTTGTTTCTCTAGTTAGATTTATTCCTAAGTATTTCATCTTTTGGATGGCTATTGTAAATGGTTTTGTTTTCCTGATTTTCTTTTCAGAACTCTTTTAGGGTGAAGGAAGACAACTGATTGTTGCATGTAGATCTTGTAGCCTGCCACTTTACTAAATCTTTTTATTAGTCCCAGTAATTTCCTTGCTGAGTCTTTGAGATTTTCTATGTGTAGGATTCTATCATCTGTAATAGGGTGAAGTTCCGGTGTATCTGGGCTTTATGGGCAAGAAAGCGCTGTGCTAGTGGTACAGTGAATTACACATTCAAAACCACTAGCTGCTCCGCGTGAGAAAGATGAGGCTTTCTATTCACATAAAAAGGCACAGTTTTGGAAACCTGCAGGGATAGTTCTATGCTGTCCTGTGAGTTATTGATAGACTCCGTGGCAGTGCATCTATTGGGTTTGAGGTGATTGTTTTGCAGATAAACTGCTACACTTAGATTTGTGGTAGAGCTTCTACAATCACCAGGCACCTGAAGCCAGAAGCAGGAAACTTAGGTTTATGCCTTAAATCCTCTTAGTCTTGTTGTGAAAGTATGTGTTATATTCAAACAAAGCCTTTTTTGTTACTGTTTTTAGAATAATTTGGAGTCATTTCACTGAGTGAATGATCATGAAAATGCGTAGGATTTGGGGGGTGTTCATTAATAAAAGAATTTCCTTGTAGACTTGATGTTCTCGTGTGAAATCTAATGTGAACTTTCATTTGTTTTACAGAATGTACTCCAGTACAGGGTCCTCTGCTGATTTCAGGTTTGGGTATCATAGCTCTAGCAGAATTACTTGGACTAGTTTATATGAAATTTGTGGGTAAGTCGATCTTATTTTTGTTAACCTATGCTTATTTCAAATGTGTAACTGAAAAAAATGCTTCTGGCTACTCCTTATAGTTTAGGACCAAAGAAATGTATTGATGGTTCTAAATATGAAGAACATAAAATGCATGCAACTGTATTTTTAAATAATCAAAACTGAGAATGATTTCAAGTCATCGAAAGCTTAGATGACCAGTTGGTTTTCACAGACAATGGCACTGTATTTTGAAATGGACGTATTTCTTATGCTGACTCTTGGGAGTGGAATTAGGGTCCATTTGAGTGATAGGAAAGCATCTTCACTGGGCGGTGTTGAAATGACAGCTCTTTTACAGAGGCTCCTGTGCCTGTCGGATGCTCTCTTCCTGGCGGGTCGTTGGCAGCCTTGGCTCCCGAGGCTGCATTTACTTGGAGAAGCAGAGCCAGATGGGGGCACTTGCTTAAAAACCCACAAACTTTATCACAATGCGAAGATGATCTTTCCCCCTGACTAAAACTTGCATAAAAAAGCATACATCTATCAGATTTGTTTAACTTAAATAGCAATGGCCTTTGAAACACAACTGTAAGACCTTTTTCATTAAAACCAGTGTAATAATAGCACTGGGATTTAAATTTTAGGTTTTTACTACTTTTAAAGTCAGTTCGTTATAAGTATGAAATTAACTTCATTAGAACTAAACTTTGTATGTAATCTGCCAATTTTCAAATTGGCAGGGTTCTACAGATATTCTTATTTTTCATACATAGATAATGGTAGAAATTTTATGTTGTCGTGTTGCCTAAGGATGTTCCCTATAATCTCAAGTGCACTAATTCCCCACACCCCTTTTTATAACACAAACCAACTCTTAAGTTCCTCTCAAAAGAATTTTAAAAATTTAAATTAATGGAGTAAAAAAATTACTCTTTTTGCTTTCCTTTAGATAAACTTATTATGTCCATTTCTAAGAATGTAAAACTCGAATTACTATAGTCAGATAATTTCCCATATAATTACATAGTACTTTCGAAGAAAGTTTACCTTTATTTCTGGACTTCAGTTCTTAATGAATGGTAGCTGAATTTGTCCACTCTTCAGCCTCTTTTTTTCGGTAAAACTTCTGAGACAGTTAAAATCCTCAACTCCAGTCTGCCCACCATGAGTGTATGTGTTCCTTGGTGAGAGTTGTTCTCTGTGACCTTTTGTTTTGTGCCATGTGAAGCCATAAAGCACAAGGAAGGCTTCTAAAGCAGAGTGGCATTTTGCAGCGGCCGTGGGCATCAGGAAAATTGATGCAGCCTCTTTTTTGCTGAGGGATCCAAACACCAGGTGTCTCGCTTTTGAAGATGACTCTGTAGGTGTTGTTGTTCCCCACCAGTGCCCAGAACAGTCCCCAACCTGCAGCGTTTGTGCAAATGTCATGGAGTGTAGTCTAAGGCGTCTTTGACTGATAGTCAGCTCCTCTTGTTTTCCCTCATCTCTATCAGCTTTCATTTTCTTCCCAGGCTACCACATGCCTTCCAGGCCCAGCTAGATAAAATGATGAGTAGTGGAGTTGCCACCAGGCCTGGGGGGCGGGCGCGGCTGCCTCAAGTGGGCATGGGCATCATCTAGTTTCCGCTCCCTTGACGTGGCTCTCCTCCCTTCTATGTCATTACTCCTCTGAGCAGCCTGTATACTCAATGAGATTGGAAACAATGAAAGTGAAATCCTGAAAGGATTCCCTAATTATTTTTGTTCTTAAATATAATGTTCCATATATAAAGTAAGAATTTAGACCAATTTTATTGACATTTTGAGAATACACTAAATTAACTTTTCAAATCAACTTATCTGATGCCAGAGTTGAGAGGCGCACCTTCGGTCAATTGAAGGGCAAAGGAGAAAAGGTACTGGGAAGCTGCTCTGTGGATAATTTGGTAGACTAGGAAAATTGATTTGTTTGCTTATATATTTTAGTGTGTCGATCTCAGTACATATAGAGTAAGCCCCATTTAACATTAAGGTCGCCAATTTGAGCATTTGTATCAGGAAGTAAAAAGTGTACATTTCTGAAATAATTTCACTCGCTGGGTGCTCACTTTTAAAAGTGCCTTGGTGCAATAAAATTCTCAGTTAAAAAAATAAAGCAATAACAAAAAAACGCCTTTTTTAGGATGACATAATCTCCCGTGAGAATTTTAACTTACAATTTTTCGCATCCAAATTTAAATTTTAACGTTCATTGTTACTTTAAAGAGTAGAATTATAATGCTCGTTTTCTATGGCTCTTATTTACTTTTAAGCAGTTGGATTTTTTTCTTTAATTGGAAGAATTTTAATCGTATACAATAAGATGAAGGCCTGGGAACAATGCATGTGAAAATGTATAAATGATTAACAGGAGTTAACTAAGCTCACTTAAATTGGGCTCACTCTATATATTATCCCACTACCGTGGAGTTGATTCTGCTCTATGTATGTGGTATTCATATCTGTTATTTATAAGGGTTAACACTTCCATTTTCCAAAACCACTACCAGTTAATTCAGTACAAAGGCATATAATTGTGTTTCAATGCAAATCTACTTGGTAACAGTCAGAAATCACTCTTACCACATTACAGATATTTTAGAATGCTGTGATATATGTAAGGAGCTCTGATTGGTTACATGCTTGACTACTGAATGCAAGGTCAGCACTTTGAACTCGGCAGCTGCTTGTGGAAGAAGCAGCAGCTTCATGCTCTCAAAGAGTTACAGACTCAGAAACCCTAGGGAACAGTTCTGCTCTGCCCTAGAGGGTTGCTCTCAGTCAAAATTGACTCCACAGCAGTGGGCTTTGGGGTTTGGTTTTGTCTGGGTGCTGGTATATGCATATATATAATCCAATGCTCTGTTCTTGTCGAGTGTTAGGGAAAGTGAATCTGGCACCACTGGAGTTTTTCCGTACATTCACATTCTAGCCCTAAGTTTGTGATGAGATGTTTCGGGGAGAGAAGAGCAAATCGAGGACTGTGACAAATGAGGCTCATGTGCGACACTTACTGCTTGCGATCTGAAGAACTCTAGCTGTCAGTGCCTTAGGCTGATCACTCACAAATGTTGCCTTTTCACATGCAGTCACCATATTTTTACTCAAATAATACACTCATGACGTGGTTTTAGCAACACACACACCCCTCATGTATTAGCTTCCTGTGTGCGTATTATTATTCATCGGTCAGTTTGCCCCTATTGGATAGGATAAATTAGTTTCTGCCCTGCTTAGTTTGTCGTGTTAGTGGGACCACAGCTGAGCTCTGAAGACGGGCAGTTGTCACTCCATCTTCCTAACTAGTGTCCCCTTGAATCACTGGACTGCAACAGTCTCTTGTTTAAAATGGGGTGGCCAGACGTGATATTCTTACCAACAACTCTATACATTTGAGATAAAGAAGGAGCTCTACTGGCAATTCTTAATTTCAATTCTGATAATAAATTTAAATAAGCTTAGGACTATAACTCTAAAATTCTCTGACCTTGTACATTACAATTAGAAATTTAGTTTCCCTAATACTTTATAAAGGACTCCAGTGGCGTAGTGGTTATAAATTGGGCTGCTAACTGTCAAGTCAGCAGTTCAAAGTATAAAGTTCCTCTGTGGAAGAAAGATGAGGCTTTCTACTCCTGGAAAGAATTCCAGCCTTAGGAACCCACAGGCACAGTTCTCCCCTGTGCTACAGGGCTGTTATGATTTGGAATGGACTCAGTGGCAGTGAGAATACTACTTTAAAGGGTTTCTAGAATCGGAACAATTTCAGGTAGCACAGTGATTATGCATTGGGGCACCAACGATTTTTAAAATCGTTACTTTAAAAGCAAATACTAAAACCCGTTGTGGAATAAAGTGGCCTTCTTTGGATCCAAAGGCGCCCTGGTGATGTAGTGGTTATCTGTTGGGCTGCTAGCCTCAGCCACTCCACGGGAGAAAGAGAAAGCTTTCGACGCCCATAAAGAATTATAGTCTTGGAAACCTACAGGGGCACTTCTGCGCTGTCCTGCAGGGCCGGCCACTAAGAGTCAGAGTCTCCCTGCTGGCAGTGAGTCTGGTTCGGTTTTCCCTGCTTGCCTCCCTCAAGTTGCCTCCAGCAAGGAAAGTTTATTTTAAAGTTACACATTGGCAGTAGCAGACAGAATCTTCCCGACCAGTTACACAACTAGACGCCCCCCACACACAGCGGAAGAGTGTATACCTTAAGAACTAGAACTATCCGTTACATCCAGATCGTTGTCCGTATGTTGACCCTCAGCAGCGTGACTCAAGGGAGGTCTGTTTGTCCGTTGTTTGGTGTCTTGGCCTCTTAGTCAGTTATTGTGTTATTTCCATGAGGTTCCTATTCATGTCTTCTGACTCATTGCTGACCCATAAATCTAAACTTTGAACTCCTGGCCAGCTTTCTCTCTTTAGCACTTTCCCTTCCCATCACCAACATTCCAATTCCTTTCAGAATCTTATGAAGCCAGTCAGGTGCCAGGGTCTCTGACAGAACCGTGTAGGCTGCTAAGAAGCCCCCGGGAAAGCTCCTGGTGGTGCAAAGTTGCCATTTCAAGGCCACCGACTGCTCCAAGGGAGAAAGATGAGGCTAACTAACTGCCCCTGTGAAGATTACAGTTCTGTAAATCCAAAGGAACGGTTCTACACTGTCCTATAGGGGGCGCTATGACTCAGAACTGACTTGATGACAGTGGATTGGGTTGGGTTTGTTGATTTTTGTAGGTTTCTGGCCAGCTCCTAGTTTAATTGCCTTTTAATCAGTGCCCAACCATTTCTATCCGTTTTGGCAGCGGGGTAGGGTTGGGGCTGGGAAGCGGTAGTAGCAGCTGGATCTAAAACAGTCACCTGGGGCCTACCTTGGTCTGTCCAGTGCAGTCGTGCAGTCCAGGGTCCAGTGATAGCAACTGCTCTGGCCACCAGTTCATCCCCCCCGGGTAAGGATTCGCTGATGCTTTTGTAGCTTAGAACCAAGACTGAGTCTGTATTTACCACTGACTTTAGCTGCTGGGCGACCTCAGCTTTGCTAAAGAAATGATCTCCTCGTCTCTACCTAATTCGAGGAATTCTTTTAATCTTTCACCCACTTCGTGTCCCATTAACTGATTCGCTCCAAAGCAGTTGAGAGCACTGAAGAGGAACGGATCAAGAAGGACTTGATGGTGACTGTGGCCGACTACCAAGAGCAACTTTCTAATGAGTTAGGGAGGTCTAAATAGTTTCTGTAGTCTGTGAGGTAGTTGGAGCCTTCAAGACTAGACAGAGTGCAGGGAGAGCAGACTGGGCTACAAGGACCAAGAGGAGGGAGTCGGAGGTGATGGTGCAAAGACAGTGGGCTCTCATTGCTCCCTTCTGTCTCATTCTGACTGGGCTGGGGAGGGAGAGAGAGAGAGCACATATTGGGGCTGGATTACGGGCAGTATTTTGCCATCAAGAAGCCTAGCATGTAGCTTATTTGGCTGGAAAGAAGACATGTATGAATGAGAGAATGTTTGTGTATGTTTACTTCATATGGGTGGATTATTTGCATCATTTTTTGTATCAATGCATATAACCAAGAATGGTTTATATTTTTTAATAGGTCGAAGGCAATCTTTCAGTAAAATTACTGGCTCTAGTAGTTTTAGTGCTGCACAGTTTATTTCAAAGTAAAACCTATTTATTGCCGTGATTGATGTCATTTATTAAATTCCTTTTATTCTTTCAATTATATCAGCTTCCAATCAGAAGACTATACAACCTCCTAGGGTAAGTTAAGTTTTTCTTAAATGAATTGGCAGAGACATTTGCTCATACAGACTGAGGGCTGGCAGTTGGGGGTCACTTTAGAGAATGAGCATTGATGTCATCTCATGACCTTTGCATGAATATATCCAATTCATTTCTGAAACCTCTGCTTGATTGTTTTAGGAGCATTAGGATGGAAGGATCGTTTAGTAGCACTGGGGCGGAAGAAATGACCCTTGAGATAGTCATTTCACTTCTTTGCTCACAAAGAGCCGGAAAATGTATGTGTAGGAAAACTGGTTCTTATCTCTGCAATCAGGAGGGAGCCGATTCCAGAATGTTCTCCTCACCTATGGGATTTGATGTGCACACCCAGCATGACTATCGCAGGCCTAAAAGGGAGAGAGAGAGGAGCTTATATTCTGAATTTATTTCATTAAGAAATTATTATCTATAAAATGTAAATATTGCTGGATCATATTCTGAATTTTGATTCGTTCCTTCCTCCCCCCTCCATTTTTGTACATATTTGTCTTCCCTAATTCTGTACTGGTAGTAACACCTATCTTAAAATATCTTAATAAACTAACTGAGAAAATTCTAAGAAAAGAAGCAAATTTAGGGAGATAGGTGAAGGGGGAGAGGTGGTTATAAATAGAGACTTATTGTAGTCGTGACCCCAAGAAGGTTTTCTGTTTTAATGGAAATGAAGACCTGGAGAGT
>NW_022103902.1:8440971-8462123 GCF_000313985.2 Echinops telfairi | reverse complement strand
GTGTATATCATCTTTAGATTACTCATAATCCCTTAATACGATGTAAATGCTATGTGAATAGCACCTTAGCCACTTGCTGATCAGCGTTTGAGGGATTGCTATAGCCACTTCACTACTTCTCCTGCCCCTGCACCGTATGCTAGCTACCCTCAGTTAATTCCTGGGATACGGAGCCCACAGATACAGAGGACTGACTGTAGTTTCCAATGTTAGCATATATAGAATTTAGTATAAAAAATACATGTTAACAAGTTTTATTTTCATGTAAATATATTTTAAATATTTTCCAGAAAGCGGTAGAGGAACCCCTTAATGGTATGTGATCATTACAAACTTGTGTGTTCTTGACCCATCACCAGATCATCATTTGAACTGGTCTCCAAGACAGTTTGAAAATATCCCTTCTGTGTCTTGAGAAGAATCTTGTTTATTCTCTTGAAATGACCCTCTCTTTTCCGGATTATTCATTGATAATTTAAGAAAGTACTCCCTTTGTAATATTTTTCACTTCTGGGGAGAATATACCATTCTTTGTCTCTTCACGTGTTACCTGACCCAGTCTTGTAATGTTTAGACAGAGTGTGCTCCATTCTCTTTTTAATATTAAGAAGTGTAACCGCTCTAGTCAAGAATAATTGTAATTGCTCACTGGTAAATTTCATGAAGATACAGGTGTCACCATGAGGTGAGACCAGACGTCTCGGTTTCTTTCTCCCTAAATCTAGACCTGTATTTCCGACTGGATGTACTAGTAGTCTTTGGAAGATGGCTGCAGTAAAGTGACAGCCTTCAAGCTAGTCTGGCTTGAGAGCATGTAGCATGATATTTCTACAGATTTGTTTCTTTAGAATTGATTTCTAACTGACTGTGCAACCATACTAACTGCCTGCTTGGCTTGTTACTAATTCTTAGCGTTTAAAGAATCAAAAGGAATGATGAATGAAGGTAAGTATAAAATGCACCTACACTTTTAGACTGGTTAAAACATGGGCATTAGAAACAGAAAATCGCTTCTTGAAAGTATGGCCTTGTTTTTCCTTTAACTGAAAGAGGCACTGTCAAATTATAAAGGTCCACATTTCTTGATTTATAAATTTTAAATATTTTGTAAGAGTGCATAGTTAAAGACATAAAAATTGTAGTGTCACCAAGATTCTCTGTTCATATCGCTCACAGCAGAGAGTCTATTGTCTTGTGATTACAACTTTAAAATAAGTCTGGCACAAATCTTTATCTTTTTGACAGTGTTTTTCTGGTTTGTGTTGGTGTTTTCATTGCACTTAATCCATGGGGATTTGATATCCGTGCTTTTCTTAGCAGGATGTGGCTCCAACTTCTTAAGAGAAAGTTGTGCAGTTCCTCTTTCTTCCTGTCCTCCTTCCTTCCTTTCTGTTTTGGGGGAATATGGACTAATGCCACAGGCCTGTTGACTGTGTCAAATACATACGTTTTTAACGGTTAAAGACAGGGAAGTCTGAGAGACTGAGTCCTAAGCGTTCATCTTTATTTTACATTAACATACTATGGTTCTTCATTTTTGTTATACTTTAGTAATTGTGTCTATGCTTTTACCTTATCAAAAATGTCCTGATATCGTTAATATTTATGGTCATCCCTTGGTCTCCCTTTGTGTTTTAAATGACCAGCTTTTATTTTAGTGTCTTAAAGTCTGTGTCCGCATTCTTACTTCCACAGCAAAGTGTAGCGTCCCCTGAGTGCAACTAATTTTAGATAAGACTGAGAACACCTTGATCATGTGGTAGTGCATTCATCTTACAACAGTGTGTAAGAGGCTGTGTTCCGCAAGAAACCATAATAAATACTCACTTTTGTAGCTTTGTGTCACAGCCTTTATTACAGAAGATGAATGTTTTATTGTACAAGTCACCACCTTTTTAAAAGAGGGAATTTCAGTTAATAGGAGTAAAGACGCTAAAAGAGTGGCTGCAGTGGTGACTGGTCTGCGCATGCTTACGTTCTGGTGTTCCCATTTGTCACGTCTATTGCTCATCTGTTGTGCTGTCGCTCGTCCGTAGCTGTATGAAGAAAACCAGCCCCTTTCCCCACTTCAGAAAGGCAGTCTAAGAACCTTGAGCGCTTTTCCCTTTGGTAATCGTTTAGACTTGATCTTTTGAACCATCCTACCTGGGAAAAACCGTAAAGCACCTTTGCTTTGAACATTTATGTGTTCGTAGCACCTGTTTCGAGTCTCTAATAACTTGGAAGTTTCCTTAGTCTTGTGATTATTTAGCTGATTGGGATTTGTTTTTGTTTTTTCCCTTTTGTTTAAATGTCTCCCTGGTGGCTTCTTTCCACGGGCTACTGCTCCAGGCTCATAGTTACATCTTGTCAGTGAATGAGGTGCAAAGTGCCACTTTCCTAAGCGACAGGCACCATTTCCTTTTCCAAGCAGACCAGCCATAAGTACCCCTCGCTCACATGGAATGTTGATAAGTAGTAGTTTAAATTGTTGAATACAAAGTTGACGATATGAAATGTAGACCTCCACCTAATAGACAATTTGAAGAATTATAAAATTAAATAAAGTGAAGGTAATAGAATATTATTCTAGGATCAGTATCTTTTGATCGGAATAAACTTCACTTGGCTTTTCCTCACTAACCAGCAAAAGGGGATTACCGAACTGTGGATGCTTATGTTCATTCGGCTTTGCCTGTTTACTTAGCTGAAACTGAAACACAAACGATCTGCTTGGCTTCTGTCTCTGACCTTTCACAGCTGATTTGAATCGTTTTTTTTGGTTTTGTTTTTAATTTTTAGAAACTCATCTGAAATTATGCCCATTTTTTAATGTCTGAACTTATGAATGCCTAGAAAATAGATATGAATAGTGATGATATGCTCACTTTTCAATTTTCCAGAATAATTGAAGAGGCCTGATGGATTGTGATGTGGCGTGAAAGGGATGAAACATGAAAGGAATACACTTGAGACTAAGCCCCATGGCCTTGACTCCGTGTTGGGGAGAAGAAAACAAGACAATTTGGTCTGGTCTAAATCTGTGGGAGAAAATAAATCATTTACCTTTACATGGTTGTTATGGCCAAGTTTTGCTTTTTAAAGAACTTTTTAGTTAAAAAAAAAATTATGATCTGTGTTGTGGGCTCAGTTAAGATCCCGTTTTGTTGTTGCTGTTTTTATCCACCTGGAGGCAAAATCGAGAAGGCAACTTCCAAGAATGATGCCTTGCAGATCCTAGGAGCTCTTGACGCGTCACCTGTTGACATTGGTACAAGGTGAGAATTCCGGAGCACCAACCTGGTGGCTATCTAAGAATCTCTCTGGAAAACAATGGCTTCCATTGAAATCGAGGGCCCCAGCAGCTTTGGAAAATACAATGTTAGCTGAAAGGTGCGTCTGCCACTTCTGGGCCATTAGTTGGGAACATCTTGTGTGCCACCTATGTGTTATGTGGTTCCAGTGGAGATAGTGGTCCTCATTCCTGGGGGTTGCCATGCATACATTCCTCTTTCAGCATACAACATAGCAGATCCTTGCCAGATTTAGGGAACGTTCATTGCTGGATGTGTTTTTTATGTAAACAACCCTGGGAACTGTGTCTTGTCCTCCTGCTGTTTGCTGCTGCTGTGCAAGACGCAGCGCCTCTTCTCCTCTGTGAACACAGTCCAGTGACACGATCGCATCAGGTGCAGAAAGGAGCCAGACTTACTCTCAGAGCACTATGTTCACACTTCCAGCAAAAATAGCTAGGGTTGTAACATATGTATTCCCTTCCTCCGATTCAAAGGCAAGCTCTCTACAGTGTTTCTTAACTCCTTTTCCAAAAAAAAACCAAGATTGAAGTTTGACCTATGAGACTCCTGCATGGCAACGTAATGTGTGTCACCCACAGGCCGGCCCTTGCAAAAGAGGGTGATTTGGTTGCTGTTGTATCTATGTTGCATGACAGACACTCATCACTTTCCTTCTGTCGTCCGGCCTCATGCTCCCCTCACTAGAGATGGAGAGGGCAAACAAAACCCCCACATTTCCCACCCCGGCTAGAAGAAAATTAACCTTCTGACAGTTGTGGTCGCCTGGAGTATTTTTAGATTATTAGCACTCGTTGTTTACCTCGTTTGTGGGTGTGTGTATGTGCGTGTGTAAGGTAGACACATGCATCTTCTGTATGGACAAAAGTGGGGTGCCTACAGAAGAGCATATGTGAACCTCATGCTTTTCGTAAAAATATTTCAAAATAAAAGACCTTTTTTTGGGTGGAATTATATTCGAATATTTGATCGCTAAAAAATTTAAAAACGTTTAGGTGTTTGCCAAGCTTTTTGATTGCTCACCAATACCCTCTTGAAATACTAGTAATTCTTCCTGTCTGTGTAATAAGACATTCCTATTTGTAGTTGCATTAAGAGTTATTTCTTAGTCCTCTGAATGTTCCCTTGTGCCTCTTTTATGCCAAATTAATCATCATATTTCATGTTTGGGACCAACAGGTTTGTCCACGGCAAACCTAAATTTAAAGACCTGCTGATGCCTCTCAAAAACAAACAAACAAGCAAAAAAAAACCGAACACGCAATGAAGACAGCTCCTCTTGAGAAAAAGGAAAAAAAGCCAACCAAAAACACCCTTTCTTCCCTAAGTGTGTCGCTGTCCGAGTATTAGCACACAGAGAGGGAGCTGCATTCATTCCTTCATGGAATTCTGATGGCGCCCGCTGCTCTTTTTCCTTCTGAAAATGTTTATGCTGCGCCAGTGTAGTCCGTGGCTTTGGGTATCAGTTTTGATGCAAGGAGAGGAAAAGCAGATGGACTTGGAAAAGATCCAAATCCCTCTTCTCTGTTAAGGAAAAGGTATGAAAATCTTTATAGTGGAATGTTTCATAAACGAAAGTACTTTTTAATATGCAATAAACTCACCTATTTGGAGTTTAGCCTTGGGAACGTGTTGTATTTAACACTGCTTGTCCTTAAGGGCATTCACTGTCCCAAGCCCTGCCATCAGAAGGCAGCAGGCACGGGTGGGTAGAGGGGCCAGCGGGGGTGGTGGTGTAAAAACCAGCTGATACCAAGGGCTCGGAGAGAATGTGAGAATGTTTAGAAAGTCATGATGGCGACATATGTGCAGATACGCTTGATGCAGTCGATGTCAGGGCTGTTATGAGAGCCCCAATAAAGGGATCTTTAAAAGAAGAGGACGAAGGTAGCAGGCAAGATGCCAGGGGAAACGATTAACCCTTCTGGTGTCAGCTTCTCCGGAAAAGGGACCAGAGCAGCAGGAATCATCTTGCTGGGCCGTCGTTGGGCCAGTTCCTTCTTTTAAAATCAGACTTGAAATGGCTCCCGATTTCCTGTCACACCAAATTAAAATGGCTAACAGTGCTTTGTGTATTGCTTACTTCTTCCTCCCCACTTAGAGTCAGCTTTTTCACCCACTGATTCCAATCACGTACTGTTGATCTTGCGCTCATTTGTCTGTTCTTTTCCAATTGTACATTCTGAGTAACACCAGTTATGATTTTCTGCAACAACCTTCCCAAGGATTTTGGCCCAATCAGAATCTACCGTCCCCACCACCGCCTTCAGCACATGCTGGTCCTGCCCTGCTTCCCCATTGGCTCTCCAGTGCCCTCCCGCCCTCCAGCTAGTGCCCGCTGTCCTCTCCCGCGTTCCTTGCCCCTGTGTACCTCTTGAATTTCTGCTTAGCTCTGTTGGTTTTTCCATTTGTCGGGCCTCCCAATTTTAAAATTCCTTCAACAGCAAGAACTTTTCTTTCGTTTTTCTTCCTCTTGCAGTGTTTGTATACTCTCACTCAGTGCGTAAGTTTGATGATTGAAAGTTGGCTGTATTTGGATTTACTAGAGTGATTAACAGGGTGAGCCAGAGAGTGGTTTTTTTGTTTGTTTGTTTTTGTGGTGTTTTGGGGTTTTTTTGGACAAATTTCACATCTTCTGAAAAACCTTTAAAAGTGGTGATATTTGAACAAACTCCGGGGCTGTTCTGTTTAAATTCCTGATGAGGTCAGAATTAAATCAGTGGGTTTCTCCCTTAATCAGGATGCTGTTGTCCAGTTGGTAAATGACTAACCAATTGTGGTTTCCGTTCATGAAGCTCCAAAAGTGGCAGTGCTTACAATAAGAATCAAGCTCTGTATCACCTTGTAGATTTCTTTTGTCCTAAGATGGGTATTTACAAACGGACGTCTGTGGGGTATGAATGGAAATACATTGTGTGTTGGAAACTGGAGAGATGATTATTGGGCAACCCTTTATCTTTTTATTGTATTTCATTTGCTAGTTTTGTTTTGTTTTTTTACATTTGTCATACTTGGAAACTAACAGCCTTTGCCCACTGGGGTCCTTTGTCCAGTTACTGTCAGTAGCTAAGAGATAATCCAGGTAGCTTTTAAGAGATGAGCTGTGAGCGGGAAGTTTTTCTGCCTTTGGCTTTTGGGAGCCCTTAATTATGATTTTGTAAGATCAGCTCTCCCACAATTACTGCCATTTTGGAAGGGAAAAAAACAAAACAAAACACAAAAGATCGTAATAAGCTTCTCTGTAAGGCGACATCATTGGGCTCTCAGAAGTGTTGTTATCATAGTTGCCGAAAAAGAAAACACTTTTGTTTTGATTGAATTGAGCATTATTTACAAAATGCCATTGTTGAGCATTGGATCCCACATTGTATAAATATCCATTAACCATTCTAAATAAAGAAAACTCCTGTGTTGCTGCGTACAGGAGCCTCCCTCGGGGCTCTTTTGCATAGCAATTAAAGGTGTGCTGTTTGTCAGTAGCCATTTTTTTGCAGTGATTTAAAGACCAAAGTTGTTTTACAGCTGTGTTGCCATTAAAGGTTTTTGTTGTTCGGTTTTTAAATTTTTTTATATGTATTAAATCAATCTATCACTGTTGGAAGCTTTGAATATCTGCGATCTTTGCCAAGATACTTTTTTTTAATTTAAACATAACTTTGTAAATATCGCCCTGTATTATTATATATACTTAATAAAGCATTTTAAGCTATTTTGTTGGGCTATCTTTGTTGTTGCTTCAGCAGACCCCATGTACGTTTCTAAGGGATTTCATTTTCTGTGTGTGTTTTCAAGGCCATCTTCTGGGTAACCGTGCAAAGAGTGACAATATCTTGTCTATAAACTTTTCTTAAAAGAATATTTCCACGATATTTTATTAGGGTGTTTTCAAGTTCTTATTGTAGGTAATGACACAGTAATGTGAAGTATTAAATATATAAACCCTTTTTAAAAAAATAAACTTCCCACTTCCCTCAATTCTGACTCCTCGTGACCCTGTGCAGGGTTTTCAAGGCTGTAAATCTTTAAGAGAGCAAATTTGGGTTTGGTTTGCTGACCTTCCAACGCTTCCCCAACTGGCATCAAGGCGATACCCAAAAAGAAAGCTTAGTTGAGCATAGTTTAAGTTTAACCAAGTCCACTGTGTTCCACAATTTTAAAAATCAGTCTTTCCCACAGTAGAGTGAAAACTGCGATCGCAGGCGGCCTGCATTCTGTCCCTGGCTTTGCTGCTACTCCAGAGAGCCTGGGGTCCTGATGGTGTAATGGGTCAGCTGTTCCATGGGAGAAAGAGGCGCTTTCTGCTTCCATAAAGCTTTCTCATCTCAGAGGCCCACAGGCAGTTTTATTCCGACCGATAGGGTGGATAACGGCCGGCATTGACACAGCCGGGAGGGGATTGAGCAGAGAACTTTGGCAAGCCTGTCTCAGGAGTGGTCCTCATCTGTCGGATAAGCTGACCTCTTACAAGACTGACATTTTTGGCCCATCACGTTAACTTGGTGACCAATCAGTTTGATTGCAAATGCGATGAAAAGGGTGAGGGGTTGGATTTATTGGCCCATGTAACTAAAACATTTGGCGGTACAGCTGGATTCTAGAAGTCAGCAGTACCATCCCAAGTCTGATGGGCTTTCCGCTTGATTGTTGCTTTTACTCCGCAGGTTATGGGTAGTGGCTTGGCAAAATAGCCACCCGAGCTCCCAGGCCCACCTTTCAGATTCAGGGGTGGGCAGAGGGAGGGGAAAATGCGTCTCTTTCAACTGTCCTCTGTCGGTCAAGATGGCTTCTCCTAAGTGCTCTGCCTAGGGCCCATGTAACCCCACCCCCACCCCCCCAGTCCCTGTGGCTCTCAGTGTGCTGTACCATACCTGTGTCCATTCCACTCCCTCTGGAGCACACACAGGTGGGCATAGCGGAAGTTCACCTAAACCAACACGGGGACACTTACAGGAAGATGAGGTAACCTTAGTGTTTCTCGCCCAGGACTCCCAGCCACGGCTGTGTCCGTACAGGTATGCGCTCTGTGATCCCCGCATTATATAGGCAATTGTAGACCCTTTGCTTGGAAAGTCGTACTTGGCAGCAAAACACCATCTCATTCTTTACCTCATAGGCAATTTAATTTTCGTGCATTTATGAGGCCTTTTTCGATCTCGGCAGGAATAACGAATAGAGTTCAGCGAGCATTAAACAGCTTACCTCCCGCCCTGCCAACTACTCTGGTGCAGCTCCCCTCCACGTGATGAGAGCTCCCACTGAAGGGAAGGCCATGGCGCAGTGGATTTTTCACCTTCCTGTGGCATCTTTCCAGCTCAAGGTCTCTAGTTGGACGGCCCAGAAAATAATGGATTGTGGCCACCATCCAGGTGGGACAGGTTCTCGCGAGCAGCTCGGAGATGGGGCGCAACTGGCCGGCTTTGGTGGTAGAAGTGAGGCTGCGCTCGACTTCAACGCCCAGGCCTTTCCCGGGGTGTCACGCCAAAGTGCCCATCAGTCAAATCCGAAGGAAGCATTAGATCTCAAGTATGTGTAGTTGGGTTGTTTAATACCGGAAAGGGCACATAAACAAGCGAGTGGGCTTAACGAATAAAACTGCACCCTATTTATTTAAATAGTAATTATCTATTTAGCCCTTTGAATGCTTTTCAGGTCTGATAATAGCCCATTGGGGAAGAGCAGAGATTTTCTTTCCCCGGTCTGCGTGACGAGAAGTGCTTGGTAAGGAGTCTAATGTGGATAGAAATTCTGTACGTCTGAAAACTGCCATCTGATGTCAGTTTCGATGCCAGAGAAGGCAGGTTCATTTTGCAGAATTTGCAGAATCAGCTTTTGCTCTCTTGAGAGACAGCTGTTGCAACACTGGTATGATGTGAGCCGTGCTGGCTCCTCAATCCTGTCTGCTCGTCAACCTACTTCCTTCACACTAACACACTCGGTTTGTCTTCCAAAATTTTCTCTGGGTTTCCTGTGGAATTCCCCAAGGTCAAAAATAGCAACATAGATGCTCATTGGCTTTCCAAAAGATTGAGTTGTCTGAACAACTTAGAGCATGGCCTGTATCCTCTACTCATTAAGGTCCCTGGGTGATCCACATAGTTTGCACTTGATTACTACCAGGTTAGTGGTTCGGACCCATCCAAACAAATTCTGTCCCCTAGGTCAGGCCCCCAAGGGGTTTTGACCCAAGAACAAGGGTGCTTTGTTTCTGGTGGGGGTTAGTTCTTCCACCGCATTCTTGTGGGGTGTGCACACACTCATCCTCTGTAACCTGTCGGAAGTGACAGCTCAGGCTTGCTGAGGACAACTGGAAAGTACTGGAACTTTTCCTCTCCTGCCTGCTGTACCCCTTCCCAGCACCGTGGCTGAGCCAACCCCGGTGCACACCTCCAAGGGCCCTTCCCAACAAGAAGAGAATGGGCAGCTCAGTCCAGGAGCGCTTCTCACTGCCCAGGGAGTTGCCTCCCCGTAGACTGGCAAGTTCATCAACCTCCTCTTTGCAAGTCCACCATTGCATGTACTTGGTTACCTGAGGAAACTTCTCTATTGCCGTGGTACCAAGTGTCCAGTTTTCATAGTTGAACTGGATCTAGATAGATTGTTTGAAGTCGTGGATTCAATAGAGCCTATATCTCCTCGGATCCTTAGCTACATGCGGGTTAGTCAAAACGTATTGCTACTGGGGGTTCGGTTTATCTCTAAACCACAAACGGTTTCAGCAGGTTTCTGTGACTTTGTGGATGACGGCAGACAAGTTTCCTCAGTAATACCTTTGTCTCAATCTCCTTAGGGTGCCTTCAAAATCAAATATCCCATCAAAACCGTGGCTTGCAGGGGATAGGTTGAGCCAATTAAAAGTAAGTGTATTAGTCTAGGTACTTTAGAGAAACAAGTCCACAGCAACTCATGTATAAGAGAGAGTTTTATGTAAAGAAAGTGTGCATCATGAAAACATCCCAACCCAATGCTGCCCAAGCCCCCATGTCCAACATTAACCCAACACCAGTCCACAAAGTCCTCCACCTCACAAAACAGAGGCAATGATGCCGACTGCAGGAGGAAAGCTGAGTCAGTGAATGAACAAGCATCTCAGCACTGGCAGGGGTCTCCACACGGCTGCTCCAGCACCCAGGGCTGCATCGGGATAGGTCCATGTAGCTTCTCCTTGGGGATATCTTGTATGAAGTCAATCTTGCAAGCTGAAGCAGGGAACTGCTAAGGCAGCTGCACTCTGGTGCGACCATCACAAAGCAAGAGACCCGAGAACTAGAAAGGCGAGGCCCACCACCCATATATCCCTCCGCCTTTCAATTAGCCCCACATGTGATTATCGGCCAGGTTGGCACAATTAACTAACTCAGGCAGAAAGATCCGCTTAGAAGGTTATGGTGTCCATGTCTTGTGATTCTTGAGGGGTAATTTTCTCAGAGGACACAGAATGATCATGGAGACTTCGTGGGAAGAAGGTTTTAGACAATGGGGAATTATATTGGTGAGCAAGGAGCCTGCAGAGTTGCAACAAGATATTTGTCCACCCCTTGTTCATTGTTCAGAGGTAGCAAGGGCTGTCTTACGGGGAATCCTCCAGCGCCCTCCACTCTCCAGCCCTGAGCTTGCCTCTTCAGACTTCGTTTTGGTCTCCAAGCTCAAAGAACGTTTCAAAGGAACACGATTTGAATCTCTCCAGGTCACCAAGACTGCTGCTGGATGCGATGTAAAATTTTAAACATGCAGAATCTTTGGGGCAAACGATTAAAACCAAAATCCACTGCCATTGAGTGGCTTCCAATTCAGAGCAACCCTGTAAATTCTGAAAATCTCATGGACAGACAGCCTCATGTTTCTGCCATAAAGCAGCTGATGGGTTTGAACTGCTCACCTTGTGGTTCACAGCCTGGCAATTATTCCACAGTACACCCGGGCTCCTGGAGTGATGGACACGCTGCTTTTAGGAATGCATAGACCTACATGGGTTTTATGTTGAGAAGCAGTAGCTTTACTTTTTGGTTTAATAGTATCGGTTATTTTGTGGCAATACTTTGTGACCTGCACTCATCTTTGAAAAAATCAACAAGTATCCAGTTTTCCTCACTTTTGTTCAGGGAAAGTTGTCAGAGAATCATGAAATCTTTTTTAATGGCTTAAGCCAATTGAAGGACTGTAGGGCATTGTTTGACTTGCCCAAAAAAGGATTTTGTGTAAAAATTTCCAGAAATAAATATCCTTGTTCATTCTTCAAAAGTGGAACGATTAGTCAAAGTAACTATCCTTGTGGTTTTGCTGTGTCTCTGGGAACGTATAACATGCATTCCCCACTGAAAACACGTGCTGGGCAGCGGGCGGAGACAGGTCTCCCAGCCTCATCCTTCGGCTTCCAGCTGGAAACGTTCATCTTTCGGGAGAGACTAGGTTAACAGAGAGTCCAAGGGCTTTGTCTCCTTCAGAAGCAACGGGACTCATAACAGGGCGGTGGAAAGGTCTCAGAACAGATTCTGTGTCTCTAGGGAGGTCACTCCGTTGGCTTTCAGGTGCTAATGAGGCCAGCCTTGGCTGTTGATCCCCACCTGAGCCAGGCACTTATTTATACTTCTTCATCCTATTCTTCCAAGGCCTTAAAGTGCCCAGCTTGGGTGAGGTATCCTTACACAGCAAAAGGGTGCTTTCCACATCAGAGCCCCTCCCTTCCTGCTCTCACCAAGGAGACCTTGTTCCGGACAACGCAGCGCAGAGGTGAAGAGATTCGTTTACTCTTAGAACGGTCCTTTATCCGAGACACACACACACACGAAGCCATGTCCCCACTATGGTTTTCCACATGTTGTGAAAATCATTTAGAAAAACAACATAAAATTCTGGACTTACACAGCCCAAGACTCTAGATGCTGACCAAAATAGCCTGGCAGTGGCCCAGGTGCTGATGAAAACAGCATTTTTTGAGCCTACCTTTTCACGGCCTCCTGGGGATTTTTATGCTTCAAACTCGTGGTAACAAAAGGGTTGATCTCCAGGAAAGGAGGGAGAGAGCCACTTGTGTTCTTCAAAAAACTCCCAATAAACTAAAAAAAAAAACTCAACAAGATAATAGATTTTTTTTAAGCTGTGCTGAAGTGTAACTTAGAGGTTCAAAGGGCCTTTTTAAAATGAAATCTTTGCAAGCAATAGTAAAGAAATCTAGAACCCCCTGGGGTGATGGCTTAAAGTCCTGCCGGGGATTTAAATCTAATTATTAGCCTGAAAGTAAAGAAGAGAAAGAACCGGCCAAGTGTCAGCCTGGAAAACAGCCATAGCCAGGCGGCTCTTCAGCAGCCCGGTCGTGAGAGCCGTGGAGGATGCTCAGCACGTTTATTGCTGCCCTTGAAGCAGGCGTCAGTGTTTGCGACCTGCAAGTACTTTCTGTTTCTATGGAGTCCAGAGGTGCCCTGCTTTAGATATCCTGCTCTTTGGAGTGCTTTGGGACCAGGGCTGGGTGCAAGCCCTGGGGGGAGAGAGGGTGTGTGTGTGTGTGTGTGTGTGTGTGTGTGTGTGTGTGTGTTCGTGTGTGTGTGTGTGTGTGTGTGTGTGTGTGTGTAGAGGCAGTGTGTGTGTGTGTGTGTGTGTATGTGTTCAGACCACCTCTAGCCTGCTCTTTGGAGTGCTTTGGGACCAGGGCTGGGTGCAAGCCCTGGGAGGAGAGGCAGTGTGTGTGTGTGTGTGTGTGTGTGTGTTCAGACCACCTCCAGCCAAGCACCTCGGAATCTGCTGTGGAATATGCAGTCACCAGTCTAATTGTGTGCCTCGGTGGCCTGGTTTGTGAAATCAGGATGAAATGAAACCACGCACGTATGGATTTGCCGCGTCTGGCCCAATGTAAGCACTCAGTAGGTGTGAATTACTTCTTTTGATTAAGCAGCGATCCAGGAGGAGGAAGACAAAAAGCATAATGAAGTCTAGCGTGAAGGGTAGGGATGGTGGTAGCTGCCTTCAAGTCACCTGCTCGTGTGGCCCTTGCCCTCTGCAGAAGGAAACGGGGCCTCTTTCGGCGTCATTCTTGCAATTGCTGACATGGTTGAGCCCATCGCTGTGGCTACCTTGCCAATCCATCTCACTGGGGTGGGGGTGGGGTGTCTCCCTTGCCCTCACCAGCATCCCACCAAACACAGGGTCCTCCTCCAGCAATTTATCCCACCTTTCTACTCTTAGCCTGCAACTAGCCTACCATGGGTGATCCTGCTGGTATTTGAAATACCTCAGCCCTGCTTCCAGCATCACAGCAATACTCACGCCACCACACTGTGACAGACTGGCAGACAGGTGGTGAGAGATGAGGATAACATCCTCCAATATGTAGTTCCCTATTTTGAGTTATGGCCAAAGAAGCAAATAAAACATACCATGGTTTGGGCATGTACAATGATCTAATAAAGATGCCTACACTGCAGATGTATTCACTCCAAGTAGAATATTCCTGTCAGGACACCTTGTGGCTCCCTAGTGAAACCAGGGGACGGGAGATGACATTAGAGAAAGGCACCGGGTAATACTATTTACCCTTCCCTAGAATGCAAAGCAGAAGCTTTCACGGCATAAAGGGTTATGTATTGGGCTGCTAATCACAAGGTCAGCAATTCAAAACCACCAACTGCTCTTTGGGTGAAAGATGAGTCAGTCTCAGTGTGTTAGTCTGGGTACATTAGAGAAACAAATCCACAGAAACTCATGCATAAGAGAGTTTAATATAATGGTTAAGTGAGCATCAAGAAAACATCCCAACCCAGTGCTGCCCAAGCCCACAAGTCCAACATTAACCCATATGTCCAACATCAATCCACAAAGTCCTCCTCCCTCTCACAAAACAAGATGCAATGATGCCTACTGCAGGAGGAAAGCTGAATCAGTGGACATGTAAGCATCTCAGCACTGGCAGGGGTCTCCACACAGCTGCTCCAGCACCCAAGGCTGCATCAGGGTAGGTCCTTGCAGGAAGTGAGCCTTGTAAGCTGAAGCAGGGAACTGCTAAGGCAGCTGCACCCTGGTGTGACCATCACAAAGCAAGAAACCGGAGAACTAGAAAGGTGAGACTCACTGAGCCATTTATCTTTCTGCCCTTCAATTAACCTCACGTGTTTATCGGCCAGGTTGGCACAATAAACAAACTCACTCACTCAAAATCTCACAGAGGCAATTCTAGAGGGTCAGTATAGGCTGGAGTCAACTCAATGGCAGTGCGTTTTTGAGAGGAGGTGAAGAAGGATACAGGAAGAGAGCACGCAGCCTTTGGATTGGAACTCCACTCCTGCCAACATTACTCAGCTCATTCATTTCTTTATTCCTCTGTGCAAAGGACTAATTCTTAAGCATTTGAATATGCGTTAAAATCAGGCCCTCCATCACACTAGATAAAATAGGAGTTAGAAGTTAGAGCTATTTTTAGGCCAATAACCAAATAAGAGTAAATCCAAGTATATGGGAGTGGAGATGGATTTTGGAACTACTGAGACCAAGGAAATACCATTCCACAAATGGGGTTATCAGTTGGGGCTTTTGATGATGCTTTGGTTATTCTGTGATCAGCCTGTTCTCTTCTAAAATGATTAGAGTTCTTGCTCCACTAGTCTTCCTGGGTGGCCGTAGAGAGCAAAAGAGGCAGCTGGTGCCATGCTGGGAATTGGAAGTGGCTTCTGTTTACATCTCCCTCCACCCACTCATATGTCCAGGAATGTCACTCAGGCAGGAAAGAGCCAAATGCCAAGCCAGGCTAGCTCTCATACGTCCTTGGAGCAGCGTGCAGAAGCCTCCTTAACAGGCTGCCTCCTGAAAGGAGGCATAGTCATGATAGGGTAAGGTTGTACACTAGGACATCAGCGCTTATAACCGGACACCTTGAGCAAATGAACTGAGGGCTCTGGAGACTTAGGGTCATCGTTTTAGAAGACACCTAGGTCAATTGACATAACATAGTCCACAGAGAATCTGTTCTACATCCTCCTTTGTTGAGCTGTGAGCAGCCATCTAAGCTCTCTCACTACCTGGAGGAAGGAAGAGTGATGACAATCAAGGCCGCATGGAAACAATTATTCCGGTGGTCCAGTGGACCATACAAACATAAGTCCCTGTGACCCTGAGACCATAAGAACAGCCTGGCTCTGGAAGGGGCCACCATAGAAAGTCATGGATAGACTGGGAGAAAAAATGTGTAAGAAAATTCAAAATGACCAAAGTCAAGGCTTACTGGTCACATAGAGACTGGTGGAACACTCAAGACTATGGTCTTTAGTTACCTCCCCTTCACGTCTGCAATGGCCCCACCACCAGACCTCAGTAAGTCCAACACTGTTGGTCAATAAGGAGAACAGCAGCACTAGTGAGATCTGAGCAAATCAACTATCTGAGACCCAAAGGGCAACATTTACCCAAGAACAAAATTCAGAAGTGTTAGAACCAAATGTAAGTAGGGAACACAGGGAGCAACTGATCAGTGATATCATGTGGTGGGCATTGTCAGAAGTGAGGCGAAACCAAATGCGTATAAATTGTTGAATGGAAAACTGATCTGCTTGGTAGATTTTCACCCAATGCACAATCAGAAGTAAGCAATTAAAAACTACGTTAGTGATTACGGTACTATATACTGTCCATGGCAAAGGAATATGAGTTCTTCTCCTAGGTCATTGTTTTAGCTCCTGTCTCGCAACTCAGCCTGAGAAAGGTGGTGAATCGATCTGTCACAGATCATTAAAAGATATCCCACTATCTATGTTCGTCCAGCGTTCAGACACGCAATAACGATAGTGCAGTCTTTTCTTAGTCTCGTCATCTGTCTCTAAGGGAACAGAAAGTGATGCTGAGAGCCAATCACAGCATCGTAGTTCTACCGAAGAGTGGCCACTTGTGCTCTCCTTTGGGAACATCTCCACTGGATGCCACCAGGCGAAGGAAGATTTTACAGACAGCTCTCTCTTATTGCTGCCTTCAAACCAACTTCTCGCTTCCTTTTACCTGGAAATAGAAATACACTGTAAAATTGTATCATTACCAATGAATTATCAGTGGGAAGGATGTTCCGAAGAGTAAAAAATAGAAATAAATTCTTTCTACAATGGAATTAACCGTAAAAGTAGAGAGATAAACACAGCACAACGAATTACATTGAAGTAAGATTAACCAGACTGTTCTACTGAAATTTAAAAAAAATTAACAACATTAATGAAAATTAAGCAATAGCTCAGTGGAACTAGTTATATAGCAAGACGCAATTAGAGCTCGTTTCTGACTAAGCCACTTAAATCAAGGAAGTCTAACATTAAATGAGAAAAAATCAGCTCAGGACATCTTGTCACTGGCATTTAATCAGCCCTTCTGTGTCTCACGCAGCTTTTGCGACAGAGTAGCAAGAGAGTATTTAGGAGTCTGATTCGAACTTTCTCATTGGCTTTCACTACATGTCTAAAGACCTTCCGTGTGAGCATTAAAATCTCCTAAAAGTGTCATGACTATAAAGATTCTCCTGTATCTTTAAATCAACTCTCACCTAATAGCTATATAAAGTTGATAGCGTTAGCTATAGTTCTTATATTTTTACTTTTCTAATTTAAAAAAAATGCAGAAACGAGCAAAGCATTTGATGGAGGCTTTGGTTTATTTCGGTTGAATTTCTGCAATGTTCTCAGCATTATAGTTTGCCTTTAAAGGTCAGGTTTTAGAGAAGAAAGATTTGGGGTTGTCACCCCACCAGTTTTGTCAAAAAGCCCAAACCTGACCGTTTTTAAGCTGTTTTCTCTCCACTCACCCCATCAGCTTGAAGCTTGTTATGGATTGAATTGTTTGCCCTAAAAGGCCCTGGTACCTATGAATGTGCACTGGGTTAGAAATAAGATCTTGGAAGATGCTCTCCGTTAAGTTGACAGGAAGTCATCCTGGAGTAGGATGAGTCCTAATCCAATATGATCAGTATCCTTACAAAAAGGCAAGAGACACAAAGGGAAGACATAGAGGGAAGATGGTGATGTGAAGAGATTGGAGGAATGCATCTCCCTCCATACAAGCCAAGAAATGTGAATGAGTGATGGGGTCACCAGCAACTAGGAGGACGCAAGGAAGGCCCTTCCACGAATGTCTTGAAAGAGTGTGGTTTGCTAATACCTAATTTCAAACTTCTGGCCTCCAGAACTGTGTGACAATCAAATTCTATTGGTTTAAACCACCCAGTTGGTGATAATTTGTTAGGCTAGCAAGAGGAAAGGCATTCAGAGCCTCATGTGAATCCTGCTGCTGAATTCAGTACTGATATGATCTGAGATGGTAGGTCAAGGTAGAAGGTGTAAGACTCTCCCTAGAGGTGGTTGGGAGTTTGTCCTGAAGATTCCAATGATGCAGAAATGAGCTGGACCACGAACTAGAGATGATTGCATCTCATCCTCGGGTCCCACGGTTGGCCTGCATCACATTTCTTCCCTCATTTCTCTTCACTGACCGGGAACATTTCCAGGCCTAATTAAGTGGAATATCAAGGATCTCAAAATTCTTGGAAGGAAGATATGATGACATATAAATAAACATAATTCCTTTAAAAAAAAAGTATTAATTATGTAAACCCTTTTGTTCCATCTGTATCCCACAAGACCTCTTTTCATTTTTCGTGAATGCCTCCTGATTTGCTGGCTCTTGCACCCTGCCAAGGAAAGTTATCAGCAACCAGATATTGAGAACGTATTCCACGCTGGGGACTATAAGGGCCCCACAATGTAGCCAGGACAAGACAGACAGTCTTTCGCCCTTGATGGGTTATATGATTTAGGGAGGCTTTCACATTCTTGGAGCCTGGATACTCTCATTTGTTACATAGGGAAGCAGCAAATAAATCACAACTCAGAAAAATAAAGTTCATCCAGCAGGGCTCTTGAGAAATAAATCAGGTCTATAACAGTGCCCAGTTGAGTGTCTTGGAGTCCCTGGCTAGCACAGCGCAGGTGGTAAAGCGCTCTTCTCGAAGTGGAAATGTTGGTGGTCCAACCCGTCCCAGAGCCACCGTGGGGAACAAGCTTGACAGTCTCCGTCTCAGAGATCTCAGCCATGAGAAGCCTAAGGGCAATTCTTCTCAGCACATATGGAGTTGCCATGAGTCGGAATTGACTTGCCGGGTGACTCAGTTCGGCTGGGCTGTCTACAGACCCTCATTTGTGTGCAAGGAAAGCGCCATGATCCCGAAGCAGCTTTACATCAAGAACACGCCCCAGCCCAGTCCAACTCCACTCCATAAGTCCAGTGCTAGCTGGACCTTCTGCAGACTCCTGTAGCGACAGGCTGGTGAAGCAAAAGGTGAAGCAGGGAGCGGGGAGATCACAGGCTAGTGGTTGCCGTGTCACATGGACCCAAAGTCGAGCGAAATATGTCAGGGGGCAGACAGCTCTCAGGGTTGGGCACCCCACATGGGGCCACCACTGAAGGCAGACAGCAGGAAGGTGAGGGGGCAGAGAGAGAAAGCAGTTACCAGTTTTTCCCCTATCAAAAACCCACACCTCCTAGGAGGCCTCATCAGGCTGTCACTTGATTGACAGGTTGGACTCCAACCCCCAAGTGCGAGTTGACATCAAACCTAACCCAGTAACTGACAAAAATGACAAGAGAGAATAGCTGGAGCCCAAGAAATGTGTCTCCCCCTGCCCAGTCATAAGGGGGTGGGAAGAGGTGGGGGGACATAGGGCCACCCATTTTCCTTTCTGAAATAGTTCTTTAAAAACGTCTTTTGGCATAGAAACATGGAACTTTGGGCTTACAAAATGAGTTATGTGAGTAGGTGCAGCTGTGGTGGCAAAGGTGGCAGTTTCCCAAAAAGGGAACCCTGGAACTACCATATGACGCAGCATGTTTGCTGCCACAACTGTCTCCAAGAGGCTGCTAAGAGAAGATGCCAATGCTCGGCACAGCACTACCCTCCTGAGCCAAAAGGAGGGTACAAAGCCAGTGCTCGTCAACAGAAGAATGGAGTGCCAAACTGTGGTATGTCCATACAATCCAACTGTATCCGGCCATGAAGAGAAGTTCAATTCTGAGACATGTTATGGGGTGGGTCAACCTGGGGAAGAAAATCGGAGAAAAGTAGGCTGCACCTCGTTCCAGGCTGCGCCAGCCCCCTTTCACCTCCTGAAAACACAAGGTCCAAGCCAAGGCCAGAGACAGGCCCTTGCAGCCACTGAGAATTCTACAGGCTCCTGAGGCACGAGAAGGATGACCTCAGAACCAAATAATTCAGCATCATTTGGCAAGGACCCTCCAACAGAATGCTATGTGGGTTACCAATGCGTTCCTGATGGAAAACTTGGGGAATGGCTAACCACTTAGGTGAAAAGATGGAAGCGCATGAGCACTGCCCTGCACTGCCCACGCGGAGAATGTTGGAATGGCGAATGTTCTGTTACACGTACAAGGAGCTTCCAAAAGTTCACGCAGACATTCCGTTATCTTTTAATTCCATTTTTATGAGGTTTTTTTAACTATTTAATTTTTTAAAATCATTTTACTAGGGGCTCACACAACTCTTATCTATCACAATCCATACATACATCAGTTGCGTAATACATACATCCATCCATTCATTGCCTTCATCATTCTCAAAACATTTGCTCTCCACCTAAGCCCTTGGCATCAGCTCCTCATTTTCCCCACTCCCTCCCTGATACCCCCTCCCTCTTGAACCCTTGATAATTTATAAATTATTATTTTGTCATATCTTGTCCTGTGCGACATCTCCCTTCACCCACTTTTCTGTTGTCCGTCCCCCAGGGAGGGGGTTATATGTAGACCCTTATAATTGGTTCCTCCTTTTTAATGTTTTTTTTGTGACAATTTTCGAATGCTCGGTTTATTCACTGCAAACACATCAAACAGTATAATAATCTAATTAGGTAAAGAAGTATAAGGGCTAATATCAAAATCTAAGGGTGACACACTACACACATTATTATATCAATATCATAGTCCCAATAAGCATTGCCTTCATCGGTGTACTCACCCCAGGTAGAGAGCAAGAGTTGATGTCTCCTTGGTTCCTAGCTCTCTGAAAAGCTCTCTGAAAACCTCTTCTGGGTTTGTTTTGTTTTTTTTTTCCCTCCCGGGTTTGTCTAAGCAGGTCAGCTGGCCCTTTGGCCAAGTCTTATTGGGGTTCCCCAGACGTTCTGGGGTGGCTCTTCAGACCATCTGCTTGTTCTTGGCAGAGACCCAACATTTGGGCTGGGTCATATACGTTCTCCTTACTTTCATTTCTCTTTCAAAACGGAGTTCCTTGTGTCCACGTCTTGCAAGGAAGTTCTATGATATGCTCATCAATACATTAACAACACAAGTTCAGGAACATGTGAAGTTCCTCCGAGAGAGTGGTAGAGCTGCCTTCTCAAGGGGGTGGAGAGCCCTTCTGGGAAGGTGACACCTGTAGCAAGACATACTGGCAAGAAGGAGCTGTCACCACGTTTTGCCCTGGAAGACGAGCATCCTAGCCAGAAGAGACACCAAGGGCAGAAGGCCTTGACACCTCATGAGTCTGGCATTTTCCAGGCGCACAAGGAGAAGCATGGGGTGGGAGCTGAGTGAGCCTGGGGGCAGGACAGGGAGGAGAGAAGCTGCTGAGGGAGGTCGAGGTACGTCACACTGGCCTTTGGAGGAGGCTGAATTTTCTGAGCCTGGCAAGAAGTCTTCAAGTGTGGAGGGCAGAGTTTTCACACTTTTTTTTTCTCACAGTTTATTTGTAAAGTTTATTAATGGCAGCATCGAAGGAAGCAGCCACGCACTTAAGACCTCCACCCCCTCCTTCTGCTCTGAGACGGGCTACTGGGTGCTTCCCTCACCCCCACCCACCCCAGGCCAAGACGCCCACTTCCCAAATGGCCCTCC
>NW_022103902.1:8438149-8439202 GCF_000313985.2 Echinops telfairi | reverse complement strand
CTCCATGCCAGCATGTTGCATTCACATCTTGGAGCACTGGGTTGAAGTCTGGTCCCTCTTTCGCTGTGGAGATATAAACAATACCCTTCCCTTGGGTGGGTTAGTGTAGCCCCTTTGTACATTCACCACAATATATCATCGTTGAAAGGGAAAATGCTCAAATCCCCCAATTTGCACCATTAATAGAGAAGAAGGGGAAAAGGCTAAAGGCTTTACATTTTTAAAAATCTGGATTTGTTTGCTTCATTTCAATTCAAAAAGGCGGGGGAGGAGAACGGGCACCAGTGGGTCCGTATTCCTACCCTTCCTGATCTGTTTCCCAGTTCTCCAGGCCCACTTCCTCAGCTGCCTCCCAAACTTCTATTTTAGTGTTTATTCTGTAGGAAGGAATGTTCCTTTATGCCGATGCATTTACAAAACCAAGAAACCTATACCCAGAGGACCATGTGTTTTACCAGCAAGTGGGATAAAGCATCCTTGTAGAAGTGAGGAAGATTGCTAATGTTTATTATGCAAACAGCCTGCTTCACTCACATTACCTGTCTGAATCATACAGGCCCATTGTATTTCATGGTCTCTTCCATAAAGACTTTAGAGATAGAAATATGTAGATGCTTGCAGTTTTCGGCCAGCCCCTTCATACTCTAGTTAATCAAGGTGGTGCTGGCCTTGTCTTGGCAGGAATCTACTCACCGATCTTTGTCTTCTTAATAATCTGTAGTAAACATTACAGATATGATTGATACATCTTTAATTTGGAAAACTAACCAATGGTGTGTTTGTTTGGGAAACTAACAACTGACTTGTGTCTTTGGAAATAACACTGATTTCTAGTATGATTTTCGTCTCTCGGACACAGTTGGGGGAACTCGGGTTCAAACCGGTAAGTAACTTGCCCAAAGGGTGGAATTCTAGTATCAGGGTGTTGAGAAAAGACTGTAAGAAGGGAACATCTCTTGCTCCTCTACCTGGAAAGGCAAGGTGTTTCCCAACCCCCTTCCCTGCTCTTCTGGCATGCTTGCATATTACACACACACAAACACACACACACAC
>NW_022103902.1:8427550-8437949 GCF_000313985.2 Echinops telfairi | reverse complement strand
TGCCTAGGGCGGCTCACTGCTCGGTGCGACCGTAGTTCCACACAAAGGCGAGAACGAGGAAAATGACAATTGTCATCCCGGCACTGAAAAGGAACTCAGACCGTTTGGCCGGGATAGGGCAAAGACAGAGTCACAGGAGGCATGGAAGATATATAAGCATGCTGGGAAACAAGGAACTGGCACTGACAGGGTTAATATCCAGCCCATGGGGCTCCCCAGGCGGTGCAAATGATGAACACCCACAGCTGCGAGCCCCAAGTGTGGCAAGTCAAGTGCCTTTAGAGAGACCGCAGAAGAGGCTGCTATTGATCTACTTCCCCAAAGTCAACTCTTGAAAACCGTATGGAGCACAGTTGTACTCTGACACCAGCATCAGTCAATTGACAGCAACGAGTGTTTGTTTGTTTGTTTGTTTAAGTACATCCCAGTACATTGACTCCGGAAGACTTCACCGAATCACACTCACTCAACTGCTCTTTGATAAGCATCTCTGATCTCTTAGGCATCTAGACACCAACATTTCTTCACCAATCCCGGCTAAAGCCGCACAATTCACATGCCTGCCAAGTTTGAGTGAGATCTGGAGAAAATCCTGAACAAGCCGCACTGCATCCATGTCTCAAGTCACCATGGAAGCACCTGACTCACCCGACTCAAGGCTGTGGAAGTGAGTTCACCAAACAATTGCTTTGTGAAAGGACCAACTAACCGAAGGTGCCAAAAGTAGACAAGTGAGCTAAAAACATCCGGCCAGAATACGTGCCGGTGGGAAGCTAAATAATGGCCCTCAGAGATGATGTCAAAAAGTCCAGGAAGGAAAAGTATGTTTTGGAAAACATGTATGATTATGGAAGAAATTGGACAATTACGTTTGGCATGATTGAACTATGGAATGATATGACATATGTATTGACTCCCAAATGACAGCAAATTAAAAAAATAATCATGAAGGCATGGATCCAGGAGTGGGTTTGGGGCTCGTACTCAATCCTACCTGTAACTTAAGAACAAGCAGCACTTACATTACGACCCTGCTCCATACTCACCTTCATGAAATGATCACTGAAGAGAAGGGCGCTACAGCAAAGTGTGGTGAAGAAAGCAGATGGTGCCTGGCTATCAATCAGAATAGTGCCTGGGGTTTTAAAGTCCCGTATTCAAACAAACATCCATTTAAGCATGGAGTCAAGCTTCTTCCACAGGGAAGAAGCACACCAGCTTGTGTGATCCAAGGATGACAATTACAAAATTCCAACATGGTTAGGCGAAAATCTTCAGAGCAAGAATCATGAACTCCCAATTTGTGGAGGGCTATGGAGGACGGTGGGAGTCCAGAACCCATCTGCAGAGTGTCTGGTCAGACTGAGCCCTGACAGATCCATTCTAGCACAGGCAAGAGTCTCCAACAGTCTTACTATCAGGAAGAGACCATCGGCATCTTGATTATGCTGGCTCAAACTCGACTTTTGGCCAGTTGATTACCCTATAAACTCAACCTGAATTTATTCTGGGTGCAAGGATTTCTTACCTGTTCCACGGCAGAAATGTCTTCCCTGGCTTTTTGAATGTCATTGGGGATCTTTTCCTTCTTATGCATTATTTGTATTTTTGTCTGTATACTATTGCTTTTATCCTTACCACCTTAGTGTAATTTTGTTTGTTATTGTGTGCTGTTGGGTCTCCTAGTTGTGAAGCACAGGAGAAGTGGATGCATAATGGAAATAACTGATACAGGGGATAAAGGGAATACAAAGGTGAGGGGTGGATGATAATGGAGGGAACGGGGATTTCGGGAGTAAATAAGACGGGAGGGGGAGGGAGCTCTAGAATGGATTGTGATTGCATAACTCATCTTAAAGGCAATGTAACCATGGAGGGATGGTGGAATGCTCTAAAATTGATGTGGGGGGTGTTTGTTCAATTCTCCTTGATATAAGTGAATGATTGAACTATTGAGTTGTATGATATGTAAATTATTTACCAATAGAACTATTGGAAAAAATAATGTCCCTCAAAGATAGCTCCACATCCTGACTCCCAAAGCCTGTGAATGATGGCTTATTTGGTGTCATTTGGAAGAAGAGTCACTGGAGATACTACTGAATTAGGGTTCTTGAGATGGCAAATGGTCCTAGATGATCCACGTCGGCCCTAAGTGTAATCGTGAGTGCCCTTAGAGAGGTAGAGGGAGATTTGATGACACACAGAGAAGGCCCTCTGAAGACAAGGCAGAGAGAAATGTGAACATCCTCACCTTGAGGATTGAAGTGATGTGGCCACAAGCCAAAGAATGCTGGGGAAAGCGGAATGGATTCTTCCCTAAAGCTTTTGGAGAAAGCAGGTGGTCCTGAAAACATTTCTGCTTTGGCTCCGTGATACTGATTTCAGACTTGCTTAGCCGACCTCCACAATCACATATACCATCTCTCTTTCTCTCTCCCTCTTCCTCTCTTATACACGCATACATACCATTAGTTCTGCTTCTCCGGTGTAACCCTGAGTGATACAGTGCCAACAGACCCTGATCTGGGCTTCAGGAAAATTGCATGAAGAATAACAACTTGAGGTTCTACAAAGGTCTGGTATTGCCCTAGGTGCTTCATATGAATAATTTCACTTAAATTTCAGAACATTCAAGCAGTAGATTTCTTCTGAAGAAAAGGTAAGAAATACATCCAAGGTCTCAAGACTGATAGCTGAGACAACCATGTTTCAGCTCAGTTCTTTCTGGCTTAAAACCCAGACTCTGTTCTCTTTGTTGCTGTGCCAAGAAACTATGTACTGCAGAAAAAGCTTTTTTCAGTCTTAAATTGTCAAATTCACCTTAAATCCCTGGAAACCGTTTTAATCCAGTTGCAAACATAATTCTTATGAGTGTATTCCTAAAGATAATACCTATAGTTACTTGTTTTATTTTCTCTAAATTTTGTTTGTTTTCTTGTTGAGACTACACAAGGCACCACATGCCCAACTCAACAGTTTGGAATATATACAGTTTAGTTCAATTAATTACATGCTTCCAGGTGTGTGACCATTCTCATCCCCACTTTCTGAGTTATTCCTCCCCCATTAACAGAAATTCACTGCCTTCTAAGTTTCCTCTCTACTCTTCCAAGTTGTTATCAATTTGATGTCATCGAGACAGTTCTTTTAACAAATATGATGCTCAAGAGATACCGTGATAGTTAGGTTTTTTGGTGCCAACATGGCACCCGTAAGAAGATATGGGTGGAATTTAGTCTGTCAGATCTTAGCTTGATGACCTTCTTTGGAGGTGTAATCTAGATACATGGTTCACTGGAAGCCAACCCCTCTATCTCTCCCTGGTGGCTGGACCAGCGTGCTGCCTGAGTTAGCTGTCCTGCCTCAACATGTGTGCTGTGCTACCTGTGGCTGAGCCAACGCATGGAAGGCGGTGGACTATGTTGCAGTGCTGGGGTGTTCCACGCTGTACAGTCACCCCACCTTGCTGAGCCTGCTGCCTTCAGGCTGACTCCGCTGGTCTTGCCACCACTCCAGAGGCCACACCTCCCACCAGCCTCTTTGCATCACTACAGCATGAGGCTTCACTGTGACCTGTTTCACCATGCTGCATTACTGGTCTCTGCTACACCTCACCACGTCATCTTCTTCCTGTCTGCTTCCTTGGCAATGTGAGTTGGAAGGACCTTCAGTATATTAACGGTCCCATGAAAGTGAGTTGGACTGAGCTCTCTGTACTGCTGTGTGGATTAATTTGTGGTTAGATTCCCTTTTTGCTATAGAAACTTATCCTTTATACACACACACACACACACACACCCCGTTTCCCTGAAAGTAAGACATCCTCCAAAAACAAGACCTACTTACAGTTTTGCCTCTCGCTGAAATATAAGGCATCCCCCCAAAAATAAGGCCCCCCAAATAAGGCCCTACCATAACTCTGGACTCTGGACCGTAGCGGTGGGCACTGCTGTACAGCTCACTGTTGGCCACAGTGCAGCCGGAGCAGACAGGAAGAGCGAGGTCTCTTTTAATAAAACAATGAACAATAAATGTGTACCGTATTCTTCTTCATGGGAAAATAAGACATCCCCTGAAAATAAGACCTAGCACATCTTTGGGAGCAAAAATTAATATAAGACACTGTCACATTTTCGGGGAAACAGGAAACAGGATATATATATCCTGTATATATGTATGTGTGTGTGTGTGTGTGTATATATATATGCCAGGACACTTCTGATTATATGAAGTGTCCTGGTTTTGCTTCTTTGAAGCACCCTGCCTAATACAGATATCTTTTTAATAACAGTTTCAGGGCTTAATCTATTCTCTATGGCTCCAGAAAATCTCAATTCCATGAGAATTTAAATTTCTATTCTGCATTTCCCCCATTTTGCTAAGACAGCTTCTATGACATTTTTTTCATCAAAATGTTCAGGTATGGTAGCCAGGTACCATCGAGTTCTTTCAATCTCACGGCAAAAGAGGACGCTATGTTTCCTGGAGACAATAAGCACACATGCCATACCCTCTTTTTATTCTTACTTGCTTCCTTCTTCTTTGCTCCAGGTAAATACAGAACACGTGCCATGCTTTAAATGGCCATTTGAAAACTTTTAAGACCTCAGGCACTAAGCCTACAACTGGGAGGTAAAGCAGAAACACTACACATATTATTGGGCAAATTAACTAGAAGACTCCAAGACCGGAAGTCTCCAAGAAATCAAATCTCATGATTTATTGGGTTGTACATAAACAGACTCAGCAGATACTCTATGTTTCGTTATCATTAAAAATATATGTATCACACAACATTTGACTATTCAATTTTTTTGCAACTTACTGACAGTAATTATAATAATTGGCTAAGTAATTCTACTGTTAATCATTGCATTTTTTTCATCACTGTTAATCCCCATTTTCTCCTTCCTCTCACTCTGGGTAACCACTAGCAAACTGTTGTGCTCTCGCTCTATTTGCCTTTTCTTGTCTGTTTGCTTTTAAATATGTGTGTGCTCATACACTATTTGCCCTTGTAGGGATGAATTATTTCACTGCACATGTCTTCAAGCTCCATCGGAATTATAGCAAATGTAGCAAGCCTTTGTTTCTCCTACTGTATATACCACATTTTGTTTATCCATTAATCGATTGATGGGCATATAGGGTTGGTTATTGTGAATAGTGTGGCAGCTAACACTGATGTACAAGTCCCTATTTGACTCTCTGCTTTCAAATCTTTTGGGTATAGACGTAGGAGCAGAAATGTTGGATCATATGGTTTTGTTTTTTAGCTTTTAGAGAAACCACTACATTGTTTTTCACAAGAACTACCATTTTGTATTCCTGAGAGCAAATAAGGATTCCAATTTCCCCACATCCTTGCCAACAGTTGTTGTTGTTTTTTTTCTGTTTGTTTTAAACATCAACCATCCTAACAAAAAACCAAACTCACTGCCATTAAGTCAAGGACACTCAAGCAATCCTGCAGGACAGAGTAGAATGGCCCCTGAAGGTTTTCCAGACTGTAACTCTCTTCTGGAGTAGAAAGCCTCCTCCTTTTCCCATGGAGAGATTGGTGGTTTCGAACTGCTGACCTTGCAGCTAGTAGCCCAACAAATAGTATCTTCTAGCAGTTTCATTGGCATCTCTCTGATGGTGAATGATGTTGAGGAGGCCGGTCTTCTCCAGTCCCATTTGGAGTGGCTTCCAGCCCGAGGGCTCATCTTTCAGTACCTTATCAGACAATGCTCCCCTGCTGTTTCTACTTTCTTCACTGGCCAGGGATTTTCAAGGTCCTTCTTGGTGGGGAAGCTATCGTAAAACCTGTTTCCTGTGGTTGATGCTGCTAATATTTGATACTGGTGGCAGAGCGGCCACTGTCACAGCAGCACACAGCCACACAGTATGGCAAAGTGTTAGATGAGTGGTTTTTTAAAAAATTCATTTTATTGGGGGCTCTTACAGCTCTTATAACAGTCCATACATCAATTGTATCAAGCATATTGTACAGAGGTTGCCGTCATCATTTTCTAAACATTTACTTTCCATTTGAGCCCATGATAATGAGTGCAAAAATACCCAAATTCAGTTCTCACAGACCGTTAGTTCTAAGCAGTTTACAGGGAACATAGGGTAATAGGCAACTTATTAAATAATAGTATAGTCTCCCATCCACAAAAATCAAATTAGGAGAAACTCTACTAGACCAAAAGATGTGGTGGAGGCAAACTTTCAGCACCTTTATTTGCTGATGGAGTGTGACGCAAAATGAGAAGAAAATGCTACGAACATCCATTAACAATCAGACTGAAGAATGTATCAGTATGAACCTCAGAAAACTGGAAGTCATCAAAAAGAAGATGGAACTTATAAATGTCGATATTAGTGAGCTAAAATGCACTAATATTGGCCATTTTCAGACAATCATATGTCTACTATGCTGGGAATGAAACTTGAAGGGGGAATGGCCTCACATTATCGTCAAAAAGAATGTTTCCAGACCCGTTTGGAAAGACAACACTGTCTGTGATAGAATAATAACCATCTACTTACCTGGAAGAGCAATTCATACCACTGTGATTCGAATTCACCCACTGATGACCTATACCAAAAGTGAAGAGATTGAAGATCTTTCTAATTTCTGCAGTCATAAATGAATCCACATGCAACCCAAACGCATTGATTACTCGTGATTCTTGGAATACAAAGTTGAAAATGAATAAGAAGGTTGGTAGCTGGAAAATAGGGCCAGGGTGATAGAAAGAACGCCAGCGATTAAGTGAAAGAAGTTGGTAAGACCAGCAGCTTATGCATCTGAAATATTGTTTTTTCAACAGCATAAATGGCAACTACACGCATAGGTCTCACTCAATGGAATACACAGAAAAAATGTTTCTCTATCAGATGATTGAGAAGCTTAATTCCACCTGGCAGAACAAGGCCAGGAGCTGACTGGCGCAGACCATCAATTGCTGATATGCTGGGTCACGTTTCCAGCTGAAGCAAATGAAACAAGTCCACAAGAGCCAAATTATAACTGGATTATATTTCACCAGAATTTAGATACTATCTCAAGAATCGATTTGATGCAGACGACACTGATGGCAGGAACGCAGATGAGTGGTAGGATGCCATCAAGGATTTTAGACATGTAGGAAACAAAGGATTATTTAAGAGATGGGAAAGAAAGAAAAGACCAAAATGGATGTTAGAAGTGACTCTGAAGTTTGCTTTTGAATGTAAAGTACCAAAATGAATAGAGAAAAATGGTGACATAAAAAATGACATAACAGAAGATGTTAATGGGCAGTTCAAGAAGATACAAGTAGAATACCATAATGAAATGTGCCAGGGCCTGAAGTTGGCTAAGCAAAAGGAAAGAAACCCTTAGTATTTCTCAGTGGAATGAAATGCAGAAAAAAAATTCAAGCAATAGTAAAAGATGCTATAGGTGAAATTCCCATTCTTCTCAAGGCTATCCGTAGCTTGTTATGATTCACACAGTCTACTGCCTTTTGCATAGTTAATAAAACACAAGTAATCATCTTTCTGACCTTCTCTGTCCTCAGCCAAGGTCCATTGGACATCAACTGTGCAATCGGTGTTTCATATCCTCTTGTGAATCCAGCCTGCAGTGCTAATAGCTCCCTGTCAATGCACTGCTACAATCACTGCTGGATGATCTTCAGTAGAATTTTACTTGGATTGACAGAGTGGCTGAAACAGTGGACTAAACATAAGGCGATTTTGAGGTGGCATAGGACTAGAGGATATTTTGTTCTGTTATACGTGGGATTGCTGTGAGTCATAACCAACTCGATAGCACCTCACAACAAAACAACAGTGACAAAGTATTGAATGATGCAGAAAATTTCAAAAGAAGCTGAAAGAAATATAGAATCATGGTACCAAAAAGTATCGCTTGACATTCAACCATTTCAAGAGGTAGAACATGGAGAAAGGGTGAGTTAGTTAATTGTGCCAGCCTGGCTGATAATCACATGTGGGACTGGTTGAAAGGCGGAGGGATAAATGGGTGGTGAAGCCTCGCCTTTCGAGTTCTCGGGTCTCTTGTTTTGTGATGGTTGCATCGAGTGCAGCTGCCTTAGAAGTTCCCTGCTTCAGCTTGCAAGATTGACTTCCTACAAGACATCCCCAAGGAGAAGCTACATGGACCTATCCCGATGCAGCCCTGGGTGCTGGAGCAGCCGTGTGGAGATCCCTGCTAGTGCTGAGATGCTTGTTCGTTCACTGACTCAGCTTTCCTCCTGCAGTCGGCATCATTGCCTCTGTTTTGTGAGGTGGAAGACTTTGTGGACTGGTGTTGGGTAAATGGGTTAATGTGGGACTTGTGGGCTTGGGCAGCATTGGGTTGGGATGTTTACGTGATGCACATTTTCTTTACATAAAACTCTCTTATACATGAATTGCTGTGGATTTGTTTCTCCAAAGTACCCAGACTAATACAAAGGGGTATCATTGTTGTGTTAGTCTGGATTGACTAGAGAAACAAATCCAGAGACACTCATATGTGTGTAAGAGAGGTTTTATATCAAAGAGTAATTGTATATTAAGAAAACATCCCAACCCAGTCCAGATCAAGTCCATAAGTCTGATATTACCCCATATATCAATACTAGCCCATAAATTCTTATTTAGACTCACGCAGCCACTCAATGATGCTGAATCCAGGAAGATCACAGGCCAGTGGGTGGAAAGTCTTGTGGATCCAGTGGTGGTGGAAGCATCTCAGTGCTGGCGTGGGTCTCCACGTGGCTCCTCCAGTTCCAGGGCTCTGGCTGCATCAGGGTAGCTCCACGTGGCTTGTCCCTAGGAAGACCAAGCAGAGAGAGTGTCTCCTGCCTCCAGGAAGGAATACAGGAGAGGAATACAGTTGGCCATGCCCACACGGAGGCCTCATTGACTATGGCCTGATTGACAGGCTAGACTCCACCCCTTCTCAAGTTGACAGGAGATTATGTAACTGCCACAATTGCTGGTGACAGCTGAATTTTAGCTTAGAGCAGAAAATACCAGAGAGATATTTGCCCTTGTTTTACTGATTATGCAAAAGTATTTGTGTGAATCGTAACGAATTATAGATAGCATCAAAAAGGATGCGCATTTCAGAACACTTCATTGTGCTCATGCAATGGAGGTAGTTATTCAAATAGAACAGGGGGATACTGTATGACTTTAAATCAGAAAGGGTGGGGTTACAATCTTTAACTATACTTATTCAATCTGTATGCTGAGCAAATCATCCAAGAAAATAGTACCAAGAATATGGCATTCGGATCGGAGGAAGTCTGATCACCAATCTCTGATATGCAAACAACACAACCTTGTCTGCTGAGAGAGGAGAGGACTTGAAGCACTTGCTAATGAAGAGCAAAGACTAGTCTTCATTCTGGATTGCACTTCAACGTCAAACAAAAACCTTCACCACGGGACAGACAGACAGTATCTTAAAGTTGTCAAGGACTTCGTTTTCCTTGGATCCAAAACCACTGCCCATGGAAGCCGCGGTCTAGAAAACAATGAGCAACTATGTTGCAGAAGATCTCTTTAAAGCGTTACAAAGCAAAGATGTCACTTAATGGATTAAGAAACACCAGAGAGCCATTAGAATGGCCTAATACATAGAGCAAGATCTTTCAAACGGTCAAAAACACTTATAGATACGTGTTTCATGCATACACTCTAAGGCCACACACATGTACCATATATACTTGAGTATAAGCCGACCCGAATATCAGCCGAGGCACCTAATTTTACCACAAAAGCTGCATTAAAAAATGTGCTGGAAAACTCAGCTTATACACGAGTATATACGGTAAATGTGTGTGTGATTGTGTATGTTGATATAGCTATGTATAAAATTGAAAGTACCGTCGCATACATGATCATTTTCGCTATGTGTGATATATTCTAATAGCTTCTTTTCCTATCCTATTTCTTCTCCGAATATTTTGGTTGTAACCCACTAAATAAAATTCAAAACCCACTGGCGTGTCCAACCTGTAAACGACACTGCGGTGAAGGCATCAGAGCAAAGTTCTTGGGAAATGAATTGATTCCAAATGCGAAAAGGAAGACCCTAAAGAGAGCACCTATCCGTACCCTCGGACGTTTATCAGAAATTGGAGCACGCTCCTATTCGCCACATTATGGTGCATTGCTTTTGCCTCCTTAGACGATCAGACAGCCATTGGCTCTAATTTGTGATCAGTTTAACCTGGGAGGTAAATCAATATTCTACCACAATCTATTAGGGAGAGAGGGGCCTACAGATTTGCTGAAAGCCATCCCGGGGCCTTGCCTCTCTTATTGCTCCCTGGATGGAGCTGTGCTTCTAAACAATAACCATCCATCACACCAGCCCTGTTCCATTTCCCTCGCTCCATAGGGC
>NW_022103902.1:8407975-8427170 GCF_000313985.2 Echinops telfairi | reverse complement strand
GCTTAGATTTTACGATATTTGGGCAGGAAGCAAATTTCCCTCTGGGTTTTATTCAGCACTTAGCGCACAAGTTTTCTCCTAACACACACACACACACACACACACACACACACACACACACACACTGGAAAGAGGTTTCTATGACAGACATAATTTCTTAGCTATTAAGAGCAGAGCTCTTTCCTTCTAGCATGTGATCAACGTGAAGGTATGATGAGTTGAATAATATTTGGGGTAACTGTCAAGGAAGAAGGAACCCCATGAGTCATGAAAAACCTGAAAAGATTACTCTGATGTTTGTTTATCTTGAACTAAATTTGCTGGGAAATAAAATCACTCTGGCATTGAAAACTGCACACTCATGTTCTTTTGTATGAATTAATTATGCTTCACTGTTCTGTAATGTCCTGATTAATTATTTCCTGTTCCAGTCCGTTGACTGTGCACTTTTGATACGAAACCTGCATCATGATGAGAATCTTCGTCCAATTTCTCCTCTCACGTGAAGACCCCGTAGAGCTGATGTGAACAACGCACTTCAAAGGCAGCCCGACTCGTCATCAGCACCCCAGGAGGGCTGTGTGAGAGCAGGGCAGTGACAGTGGAGCCGCATTTGGAGCTCTGCGCATGGAATCACCACTCAGGCTGTAGGCAGCCATGGACAGGAGATTTTTAACTCTGCGCTGTTTGGGGAAGCATAATTCTTCTCCCTGTACCAACACTGAGGACCTGCTGCCTACCACCAGTCTCTAGGATGTGTTCAGAAGTATCGGTGCTTTAGAAAGTGTAGTTGACATTGCCAGTTAGGTAACGGAAATGGAAGAAACAAAGTTTATTCTTTATTGTCCTACTGCTGCTAAGAGCACCACACACTTAGTAGCACAAACAACACAGTTTTATTATCATATAATTCTAAGGGTTCAAAAAACATCCCAACCCACTGCTATTGAATCAAATCCAACTCAGAGTGACCCTATGTAGGGTTTCCTCAACTCTGAATTTTTATTAGACCAGAGAGCCTCATCTTTCCCCCTAGGAGTGCTAGGTAGGTTCGAGCCACCAACCCCGTCAGTTAGCAGTCCGATGTCTAATGCGTAGTACCGCCAGAGCTCCTTGGGTTACAGATCCGAAAGTCAACATGCCTACAGGGCATCCTTTCTCCCGGGCACTCAGAGGAGAGCCTGTGCTCTGAGAGCAAGGAAAGCGTCCTCTAGAGGCCACTATGTTCATTGACTTGGGGCCTCGTTCCAAACTAGTATGATAGTCTCTTCAATGCAATCTGTGTGTGCATCCTCTTTTTGCTTATCACATGTCCTTTTAGTCGCCTGCTTCCCATTTTTCCTGATAAGGAGTTTTATCCCCCCCTGGGGCACTGGCAGTTCAACGGAAGAGTATCGCCTTCCATCAGAAAGAACTGGGTTTCATTCCTCGACAATGCACGCGAGGGGCAGCCGCCACCAGTCTGATAGTAGGATGCGGACCAAGTTTCAGCAGAACTGCCGGACAAAAGCGGACCAAGAAGAAAGACCTCAGGATCCGCTTCTGAGAACCAGTCAGGGAAAACCCCGTGGAGCACAAGGATTCGCTCAGAAACCAACCACGAGAATGGCACAAGCCTAGAAAGTTTTCTCCTGTTGTGTCTGGGCTCACCAGTTCAACCACAGCAAGTCCACCCGCACCACCAGTAAATGCTACACTCTCAAAGCCCTTCATGCAATCAGAGTGCTTTTGCCACGAACACTATCGTATCTTGGGAGGCTAATTTCTTTTGAAAATATTTATCATGAATTCTGTGAAGGCTTACAAATCAAATGGTCGATTTTACATTTCATAATTCATATACATTTTATTTCAGCCCATCCATTGCAAGCCCCTCAATGCAACCATCACTTATTTTGATTTCTCTCTGTGTTTCTTGTTTACATTCCTCTTTTTTGCCCCCCCTAACCTTCTGAACTTTCTTCTTGGGTCAGTGCTGCCCCTTTTATTTTAAATGTTGTTGTGGTAGTTACATAATTTGGTGTCAACTTGAGACGATTAATAGTGAAGGGGTGGAGTTTAGCCTGTCAATCAGGTCACAGCTTGATGACCTCATTTAGAGGCGCTATGGAGATAAACAACTCACTAGAGGCCAGACCCACACCCTCTGCTTCGTTCTCCTGTTGACAAGCCACATGGAGCTGTGCTGATGGCAACCAGATCCTTGGAGCTGGAGGAGCCACGTGGAGACCCACGCCAGTGGTGAGATGCTTCCACCGCCACTTGATCCACAAGACTTTCCACCCACTGGCCTGTGATCTTCCATTGCGTATCTTGCATGAGTCTGAAGAGGAATTTACAGACTGGTATCAGACATATGACCTAATATTGGACTTATAGACTTGATCTAGACTGGGCTGGGAGGTTTGCTCAATATACAATTACTCTTTCATATAACGCTCTTCCTTAGACACCCATGAGTGTCCATGAATTAATTTCTCTGGTCCATCCGGACTAACACACAGGTTGATGATTCTAGCACAAGTATGAGCTCAGTTCCAGACCTGAAGGGTGACTAAGGGCCGTAATCTTTGGGGTCCCACCTGTCTCTTTCTTTCTTTCTTTCTTTTTTTTTTTTTAGCTCCATTCTTTTCTAGACATTTACTTTCTTTTTTTTTCCTTCTTTTTAAAAATCATTTTATTAGGGACTCATACAACTCATCAAAATCCATACACACATCAATTGTGTAAAGTGCATTTATACATTCATTGCCCTCATCATTCTCAAAACATTTTCTCTCCACTTAAACCCCCGGCATTAGGTCCTCATTTTTCCCCTCCTTCCCCGCTCCCCCTCCCTCATGAGCCCTTGATAATTTATAAATTGTTATTTTGTCATATCTTGCCCTGTCCGACGTCTCCCTTCACCCACTTTTCTGTTGTCCGTCTTTTTCTAAGCAAGGTCTTTTTTTATGATTTGAGTTTTGTTCCAGTTTTTTCCGCACTATATCCAGGAGCTTCTGACATCGTGATTTCCAGAGCCGGTGGTGGTGTTAACTGGGTGGCGTGGGTTACTCTGGTCTCGCGGTTATGGAGGCTGGTGTTTGTGTGCTTCTTTAGTCCATCTGACTGTTTCCATAGGCCTTTCTATTGGCACCACTCTTCACTTCTTCGATGGGAGAGATCAGGGATTACATGTCAGATGGCAGCCTAAGAGCCTCTAAGATCCCAGTCTTTACTTATCCAGTAGGATATGCAACCTTGTCTTTGTAAACTACGTTATGCCAGTAGACTCGGTGTCCTCCCAAACTATGGTCTTGTTCTGCCCCCACCCCCTCCCAATAACATTCCTCAAAATGGTCTCCTCACTTTCAGCAAGCAAGGTTGGATCATCTGCACACAGTGGGTTGGTCATAACCTTCCCTTCCATCCTGATACCACATTTTCCCTCTTATGGTCCAGGTTCTCGGAGCATCGTCTTGGCATACAGATTGAATAAGGATGAGGAAAGACGACAACCCTGACGCACACCTCCGATGAGTTTAAACCATGCAGTACTCCCTTGTTCGAGTCACACAAGTGCCTCTTGGTCTAAGTTCAATCTTCATCTGAGCACAATTTTAAGTGTTCTGGAATTTTCGTTCTTCTCCATGTTATCCATAGTCTGTTATGGTCCACATAGTTGAATGCCTCTGAAAAGCCATGTAAATGCAAATAGCTATCCTCCTAGGATCCTCTGCTTTCAGACCCAAGTCATGTCTGCAATGACACTGTGCCACACCCTCCTCTGAATCCAGCTTGCATTTCTGGCAGCTCCCTTTCAGTGCACTGCCACAACGGAACTATCCTCACAAAATGTTTACTTGCACGTGATATTGTTCTATAATTGTCCCATTCTTTCAGGTCACTTTTCCTTGGGCTCAAATGTGAATCTCTTCATTAATTGGCCTGCTATCTTTCTTCCAAATTTCTTGGCATAGGTGAGTGAGTGAGTTCTCCCAGTATTTCATCAGCTTATTGAAACATTTCCATTGGTTTTCCATCAATTCCTGGAGCCTTGTGTTTTACTGTTGCCTTCAGTCAGTATAGCTTGGATTTCTTCCTTCAGTCCTATTGGTTCTTCATCATTAGCTACCTCGTGAAATGGTTGTATGCCGATCAATTATTTTTGGTATAGGAATTCTGGGTACTCCTTTCATCTTCTTTTGATGCTTTCTGCAACATTCACTAGCTTGCTCTTAGAATCCTTCAACATTACGACTCAAACTTTAAATTTTTGCTTCGTTTCTTTCAGCTTGAACTACACTGAGCATGTTCTTCTTCGGGGTTTTTGAGCTCCAGATAATTGTATTACAATACTTTATTTTGTCTTCTCGAACTGCTTTTTGAAATTTTCTATTGATCTCTTCTTTTTCATTATTTCTTTCATTCACGTTAGCTACTTTATGTTCAAGATCGAGTTTCAAAGTCTCTTTTGACATTCAAGTTGATATTTTATTTCTTTCTTATCTTTCTAATGACCTCTTGATTTCTTCATCTATGATTTTCTTGGTGTCTTCCCATAGCAGAACAGGTGGTCTGTTATTAGTGATCAATGTGTCAAATCTACTCTTGAGATATTCTCGAAATTCAAGTGGGTGTCCCCACGGTCATATTTTAGTTCTCCTGGACTTGTTTTAATTTTCATCAACTTAAGCTTGAATTTACATATGAGCAATTGATTACCTATTTCAGAGTCAGCCCTGGCCTCTTTTTGGCTGGAGATATGGAGCTCTCCATGGTCTCCTCCTACAGCTGTCATTTCTTTGATTCCCGGTCATTCCATCTGGTGAGGTCCATGTGTGGAGTCTCTGGCTATGTTGTTGAAAAGGGGTATTTGTAATGAATAAGTCATTGGTCTTGCACAACTCTACCAGGCTATTTCCAGTTTCATTTCTATCCAAAGTCATATATTCCAACGTATACATTCCAACTACTCTCTCTTTCACCTTGTTTCCATTTTTTTTGCATTCCAATGGCCAATAATTATTAATGCATCTTAATTGCATGCTTGATCAATTTCAAACTGAAGAAATTGGTAAACGCCTTCAATTTTGGCATCACTGGCTTTAGTGGTTGGTATGTTAGTTGTATTAACTGGATTTTCTTGGATGTGTAGATACTAGCCTATCGCAGGCAGCACTATATTTCAAGATAGACCTTAAAATGTACTTTTTGATAATGAATGTGATGCTATTCTCCTTGAATTGTCCATCCCTAGCATAGTAAACCGTGTGATTTTCAGATTTAAAATGGTCAGTATCAGTCCATTTCAGCTACTAATGCCTAAAGATATCAATTTTTATGCATTTCATTTCATGTTTTATAACTTCCCATTTTTCTAGATTCATACTTCGTACTTTGCACATAGATTAGTAATGGATGTTTGCAGCTATTTTTTTCTAATGTTAAATCATGTCCTGAAAGCTTTACTTCATTTCATCTTTATGCTCAACTCGAATTTGAAGAGGCAGCCCCTCCCCAGTTGTACACTCCTGTAAAGAGTTACAGTCTCCAAAATCCATGTGGGCAGTTCTACCCTGCCTGATAGGGCCACTATCAGTCAGAATTGATTCATGACAGTGAGTTTGGGTTGTTTAGTGTGTGTGTGTGTGTGTGTGTATGTGTGTGTGTGTGTGTGTGTGTGACAGAGAGAGAGAGAGAATTTAAACTGGGGCACTCATTTTTTGGCACTATATCTCAGTGTTCTGTTGCTATTCATAAGTTTTTCGGTAGTTAATCCCTCAAAAGTAGACCGCCTATTCTTTCTTTATAGTCCGTTCTGAGTCTGGAAGCCCTGCTGAATGAAACCTGTTCACTTTGGGTGACCCTGCTGGCATTGGAAATACCAGTGACATAGCTTCCAGCCTCACAGCAATGCTTAAGCCACCACAGTACCACCCACTGACAGACACGCAGGAAACCACTCTTGCAAGACTGGATCTGTCACAGTGTACGGGGATGGAGTGGAGGTGTGTGCAATACTGTGCCCACCACACTGAGCCTCCAACCTGAAAAAGAACTCCTGTGGTGACGTCAGAGCCTGGTCACTTCAGGGTGTGCTGCCAATGGACAGGGCAGGATATCTCTGGCCCGCACAAACGCTAGCCAAAAAAGCACTTCAAGCAGTAAGCCTGGATGGGGGATGTTAATCTCTGTGGATGACTGACTATGTTTTAGATTAATGCTATTTCCCAAAGCTACCCTACTCTGAATCTGGTTAAAGGCTCATTTGCTTTCAGCTTTCCCTAAAGCTGTAGAGTTGTCACAGCAACCCCAAATACCAAATTGGATCGCGCGTATGGGCAGCACTGGGCACAGCAGAAAGGAGACATCCGGGAGTTAGCAGGGGCCAGACTCAGCCTCGCAGGACCTGGTGTGTGTTTGAATAGAACCGTGTCCCATGAAGGTTCCAGTCGCGAATTTTCCCACCACACCAGACTTGCACAAGAAAAGGGTGCCTCCGACAGCCAGGCCCAGAGATCCTGAAATCTTCAGGTCATGCAACTCACAGCTCGTTCCTCTGATTCCAGGCTCGCCAAGGAACCCTGGGGTAATTGGGCTTCTGAGGGAGCTCCCCACACAGGGATGGGACAGTCTGTCAATCTCCAGTTCGCTTGACAGAGCAACTCCAACCCTTATAGGAAATCAACCAATGGGCGGATTGGTTTGCCGGTACGAATGCCTTTAGCTAGGATGAGTCAGCCCCTCAAAGCTGTCAATCTCTGGGCTGCATGACAGATGTACAATCGAATTTCTCGTGAAAACTAACAAAACAGGTAGGTTGGTTGATAACTTTTAACGCCTGTGAGGTTAGTTAGCAGGAGTCAGTCTCTCAAGTCAGATCAACTCTAGGATCTTGGCGAGACCCGAACAGCAATGCATTTCCCAAGATTTGCCTCTGCGTAGAGTCCAACCCTACAGTACTCTACCGTATTTCCCAGCCCTCATTCTGGTCTTCCTTCTTGTCCGTCCTCAGAGGGGCACCATCACACAGACCCTACTGTGAATGGTGCCCCCTGGTCTTGTGCTCTTAGCCTGGTCCTGGAGAGCTCCCAAGTGCCCTCCACGACTCCACTTAAAAGGTGCTTCTTCTTGGAAAGCCTTCAGTAATCTCTCCGGGTCTTCGGACTTTCCTGTTTCATGCTCCCAGAAGCCTACGCTTCCCTTGCTTTGCATTGACCACCCAGCACCTTCCACCATCACCCCTCACCTTGCAGTTTGGCATCTATCCTCCCCACCATGAACAATATCAATCAAACAACAGAACATCCCTGTGGAGTAGAGTCCTCGTCGCGGATTAGGATTGTGTTCCATCAGGTTTTCAATGCTGTGTCCTTATGGAAACAGATCACCAGGCCTTTCTTCCTGTGTGCCTCTGGGTGGATTTCAACCATCAACCTTCAGGGGCTCGTTCCCACAACAGGACTGGCCAGGTTTGTTCTACTCGTGATAAGATGCCCCACACCTAGCGCAATGCCTGTCACAAAGTGGACCCCCCACAAATACTTGCTGAATAAATACATCCAAGGCTGTTGCCCTGCCTTCCTCTCACGCTCCTTTTTCAATCATGAAAAAGTGTGGGAAACCAGTGCCAGCACACAAAAAGACTCAAGACTCAGTATCAGAAATGAAAGGAAAGCTCACCTCCGAGATAAGCAAGAGGATGCCTCGGTGGAGTTAACAGGAAGCCGTCGTCCCAGGAGCAATTGGGAGGCAGCCCATGAAGACAGACGGTGACAGGACGAAGCTGCGGCAGCGACAGGGCAGCTCTCACAGACAGCTGGACGCTTCTATTTCCATAGCTCGACACAACAGCAGTGCAGCTCCACATGCCCAAAGTCCGCTGGCAGTATTTTTAATCTCAACTCCTGAGTGTCCTCGTCCCTGGGTTTCCCAGGCTCCGTGGAGGCATTTGAAAGTCCTCTCTCTGCAATGGCCGCAACAATTCGTAAATCAACCTCACAGGGATTTCTACTATTACTGCTGCTATCATTTCTAGCCCCAGCACAAAGTTATCTTGGGGTGACTTCTGGTGTCTGACTCTCACCACTTTTTAAAGCTGTCTTCTGTCTTGAAGAGTTTTCTTAAAAAAAAAATCCTACTTTTCAATTCTCAACTCTTATTCCTCTTGACTCTTCTAAAACTCCTTCCACACTTCTATCCCTCTGTCCACCCACTGGTTCTGAGGGCCTCCCACGGTTTGTTCTTGTCTGTCTCTTCCTTCAGATTTTATACCCCGCTCTCCAACTTCCACCCAGTTTCCCTCAGACTCACGGCCACCTTATGGACAGCCGGGGGCAATCACCTTCTCTCTTGCATCCCCCGCACAGTTCCAGCACCACTGAGTCCATTATGGCAGCTCTGATGCCAGTCCAAGTCACTGAGGGTCCCCCTTGCCCACCCTCCTTCCCCAGGCAGATGTCCTTCTCCAGGGTCCTTGATCACTCTTCATTTATCTACAGCAAATGAGCCAGCCAGCGTTATATTGCGTTCTGTAAGATTCTCAGCAGCTAATTTTTGGAGGTAGGTTGCCAGGACTTTCTTCCTAGTCTGTCTTCATCTGGAAGCTTCCTTGAAACTTGTCTCCCCTGATATTGGAAATACTGGTTACCTCGCTTCTAGCATCATAGCAACATACTAGCCACCACAGTAGGATGATCTGACAGAGGAGGGGTAGCCTCCTCCTCCTGAGCAGGCAAATCCTATCCCTTTTTTCTTTAGAAGCCCAGCCCCCTCCTGTCCCACATATGGTCTCAGTTGGGGGTGTTTTACTTCTCTTTCCCCCTGTGAAATGGAACTGTCTCTCATAATCCAGTGGTAAGTACCAATACTCTCATTAAATCCCCTCTACGATTTCACCCGTAGACAGAGATGCACAGAGCAGACCCCGGTGTTGAAAGGACTTGGACCTAGTGTGCAACCTCTTTCCATAGCTCAGGGGTCTCTAAGCCATCGCCATCTGTCCCTTTCATCGTGGTACCTAATCATCATGGCTCGGCCCTCGCTGCCTGCCACTTTCCCTCCTAGGAAGCTGGGCGCCAGCAAGATGGGGGTCATCTACTCGGCTTTTTCTGTAGCATTTCACTCAGTGGAGAAAACAGTTATGGGGAATACAGAAAAATATGAATGAAGGAGAAAGAATTGGACTGTGAGCATTGGAAGGGATTAGTAGACAAAGCAGCTAAACTTTCTGTTTGAGTAAGAGCTAGGGACTAGTAAAAATGGGTCTCATTTTCTAGCTCAGAGGTGTCATAGACAGACATGGCCGTGTGAAGGTGGGCTCATTCTTAGTGGCCCATGGAAATTTTCAATAATCAGGTCACCAGATCTAACAGGGTTCTCGTGTGCAGTTGATTCCTTAGAACTTGAAGGAGCTGATAATTCTCAGGGTTGGGGTAGTGTAGAGGGTTGAATGGTTGCTCGACCCCAAAAATGATGTAGCTGCCTCCTTCCTCTGGATACTTGTGATTGTGAGCTTATTTGGGGAAAGAATCTTTGTAGATGCATGTAAACTAAAAACTTTTGAGATGGGATCACCCATCCTGAATTATCTGGATGGGTCCTAAATCCAATGACAATGACCCTTTAACAAGGACAGAAAAGAAGTCACAGAGAGGAGACGGTGGTGTGAACATGAAGTTGGAGATTGGAACGATGCAACCACGGCCACGGAGCACCTGGAGTTACCAAGGCAGAACAAGACGAGCAAAGAATCTCCCCTTGAGCCTTCCCAATGAGCTCAGCTCGGTCCACACCTTGATTTCAGATGTGCGCCCTCCAGAACTGTAAGATACTACATTTCTGTTGTTTTAAGTCAGCCAATTTGTGGCAGTTTGGTCCATGAAACTAATATGAGGGGCTACAAAATGTTCATGGAAAAATAGAATTAAATGATCATGGGTAATTATATGATGATTAAACAAACGTGTTGAAGTCCTCTCAGTTTTCCTTGAAAGGAGACGAACTTAAGGGTGGGCCAAGAGAATGCATCTGTGCCTACTCCAGCAGCCCTCAACAATCTTAGTGGACCAGTCAGACAGACGCAGATGTGACCAGGGCTGTGATGATGCTCCCAGGATGCCAGGTGCACACAGAGGAGAAGCCCTTGTCCCATCTGTGCAGACGGAACAGGCCAACGGTTACTGTGAGGAGAAATTCCCTGTGAGGTAGGAGACCATAAGGCTAGAAGTCAAGGTAAGGGCCAAGTCTTGTAGTCTACCCTAAGTTGATGGACTTTGCTCAGAGATGGTGATCGACTGGCACAGTTACAGGGCATGTTTGGACAGTGCGTGCACATTTGGGGGTTGCTATGGTGATTGGGGACTTCCACTGGTATTTAGTAGGCAGTGGCTCCGGAGGGTTAGCATCCAATACAATGCAATCAATATTGTCCGGTACAATAAATAATTTTCCTCATTCCTGAAATTTTGAGGGAACCTCTTCCTCCTGAAAAAACACTGGTAGAAGATAGTAGGAAATCATTTAAGGGGTTGGGGGTAGGGGCGTGGCAGACAGGGGAGTGTAGCACCATGAGAGTGTGGGATCCAGAGAGACAAGAGAGAGGGTGGAATAAACCTAGGACGCCAGAGGTAAGTCGTTGTGTCTCAATAACTCAACCGGTGATGACGATAGGACGCCCTAAGCCAGTTCAGGTGAAGGAGGGATGTGGAGGTTGAAGGAATGAGAAGGAAAAGCAGCTAGACTTCGGATCTGAATAAGAGCGGACTAGTGAAGAGTAAATCTCAGTTTCTCGCTCAGAGATGTCCTTAACAGACATTAGGGATAAAAAGGAAGTTGTCATTCTTTTGAGGCATGTGGATATTGAGTTACCTGTGAAGGCAGCTAAGTGAAAATGTCCGCTAGGCAATTAGAACCCACTAAATTAAGCACTCATTTGCTAACAGAAAGGTTGGTGATTTGGACTCATTAGCAGTTACTTGGCAGAAAGATGTCTGCTTCTGCAGAGACTGCAGCTTGCAAACCCCTATGGGGCAGTTCTACTCTGCCCTTTAAGGCTGCTCTGAGCCAGACGCCACTGCCCATCCATGGATCATAGTCAACGGGTACAGGAATATCGGAATCGCTAGTATTTTCAAACTTGACAAACCGAAGATAGAGGTTGCTCACAAGTGGACAATTTGAAGCCTGGAAAATACTAGTTTCAATGGATCGGGTACCTGTAATTTAGTGCCATTTCACACGAATTTAGTTTCTTTAAATAAAGGATCAGGAAACGCTTGACCTTGGAATGAATGGCTTTATTTGCACTCAGATTAATTTACAAAGGAGGATAGCCTTTCAGGTATTTAGGGTTCATGTCACTTTCAAAAGGAGAATCCGGTTACTCCTTGTGAAGCAAATCAGTGGAAGCACAAAGCATTTGTGCGGCTTAGACCACTAAGACTGGCGCCACTGTTGAATCTTGTCCTTTGAAAGAGAAATCTAGCTGGGGGGAAAAAAATGATACTATTTTATTTTCAAGTGCATTTGTCTACCTTTTGCTACCTTGTAACATTTCTATCAGGTTATGCTGGATTACAAAAATCAATTCACTATTTTGTTTTGGTTTAGGGGTGGGAGGTGGGGAGGGGGTGGGAGTGGCAGGGGAAGTCCCAGTACTAAAAGGAACCCTATGGTGCTATGGAGTTAAGTGTTGGGTTGCTAACCAAAAAGGTCAGTGGTTCAAAACCACCAGCTGCTCCTCAGGAGAAAGATGAAGCTGTCTGCCTCCGTAAAGATTTACTGCCTGAGAAACCCTATAGAGAGTCACTGTGAGTCAGAATTGGCTTGATGTCAATTAGGTGTTGAGAGTTACTTATTCAGATGATGTAGGGGAAAGCATATGAAATTGTTCACCACAGTAAGCACCAATAAGTCCATTGTTAGTTACCCTGCTATATTGGATAATCCACTCTTGACTCTAAGGTCTAAGTCCTTTCAACAGAGGGCTGCTGGGGAGTCTCTGTCTGTAGATGAAAAATTCAAGGAAAGTTTCATGAAGGCTTTTCGTGGACAATGAAAGTTCAGGCTTAGCTGCAGGGAAGGGAAAGGAGGGGAGGACAGAGGTGACGGAAATATTCGGAGTGAAATATGACAGCAGGAAGGACGTGGCTTTCTGAAAGGAGAGGGATGCAGCCTGTGTGTTGGAGAAGGGGAGAAGTTTAAGGACAGAAGATGTTAAAGCTTGGATGGATCCGAGAATAGAGTAGTTCATTTACTTTACAAAGTTCTCTAAGAGTGGCACCGTCATTGTCTTATCATACTTTACACATGAGAAAAATCAAGGCTCAGAGAGGGGAAAGCGCATGCTAACATGCACAGAGCAATTATACGGTGGGCCCAGGGACCCCACGTGGACAGCTGATGCCCTAGGCACTTCTAGGAAGGGAGGTGTGTTCAGACCGCCTCCTATTCACGGCATTGGTGAAAGAAGGACTCCTTACCCTAAGTTTTACAGGGTACCCGAGGACACAACACCTGACACTAGACAGATAAGATTGGCAGCCGTTTAATTTGTCACATATCTTAACACTCCAGTGTCCTTGAAATGGACTTTGAATCTAGGTGGAATATACTCAAGGTCCTGCTTTGACCTAATGGACTGGTGTTAATTGTATTCCGCTTCAACCTGACTTACCTATCAACAATTGATTGTGGGGTCCACAGCTGGCCTCTGGCCTTGGTTTGTCACTGGTGTTGTGTGCCATCGAGTCCGCTCTGACTCGCAGCAGCCCGGTGCACAGCAGACTGAAGGACCGCCCCGTCCTGCGCCATCTTCACAATTGCCCCTACGCGTGAGCCCATTGTGGCAGCCACGCTATCGATCCGCTTCTCTAGGATCTTCCTCTTTTTCTCTGCCCGTCTACTTTACCAGCACAGTGTGCTTCTGCAGCGACTGATCTCTCTTGATAACATGTCCAAAGTATGAGAGACCAAGTCTCGTCATCTCTACTTCTATTTCACATTCTGACAGTGCTTCTTCCAAGACAGACCTGTTTGTTCTTCTGGCCATCCATGGTTACTTTCAATATTCATTGTCAATACCTTTGATTCTTGTGTGTTTCAACTGGGGAGAGCCACATGGACAGTCACCATCTATGTTGTGGAAAATGGTGCTGTGACGAAGGCGCTGCTGTCAATTTTCCGTCGTGTGAGCTCCAGCTTCATTTCTATCACCTGGGCCATATTTTCCAACTATGACTCCTTGTGGTTTTTCATTTCCAACAATTATCAATGCATGTTGATTGCATGCTCGATTAGTTTCAGACTGAATAATTGGTAGAATTCTTCCGTTTCTTTCTCATTGGCTTTGGTGGTTGGTAAATTTGTTGAACAGTTCTATTGATGGGTCTTCCTTATAGATGTATAGATACTCTCTCCCTCTTTTTCTCTCCCCACACCAGCGTTTTATCCATTCCTGGAAAATGTGAGTCTGTCCGTCAGGAACATCTTAGAGGATATTTCTTCTGCCTTAAAAGAGCCTCCCTTCCTCTATATTTTTTTATTCAATAAGCTATGACCAGAATGGCAGGTCAAGTGGCCAGAAGGGGTTTCTAGAGTCAAAGTAAACTTGTTTTCCATGAAAAAGGAAGATACTAGAATTATAAAGAATTACAAGATTTGAAAATGACGGTGGGAGCAATTATACAATTATGCTTGATCTAATTGAATGATGGCTTGTTATCCTATCGGTAAGCGCTCCCAATAAAACGATTGAAAAAGAATGATAAGAAATACAGGGTCGCTATGAGTTGGACGGACTTGATGGCACCCGAGGAACATGAGAGTCCGGTGCTTGCTATGCAGCAACACACTGGGCAGCAAGCTTCTCAATGATCACAACTGTCTCCCGGTAGGTTCGCCTTCGCAGCCCCACACGGTCGTTCTCCTCCCAGAGGTGTCTAGGGGCACAGGTTGGAGGGCAGATGGTCACTTAGATTCCTGGCTTGACCGCTTAAGGTTTATGGGCCCCTGGGCATGGTATTCTTTATCTTTTTCCTTTTTTTTTTTAATTGGTGCACGCTTTTTATTAATTTCTCCATCGCTAGTTCCTCCTCTGTAAAAAGGAGATAGTAGTAGTACAATAGCTACTATAGGGTGGATGGGATTAAATGAGATAATTGATTACCTGGCACATTAATTACATAAAGCATTTTAATTATTAACACCGTGTCTGACGCTTGGTATTATTTTGATCCACTCAACCCAGTAAGTGCTTAATAAATGTTCCTTGTCTTGAATGGAATTAAGTTCTAAACCTCACATGTTCCGCTCCTGTCACACTATCACCACCTCTTTCTAACCTCACCCTGCACCTTGCCGGAGCATTATCTGAAGTCAAGATAGGAGTGAAAGGAACAATTCAAGGGCTCCGTTCCCAGACTCCACAAGCATTCTTAATCGCAAACAGAAGCTGGATATTTTCTGAAGAATTATTCTACCGTGTTTCCTTGAAAGACTCTTTTAGAATATTCATCTTCCATACTTAGTAAAAGATGTCCAGTTGGCAAAGCAAGTGTGAGATATTATGAGGGTCTCTGTTGAAGCAGGAGAGTGTCAATTCATGGGAATTTATTGTGTGCACTTCATTGGGCCTCAGGGTCGTGATGTCGGCATTGAAACCTTAGCAAGAACAACGCTGAAAGCAAAGCTGACAGGTATAAGAGTGAGTGGGCCCTGCTGCTGCCTCTTTTTGTCTTCCAGAAAGATCATAGTATATTAATGAGAAGCTCCTCCTGATTCTTCCTCAGCAACTGCCATATCAGTCTAAACACTCCATCCTTCAGTGCGCTGGATGGAGTGTTTGGCTGTAATAGAAGACATCTAACTGTTTTCTTCCTTCCTCTCTTCCCTCATTTCTCTTGACTTTATTAATTCACTCAAGAATATTTAAGGTCGTCTACTCTATGCCAGACTGTCATATTAATTTGATGCTTACTCCCGTGAATCTTAAAGCCTAGAAAGGAATGAACGTTAGTCATGAGGAGGTGCTGTGAGAGTAAAAACAAAACACAATGATAAAGGAGCCCTTGTGGCATAGTGGCTTACAAATGGAGCTACTAACTGCAAGGTCAGCAGTCCGAAACCACGAGCCACTCCACCAGAGAGAGATGAGGCTTTCTTTCGATTCCCCCAAAGATGAACAGTCGCAGAATCTCCCAGGAAGCAGTTCACTCGGCCCTGGCTGGTCACAGTAAACCAGAATTGGCCGGATGGCAGTACGTCGTTGTTGGAGTGAAAGCGAAGGGCGTGGGTCCCACATGGCCAGGGCAATGCAAGTCCTCGGGAAGAAATCCTTTTCCCGTAGGTCGCAAAGGTGACCAGCTCAGCGAGAAGAAACTGGCTAACAAGCCAGGTGTGGGAATCGGCAGGTGGGGATCGGAAAGTGCTGTGGGAAGTTCTCTCTAGCTAGAGGGCCAGAAGATTCCCAGGCCCAAACCTGCAGCTGCTCTGATGAAATCACACAGCCCCGGACATGTGGCCAAATCACTTCTTCTTGTCCTAGGGATAGCCGTGACCGAAGCTGCCACCTCGTGTTGTGATTTGAGGAGCAGGAATTCACCTGGGGTTTTGTGCCCCACCATGGACTTGGTCCTGATCTCTCTAAGAGAGCCTTCTTGGGATTCTGGGAAAATCTTCCTGTCTGAAAATACCACCTTCCCAGAGACGCCTGAGAGTCCTATACCAGAGAACGGTTGATGTCACAGAAATCGCACGGTTCTTTCCTCGTGCTCCTGTTTGATAAACAAGCATTGCACAAGGTTTGGAACGTGGGAAATGCTAACAATAAAGAAAGGCGGAATCCCCGATGTCTTAGTTTTCCTCCTTGTTTCAACTATGAATATTATCAGACCTTAAACAAATATTTTCTTAACAAAGGCAATGAGGGTAGGACTCAACTTCTGGGTGCCCACAAAAGTTCAAGATGGAGAGGCCAAGATTACAGAGCTCAAAGGAAATGCCACAGTCTTTAGAATTCTATCTTGGACCAGCTCGTCTTAGTTACTCTGTTAGGTTCTGTGTCCTCCAAGCCTAGCTCACACTTCTATGGGCAGTTGTTCAAAGAATTCTTTCTTATGTGGGTATCTTCTTACCTGTTCCCCGATGTGGCAGTTACGTAATCTCGTGTCAAGGGTGAAGGGATGGAGTCTAGCCTGTCCGTCAGGTGTCTAGCCTGATGATGCTTCCTTGTGGGTGCGTCCTTTTCTTGGGGATTCTGGGAACTTCCTCTTGTTCTCCAAGGAAGCAGACCGCACTCTCTCGTTCTGCCTCACCTTCCTGTGGATAATGCGATGGCAGTAAGAACCCTGGAGGTACGTCCACCACTATTGGATCCCCAAGACTTTGCACCCACCACCCTGTGCTCATCCTGCTTTCTGCATCATTGCATGTGACTGTGTGAGTCTGAAGAGTGATTTATGGACGAGTATCAGACTTATGGGCTAATATTGGACTTATAGACTTGATCTGGATTGGGTTGGAATGGTTTCTTTAACATGCAATTACTCTTTGATATAAAATTCTTTCTTATACACATAGGAGTGTCTCTGGATTTGTTTCTCTAGTCAGCCCGGACTAACACACCAGAGATTTCACATCCTCCATGAAACCACTATCAGAAAGCATCTCTGCCCAAACCCCTTCCTACACTGTGTGATGCTATCTTGATTACTAAGCTGGCATTGCAGTAGTCCTTGTCTTAAAGTTAACCATTCATTCATTTCTTCTTTGACAGTTGTGAGTTGTCGGGAACCATCGCTCACTCGGTTGTATGTTTCCCACAGGGCATCCCTAGTGCTGTGTACATCGTAGGGGCCTGCTACCTATTTAAAGACTGGAAATGAAACTATGTTCTTCCTTAGCTGAAGTCTAACTTCGGTAAAAAGTTCTTCCTAAATAACCAAGGAGCAGAGTCTGTCATCGTGAGCCATGAGTAGGATTGCGTTGGTCCTGATGAGGTGGCTTTGAGAGGGGAAGAAAGACGAACCTGAATGATCTTTCCTGTGATAAGAGTCATCATTTCAAGAGGCAGAGCTGTTCACAGGCAAACATTTTGAATTCCATACTGTGTTCTGAGCCAATTAGAAGCAGTTGGATTTATGAATTTTTTATTTTCCTGATTGATTTTCTATTTAGTTTCTCCTGAATAAGTACTTTAGAATCATTCCATAACATTCACCCTTTTCGCTGATTTCTAGCCCTAGAGAACCAACCTTTCAGCAATTATACAAGCCCTTTACACATTTTTTTTTTGGCATTCCACTTCTTTTAAAGTAGTTTATTGAAATCCTCTCCAGGTAAAAACCTTGAAATCATTAAGGAGATCACTATTCAGAACCACGTCAATACTTCTCTTTTTCTCCTTCAAGGAAATGGCTGGTGGGCAGCTTAGAATAGCAATGAGGTGTGGTATTTATCTATAATACCTCTTCCATGATGAATAACTAATTTATTTAAAATCCCATTACTTGGAACATTCAATCTTGGTCGAATGAGGCCTCTGATTTGAGTCCTGGTTAATTTAGACATGGTCTCCTTCCCTGGGGACATTCAGAACTGCTAAGAGCAGCAGGTGATGGAGCCTGAATTTGAACAGTGCTGTGCTAGGAGTGTGAGCAATTGCCTCTTAATTTGGGCCTTAAAGTAATCAGTGAGGTTGGGGGTCTTGTCCTCCCCACCCTAACGTCCTCCATTTCCTGTAGAGACTTCAGCACCTGTCCCCAAGATCTTCTCATTATCCTAAAGATTGCCACAGCCCTCCTGGGTGGCTTGCATATCTCCACTGACTGGACTTCATTGGCACCAGGAGCTGCTTAACTGTGAAGGGCTTCGGCTCTGAGCATCCCACTTTGGCCATGAGCTCTGCTGGTCCAGTCCCTGGCTCTGGCAAGCCTTGTTCTTGACTCTCATCACAGCACCCATCTCTGGGCCTTCCTGAAAGCTGGAGCATCCTAATGCTCTCATGGCCTTTCAGAGCAGCCTACCCAGGGATTTGGGTCCAGGAATCCTCTTATACATTGGATCTTATACATTGGATTATACAATACCCATAAAATGTGTATTGATATTCATATGTACCATATGTACCATATTTCCAGCCTGGAAATAAGGTTTTCCTGCTAATGTTCATGGGGCAATATGAGTGTAAAGTTTGCCCCACACCTAATAATTTAGAAGGAGCATTAGAGGTACAGAGACACAAAAACACCAACAGGGGAAGAGAGATGCCAAGTAAGGTTGCCGGGACTGGAGGAAGCCAAGGATCTCGCTCAGGAGTCGTCCCAGGAGCCAGCGCCCCCAGTTCAGACGAGTAGCCTCCTAGATGCAGAGAAAATACATTCCTGATGTTGAAAGCCACGCCCTTGTGGCATTTGTGCTACAACAGCTCCAGTTAAGCGAGACAAACTCTTTCCTGAGATGAAATCATACGTGGAGGTCCCCGAAGACCAAACAGACGAGAGCCAGCTGTTCTGACTGTGTGCATGGACTCCAGGGAGTCGTATTAGCAAACCACTGATCTGGTCATGTGTTCCCGTGTTACACATCAGCACAGGGAGGCTTAGACACATAGGGTTCTGATTCAGTTAGCTTCTTTGTTAATGCAGAGCCTTAAGCCCCCTTGAAAATCCCCCTTCACTGATATTCTTGGGAAACTCCAGGGCATTTCTCATCTGTAACCATGAATAAAGCCAGCCAGCTCCCTACGTGGGTGCATTGTGCCCGCCCCACTATTCTCCTCTCGCCCTGTCTCCTCGCCCTCTCTGACCCCCTGCAGGGGCTCCTGTTCTGACAGGTACCGCACCACCGCTGCTGGAGATGCCCCCTCACAGCTGGCTGCGCTCTGAGCAGGCACCTCTCAGCTTCAGCAAGTCCCTGACTCAGACAACCAGGGGAAAAGACCCCGAGGTTTAAAAGCCTCACATTCTCTGGCGGAGGCCACTTCTCCCTGAATGCGCTCTCCTCCATTTGAAAGGTGTCTTCTCCACAACCAATCTCTTCAAGAATCATTCGTGAAAACAGACGTGTTTTAGTTACTCAGAGTCCTCTCTCTTCAACCAAAAATAACAACAACAACTCATCCGGATATCTGTGTAGGGCTTCTGAGCCGGAATCTTTAAGGAAAGCCAACTGCCACGTCTTTCTCTTACAGAGTGTTTGGGTTCAAAACACTAAC
>NW_022103902.1:8405998-8407683 GCF_000313985.2 Echinops telfairi | reverse complement strand
CCCTCCCTCATGAGCCCTTGATAATTTATAAATTATTATTTTGTCATATCTTGCCCTGTCCGATGTCTCCCTTCACCCACTTTTCCATTGTCTGTCAGCTACTCTCTTTTTAAAACCCTCAATAGCAGAGACTTACAGGGCTCACTCCATCAAATCATAATGGAATTTTGTTGTGTATTCACTCCATTTCTTCAGATTTTCTATTTCTTACTCTGTTCCTTTTGGATTTTAACACATCTGACCATGAGACATCATTGCTGTATAAATAGGATTTTTCAGTTTCCAGAGCCAGGAGTCACCCTTTCAACAAAGTCGTACTAAGTGATATGGAAATTGCTTTGCTTCCACTACCACCACCACCACAATCACGTGCACACACACACACACACACACACACACACACACACACACTTCCCTGAGCCAGAAAGGAAAAGTAGGTTCTCCACTCCCAACTCCTCCCCTTAGGAACTGAGGCCAAGCTATGCAAAGTGGAGGCCGCCGACCTGCAGCGTCCACATCACCTGGGAGCGTGTTGGACATGCAGAATCTCCGGGCCCAGATGTACGGAATCAAAATCTTGATTCTGAGAGGAATCTATTTTTACAGGACGTTAAAGTTGTGATAGATGCTTTGGACAGCATCGGGTATTTCCACAGATAGAGACTATGCTTCGGATCCTTTGAGAATTCTGGCGTGGAAAAGGTGAGAGAAGAAAGAAGGATGAAGACAGCTGGTGGGGGGGAAGAAGAACGAGGGAGTCAAAGGGATTCTGGGAATGGTAGCAGCACAACAACAACAATAAAAGTCCCAGGTTTTGCCAAAAGATTGACTTTGGGCACCAGCCTTTTTAGTTGCAGCCAAGAGACACGTCCTCACTGTCGGATTTCACAGGGGACCTGCGGTGCTCTCTCCAGCTTCACAGTCCGGCAAGATCGGAGGAGGCCCGTCCTGAACGGTCGGCTGGCCCAGAAGCATCGGTTGAAGCAATGAAGAACTAGCGGGGAAGGAAGACACAGTCACTGCCTCCTTTCTTTGGAATGGAACGAGTCAGTTCTCTGCCTCGAGACTTATTTCCAGCCCCTGACAACAACGTCTAAGACGCGTGATGGAAGGAAGACCATCCCGACTCTCAGAGGGAACCGTGATCCTTCTGGGCTGCTCTCCCTCCATCCTCCTCGTGGGGAGGGAGGTAAGGATCTGCAGCAGCGGAGCAGGCATTTGACTTGGCAAAACCACGCTATTGCATTTGCACAGGGTGGAGAAAGGTCAGCCTCGAGGACTGCTGGAAATGAGACGCATCTCTTCTCGAAGCTATTGGACTCTGGCAGACTGTTCTAATGATGAATTTCTCACTCAGAAATCACCGGAGAATGGTCTTGCCCAGATCCGGTGGAACCTGTACAGGCGTGCCTTCGCTGTGGCTTTTCCAGGTCACACTTTTTTTCCCCCTGATGAAATCCGCCAGGGACGGAAGCGCAGCTGCTCCTGCCCTGTGAGGGGGGAAGACCATGGTCCTGGATCAGCTTCCTTTCCAGGGAGGGAGTGTTGCTTAATGACCCAGGATATCCAGGCCTCCCCGCCCCATGACACAGTACGTGCAGTCCCAGACGTCTCCCTCGCCACCCTCTCCGAGCTCGGGAGACAGGCCGGCATTCATCACTCCGACCCCATCCTTCAGGCCCTTC
>NW_022103902.1:8398030-8405706 GCF_000313985.2 Echinops telfairi | reverse complement strand
GTGTGTGTGTGTGTGTGTGTGTGTGTGTGTGTCTAGCTGTATACTCTCATCAAACCTCCACCATAACCCTTGTGTAAGCTAGTATTGACTTTATTTTCACACGAAGCGACTGATGCTCAGAGAGGTTAAGAAATTCACCTAAGCATTGAAGCTAGTGCAATAACTCAAGATTAGAATAATGCAGGGGTCAACAATATTTTTTTTAATATGGAGGCCGAGAAAGAGCTGAGTCAGGGGGCATAGAAAATCTGAAAAGGGAGAGCAGACAGGAAGAAGAAGAAGAATTGGGAAAGAGGGCCAGGAGGAGAAAGGCAAGTGGAATGTCTGTCCTGGTCTCCAGCTGGGCCACTGACAGTGGGGTGACTCAAAACCACACTGTCCTGATCTGTACCAGGTCGTCACCCAGCCAGCTGCGTCACTAGTTTGTGCGAGGGTCAAATAAAAGTCTGGGTGAGAAGCTCTATGCAAAGGTGCAAGGCTGTACCCAGGGGTCTTTTCAAATGGCGTTTTCAAGGACTTGTATCTAGACCAGCGGTTCTCAGTCTGTGGGTCGCGAGCCCTCCGGAGGGGTGGAGGGGGTGGTGGTGGTGGTGTGTCAAACGACCCTTTCACAAGGGTCACCCGATTCATAACAGGAGCAGAATGACGGTGATGAAGTAGCAACGAAAATCATTTTATGATTAGGGGATCACCACCACATGACGAACTGTATTTAAAGGTCGCGGCATGAGGAAGGTGGAGAACCACTGATCTATAGCACTGGTCAGGTGGACGAAAGAGAAGTGACCAGGGCTGGCCTCTCGTACGACGGGCATGGGTGCAGCTAACTGGTGTGAATGACGCCTTGCATAACTCTGGCGGTGTCAGAGTGAAGGCCACTCGTATGGGAACCCGGCACAGTTTGCTTTGCAAGGAGATGTGCTTCATAGTGAGGAGGCTTCCGATGCCAGTCGGATGCTTCAGACGGGGACCACAGAGAGCTCAACATGCTGGCCCTTTTCTCACCGCGGTTTCATACAGGAGACGTTCCTTCTCCTAAATCCTGCACGCACATCAAGAAGAGCCACTGTCTTTCTTCCTGGGCCAAGAGAATGGTGTCACCGAGGGCTCCAACATTGGTGTTTACACTATTCTGCAAGATGGCCTGGGAAGCGAGCATGTTCACCCCGAGAAGGCTGGCGAGATCTTGGAGGCAGGAAATGGAACGTTGGAGCGTGGAGAGCCCTCCAACACCATCAGGAACTGCAGAGAGAAGTAACTAGGTTTCCCAGTGCAGTAAGGTCCAGCCGGAAGAACCCGGGAGGAAAAACTTCCTGAGAGAGGCTTCTCTGGCATTTTTATCCTTGGCAGAGAGCCGGAGGGGAGGAAAGACTGGTACGAGCTGTTTCTCTGTGGGGGAGAACTGGAGGTGCCACGGACCACAACCCGAGGCCAGTTTGTTGTTGAGAGTTCTGTGTGGCCTACACTGGAAGGCCAGGCTGATTTGAATCACCTTGCCAAGTTAAAGAGACTAGCAAAGCCACCTGTTTACCGTGCGCCCTGAAATTTCTGTTTTTCTGTGCTGCAGAATAAAGGCGAGAGGCCCAGTACCAAGGGTGGCTCCCTCCTGGGTAGAGGAAAACAGAAATCCCTGCTCACCCTTTCTCTCTCAATTCCCAGGGGGGTGTAGTGAGCTGAATGGCAACCTCAACGTTATATCTACCCCCTGATTCCCGAAACCTGTGGATAGTACCTTATTTGGAAAAGGAGTCTTTGGAGGTGTAAGAATCTTGAAATGAGAAGTATATACAGGCTTGAAACACCATCACAGGCATCCTTAAGAGAGAGAGTCTGCACACAGAAGAGAAGGAGACATGAAGGAGACGGACGCTGGACTCAGGGGGCATCCAGTCAGGGAATACTGACAAGGAACAAATTCTCTTCTGGACCCTCTGAGGGAATGCAACCCCACTGGCACCCTGATTTTGGTCTTCTGGCCTCCAGAGCTGTGAAGAATAAGTTCCTATTGTTTTAAGTCATTGGGTGTCTGGTAATTTGGTACAGTCACCATAGAAAATGAAGAGAGTAGTTATCTAGTGGCAGATACGAGGTGATGTTTACAAGTTTGTGGAAGATGAAGTTAAAAGCGAATGGAATTTTTCATGAACTTTTTGAAGCCCCTCTTACAGCCTTGGGTCTTCTCTTACAGCTTCAGGACTGGACCCATTTGCCCGAGTCAAGCAGGTGCTAATGCCCACCAGAACCCTCCCTGGGCAGAGGACTGTGTGGAGCTTCAGAGGGCAGGGAGGCCGCTGGTGTATATGCTCCACAGGGGGGCTCATTGCCCAGCAGGAGCCCATGGAAAGAGGCCAACAAAACACTCTTGGGGATATGGAAATAGCAACATAAAACCACAGACAGACAGTCCTCCCAGGCTCCATCTGTAACATCGGACTTATAAAAACCATCATGGTTATCTTCAAGCCTTTAAGATCCCAGACGCGATATCTTTTGGTAGCTGGGCACCATGAGCTTTCTTCACCACATTTGCTTATGTACCCATTTGTCTTCAGCAATTGTATGAGGAAGGTGAGCATCTCAGAATGCTGGATTATTAGAACAAAGTTCTTGTGTTGAGGGAGTACTTGAGTAGAGGCCCAATGTCCATCTGCTTCCTTAATACTAAACCTATAAATGTACGCACACAGATCTATTTATCTGTAGGCAATTGGACATCCCCTTAAAGAAGGTTCACATGGAGAAGACAGGCCAGTCAGGGTACAGTATAGCACCGATGAAACATACAGCTTTCCTCTAGTTCTTTAATGTTTCCTCCCCCCCACTATCATGACCTTAATTCTACCTTACAAATCCGGCTAGACCAGAGCATGTACATGGGTACAGATAAGAGCTGGAAACACAGGGAATACAGGACAGACAAACTCCTCGGGACCAATATTGAGAGTAGCCATACCAGAAGGGAAAGGGAAGGTTGGGGGAGAAAGGGGGAACCGATCGCAATGACCTACCTATAACCCCCTCCCAGGTGGATGGACAACAGGTAAAGGGAGACACTGGACAGTGCAAGACATGGAAAAATAATAATAATTTATAAATTATCAAGGGTTCATGAAGGGGAAACATGAGGAGCTGAGACCAAGGGCTCAAGTAGTAAGAGAATGTTTTGAAGATGATGATGATGGCAACAAATGTACAAATGTGCTTGACACAAGGGATGTATGTATGGCTTGTGATAAGAGTTGTATGAGCCCCCAATAAAATGATTTATATATATATATATATAAGTTTACGGTGGTAGCACAAGGCTTAAAGCACTTCACCAAGCACTTGGCTTTGTAGCAGAGCTTACATTCTGAGCGCTGGGCTTTCAGAAAGTCATAATTTACAGTGGGAACCCTAAATCCATTTTTATTCTTGACCTACATTCGGTCTCTGTTGGGTTCCCTCTGACCATCATTACACAACAGGTCATGTAAAAAGCTTGGTCCTCAGACAGGGTTTGTTTGAAAGTGGATCCCTATGACTCCCGTACAGCCAGCACAGCAAGGGACAATTTTAACCTAAGAGACTTGTCTGGGTATATGTACCCTGATTGGAATTTGCAGAACCATCGTCACATGGTCGTGAGTTTCAAAGCAGAGAAAGGTGATTGGAGGACCCGCAAACCAATCCTGTACACTTTTCTAATCCTCGTTACTGTTGTATCTATCCCTGATTATGGGCTCTTTCCCAGGTCCCTGGTCCGCAAGGGTGATGAATTGGTCTGATGCCAATAATGATTTTGTGACACTGTCTTTTATTTTTCATGCTCTGTGTAATTAGGGATAAAGCCTTCGGACCTCATTAATGCCTCATTGGTATGGCCTTGTTATGCTAATGGTTTCCTGAATCCAGCGTTGTCTTTGTCTTTACATTGTCCCATTTAAGACTTAATAAAAAGGTCTTTATGAACTGCATTTGAATGTAGGAGATTTTCCCCCTTGGAATCATTTCTATAAGGGGCTTGGTAAATAGCTGGTGTCAATACTGCCCAGGACCACATTGCTCTTAAGAGGTGTCCTGTCTGAGTTTGAAGACAGCTTTCTCAAGCGCAAGGCGATCTCATCAATCAGGGATCAGCCTGGCTCTGGGAAGGCCCTCATTCAGCTCCCACACAACTCTGGGCTGACGCACGAAATGGCCTGCTGTACTTGGCACCTACCCTGAATCACAAGAACTGGGAACTTAGAAACCACATTTCTCAGACTCTCCTGTCAACAGGCTGGCTTCCTGGTTCCATTCTGCCCGTGGGAAATGCTCTCACAAGAGACAGAGTGATTCTTTTTCTAGCTCCAGCCTGGGCAGAAGCAATCCAACGCGAACACCTGCAGGGTCCGCGCAGGCAGCCACAGGCCCCTCTGGGGCTTCCGGCTTCCGGCTTCCGGCTTCCGGCTTCCGGCTTGTGAGAGGCTGAGGGGATGGTGGAACCCAGAGCCCTGAGGGAGCAGAGACAAGTGGGGTTCTGCAGGAATCAGAAGGACTGCCTGCATTGTCTACTCTCTGGTGTCTGACTACTCCCTCCACTCATTTTGTTTTCCCTACCCTTTGGGCAGTTTGGAAACTGCACTCCCTATATTAAATCCCTCTGCTTGAAATACCTCCTCCAACTGGGTTCCCAACCTCTCGGTTACTTCGCTGTAGAGGCTGGTGACCTAAAGCCTCAAGATTTCAGGAGACTCAGAAGGTCAGCGTCACTGAGGAAAACAACTTGACATGTTCAAAGCGTTAAAATGAAAATGAAAATACGTGGGTGTGTGGGGAGGGGTGCTGACAGGGGAGCTGTCAGCTCAGATTAGGGTGATCATTGACGGTATCAGATCCTGTTCTTGGAGGAAGCATTTTACATGGGAAAGAAAATAAAGGGTGCCAAATACACGAGGGCAGTGAGTCGATACTGGGATGAGAGACAAGCCACAGGTAGAGAATTTCTCAGAATGAGGAAAACGTATCCACTTGCCCTGGCTGTCATGACTGTAAAGGGACGCTTGACAGGCACGAGAAGAACGAGCCTCCATAGGAATTTCAGAAGCTATGAAAACTTTCGTTCCAAAGAAGGTGTAATTCCTTTCATATACAAGAAGGCTTCAAAAAGATCATGGAAAATCAAGTCAAAAGATCATGGCTTTTTCCCCCCCCATTAACTTTTTGAAACCCCTCCTCTTGGGTGCAAATTAATGCAGAATGGGAATGCTCTGCATAGTCAAACACACAATCAGAAAAGGATTTTGATGTAAATGCAAACAAGGTATGCAGTAAAATGGAGAAAAAGCATACCAATTTCTGTCGAGGGAGGGATGGATGCTTTAAATACCCTTCAAAGTCTACTACCCCCACCCCACCCGGGTAATTCACATGGGAGCGTTCAGGTGGGGATCTGGGAGTCAGCAACAGTTTGTTCTCAACTACGAAGCCAAGGGTTGGCATTTGAACCCAGCCAGGGGGACCCTGGAAGAAAGCCTGTGCAGCTCTGCGTCCATAAGGCCCTGTGGAGCCGGGTCCTACGCTGTGGCAGTGGATGCATGAGAAGGCCCTGTCCTGCGCTATGGCAGTGGATGCATGAGAAGGAGGCCCTTGGAGGCCACAGGTTGCTCTCTGGTTTGGGTTTCAGACGATGGGAAGCTGCGGTTTAAGCTCGTGGGATAAAAAGGAAGGACCAAGGGGAAGGGTTCTGTGACAAGCATAAAGAAGAAAAAAACCCCACCTGCTTACAAGCATCCCTGTGTCCCAGCCTCACAAAGGATGTTTGGGACTTTGCAGGAGAGTGGGTTCCCTGAGGGGAGCGGGGAGGGGAACTGCCTGTTCCCCTTGACTGAAGGCATTTGTCTGAAATAGGTGAGGGGGAGGGAGTCTGACTTCAAATCTAGACGCAGCAGGCACCGATTCACTTTCATAACCCCCTTTCCCTCCCTCCTCATGTATTTATTCTGAAGTGTGTGCACATTATTCAAGCCTCTGGGGCCTGATTTGCCATCACTTTCTGCAGCTTTTATTAGGCTTTGTACCATCCACAAAAGAATAGCAATGAAGTTAATTAATGGCAAGTTAATTGGAATCTATATTGCATCAAATATTATTTCAATGTTTTTTGGCAAAAACAAACCCCCATCGATGCTAACAGAGTGGCTGACTCATGGCTGAGCCTTGGTATTCATAGATGAATAAATGGATGAATGAATGGACATGCTTAAAAACATGAGCCTTCTTCATTTCTCCCCCAGACTACTACAACTGTTTGCTAATAACTCCTCTTAATAACCGAATTGTCCACCTGTGGTCCACCAGGTCCTAGAGATGGGAGCCAGCATTAACTCCTCCTGGATCACTCTCTGGCAGCCATCGCAAGCTATGCTAGTACATTCTGAGTCTACACCATTTCTGTTCTTCCTGCCCTGGTCAACAAGCGTACTTTTAATGCCTTCCTCACGATCTTATTTTTCAGCCATCTCTCTACACTCTCGTATCTCCACTAACATTCCAGTTAAACGGAACCAGGAGTGGCATTTTTAGAAGTCAACTGAGCAGAAACAGTACACATAAATACCTCAGGAGTTCAGGTACAATGGTGTTCCTTGCATCATGATCTGCAATGCCAAGTATTGGAAGCAAATTAAATATCTATGCAGGAATGATTGAGTGAATTTTGTATGAAAAGAAATAGTGTGTAACATTGCAAAGAATTAGGTAAACCTACGTGAACAGACAGGGAGCCATGCCCATGATATGGTTACCTTTGCAAGAAAATAGATGTGCAGACATTGGGCATAATGTGTGTGTGTGTGTGTGTGTGTGTGTGTGTGTGTGTGAATTCTGCAAAGCACAGTTAATGTAAAAGGTGTGGCTACTATCCTTAGAAAGCCACTTGGCCCCTGGCTGGCATCTGGAGAGTTGGATTTCTGTTGGGTCCCTACTATGCCTTGATACAGGTGGTGCAGGTGTCATCTGGGCTATGTTAAATCTGTTCTTATTTCCTCTGGTGGTCTACAATTCCTGTGTGACCAGCCCCACGTAAAAATTCCAGAGATTGAGACTTTGAAGAGGCTCTCTGGTAGGCAATATTTCTCTGGTGTTGCCACCCTCTTTTCTAAGGGAAGAAAGAAAAGTTTGAGACTGTCCTGTGGAGAGGCTCCTTGGAAGCGTGCTCCTGGTTTCCTCCAGACTTGGCTCCGGTGCCTTTCCCTTTGTCGGTCTTGCAGGAGTTTGGCTACATTGTGAGTCCTCCTGGTGAATCCTCAGATCTGAAGTAGTCTCAATACCTGGGCACTTAACTGTGTTTCTAGTAGCATAGGCCGCATAGGAAGCCTCTGGACCATTTAGAACTTTACCTGTTAGTGCTGTTGCTATGGAGTAGACTCTGACTCGTACCATCCCTGAGGGTCAGAAGAGACCAGTCTGCATGATTTCCTAGGCTATGATCTTCTTCTTCTTTTTTTAAAATTTAATCATTTTATTGGGGCTCATACAATTCATCACAATACACAGATCAATTGTGCAAAGCACACCTATACATTTGTTGCCCTCATCATTCCCAAAATTCGCTTTTCTCTTGGGTTCCCGGAATCAGCTCGTTTTCCTTTTTTCCCCCTCCCTTCCCCCTCCCCCATGCACCCTTAATAATTTATAAATTATTATTATATTTT
>NW_022103902.1:8382677-8397001 GCF_000313985.2 Echinops telfairi | reverse complement strand
AAACCTATAATTATTTGCACCTAGGTCCGTTCCCCCCATAATCTTAAATATATTTACATATGTACATGTCTGTATTTAGGCTTCTATGTATGCCTTTTGCCTCCTACTTCTTTCCTCTATTTCTTTACAATTTCCTCCTGTCCCATTACCATGTTCAGCCTTTCTGATTTAATTTAACAAAGATTAAATCTGATTTTACAACTTCTTCATGAAAGCCAAACATCTCACAATTTTCCTTGAGAGGAAAATTATTTTTGTGCTGAGAAGCAATACTTTCCAGTGTCTTAAATTTATAGCATTGTTCCGTTCTGTCCATGTATCTTTCATGTTGCAAGTGTTCGAGCATATGATGACCATCTTTCTGGATTTCGATGGAAACCAGGTTGCAATAGTTCTCCAACATCACATCCCGATATAGCGTCTTCTGAGCAGGGTTCAGGTGCTGCCATTCCTCCCAGGTGCACTTTACTGCCACATCATTGAATGTCAGTGATTCCTGAGCGTTGGTCATTTCCTTTGGTCCTTGGACGCTGCCGGCAACGGGGGTGCTCTATGTTTGTCTTATCTGGATCAGCTCTAATGATGTTCACAAATTTTAATCTCTTATGGGGACATCCCAGAAATAATAATACCCAAACCAGGCACTTCTTCCTCTTCTATGCTGCTGTTGACGCACAAGTTGCAGGCTTGAATATAAGGCTTACCATTCCACTGGGTCTTAACGACAGGCTTCAACTCAGGGCTCTTACATTGGTTGGTTGCAGAGTAAAGTTGGCTTCCAGGCCCCTCCTGAGCAACATTCTTAATTTAAGCTTGACTATATTTTGATGCCATCCAGAAATACTGATAGCCCCGTGCGTCGCTCGGGTTGCATCTTCACAGTCAGAGGAAGTGGGTTGGGCCGATATTCTTCTTATTATTAATCATTTTATTGGGAGCTCTTGCAATTCTTATAACAACCCATCACAAATTGGATTAAGCACACTTTTACATATGTTGCCATCAACATTTCCAAAACATATTTTTTCTACTTGAGCCCCTGGTATCGCTCCTCTTTCCCTCCCACTCCCTTCCCCCCTTTCCCCTGCTTTGTGAATCCTTGATCAATGATATATATTTGTTGTCATCTCATATCTTACACTTTCCATTGTCTCCCTTCACCCACATTTCTGTTATTCATTCCCTTGGGGGGGTGGCAGTATATTCAACCTTGTAATGGGTTCTCCCCCTTCTCTACCCCCACCATCCCCCTACCCTCATGATATTGCTACTCCCACTATAGTTCCTGTTCAGTATGTCCTGAATTCCATGTGTCCAGAGTTCTTATCCGTACCAATGTGTGCACTCCTGTTTAGCCAGATTTGTAAGGTAGAACTGGGCTATGGTAGTGGGGCGGGGAGAAAGGGGGTCTGCAGGGAGGAATGATGTGTATTTCATCGGTGCTATACTGCACCTTGATTGAATCATCCCTTCCTTATAACCCTTCTGTGGGGGGGATATCCAGTTGTCTACAGATGGGCTTTGGTTCTCCACTCCAACCCCCTCATTCCCATCGATATAGTTGTTTGTTTTGGATCTTTTGATACCTGATGTCTGATCCCAACACTGCATGATCACACAGGCTGGTATACGTCTTCCATGTGGGCTTCTTTGCTTCCCTGTTGGATGGCTGCTTGTTTAACTTCAAGTCTTTAAGACCCCAAACTCTGTATCTTTTGATAGCCGGGTACCATCTGCTCTCATCACCACATTGCCTTATGCACCCATTTTGTCTTCTGTGATCATGTGGGGAAAGTGAGTATCAAAGAGTGCCAGGTTATTAGAACAAAGTGTTTTTGTGTTAAGGGAGGCCTTGAGTAGAGGTCTAAAGTCTGTCTGCTATCTTAATACGTAACATATAAATATATGTACATTGGTTTCTATCTCTTTCACTATAAATTAGTATATTTACATATATATATGCCCATAGCTATACTTCTACAAATAGCTTTTGCCTCCTTTTACTTTCCTCTATTTCTTTTCACCTACTGCCTGTCCCACTATCATGCTCAACCTCCATTCAACTCTCAGTAATTCCTCTCAGATACATTGCACTTGATCAAACTCCACCAGGCATTCTACGCCCTCCTCACCATCCATTTGTGATCTCTTGTTGTTCCCTTATCCCTGAGTTTGTTGGCTCCATGCTCCCTCTCCCCACCCCCTCCTCTCCCATGTTCCCCTGGGGACCCCTGGTCCTGTTGTTTTGTCCTCAGGATTGCTTGTCATGCCTATCTTATATAGGGAGCCATAGAGCAAAAGAGGAAAAAAGACAACAACGAAAATGATAAATAGTTCCAGGTCTGTCTGCTGACCCGTATGAGTGTTTTCCAACGAGGTGCCAAGTCCTGTCTCCTGAGTCAGAAGTCTGTTTTCAGGATTCCTCGGTGACATGGTTACTTTGCTCCCCTTGCTGCCCCGTTGCATTCCCTTTGTGATTTGCCCAGCGGTGCATGGGGCAGACCAGGCACACTTTCCGCACAGTGTCTCCAACGCTGTCCCCCATAGTACTATGGGTCAATGAGAGAATGTCGTGTCTTGTGGTGTGGCCAGCCCTGTGATTCTCTCTGTGCATTGTCTGCTCTGAGCAGGGATGTCATCCCCGGAGCTCAGGCCCTGATGAGGATCTCTCTCTGTCTCTCTCTCTCCCTCTTAGTTTTCTCCCTTGTGGTCTGGACAGACTCACCACTCTCCATGGGATATATCTTCAGTGCTGTCCTTTGTATTACTCTCTTCTGGGGAGGGGGTCCACATAGCTCCCCTTGAGCCCGACCCCATCATCCTCTGTGGTAGGTCTCTGCTCCATGCCTGTATGTTGCCCCCAAGGCTTGGCACTGCAGGGTGGGGTCTGGTCCCTCTCTCCCTTTCCTGTGGATTAGGCGATAATCTTGATAGAAGGAGATCACCTGCTTTTTCTCCCTCAGAGCCCCTGGTAGGTTTCATATTGCTGATCTTTCAGTTAGCATCCAAGCATTTACCCGTGCTCCCACTTGGGCTCCTGTACCTCTTAGTCCTGGATTGAAATTATCAGCAAAGAATACTTTACTTCTCCCCTATGTAATATGTTTTAAGCTATGGGAATATTCCTAAATATTCCTAAATTTAGGAATAGTCCTAAATTTATTTATTTGTATATCTTAGGTACCAGCACTGAGCTGTGCACAAGGTAAAAAAAATTAAGATACCATGACTCAATTCCAACTCATAGCAACCTTGTATGTATCAGAGTAGAAATGTACTCTCCAGGGCTTTCAATGGTTGATGTTTCTCAGAAGTAGAACAACAGATCTTTCTTCTAAAGCACCTGTGGGTGGACTTGAACCACCAACCTCCTAGTGAGCGTCAGTGCTTAACTCTTTGCACCACCCACGGATACTGGCAAATGCTAGGTGGAAGAAATCATGATGTTATTTGGCTTTAGAAGAAAGCAAGCAGAGAGATTCAGAGGTGATGTGGGCATACTCAGAAATGTAAGATATAGGATTCCCTCTCAAGTTTCTGATCACTGTGGTTGTTGTTTGCGTACCCTGGAATCAGTTCTGATTCGTAGCAACCCTGTTTACAACAGAGCAAAACACTGCCCAGTCCTGAGCCATCTTCAGAGTTGTTCTTATGTTTGGTACGTGGTGTCAGCCCCCTGTCAATCCATCTCATTGAGGGCATTCTTCCTTTTGCTGCCCCTCTGCTTCTCCAGGAACTGGTCTCTCCTGACAACGTGTCCAAAACACATGAGCTGTTTCTCCATACTTGCCTCTAACCAGCATTCTGGCTATACTTATTATTCCAAGACATCTGTTTTTTATTTTCGCAGTCCACAGTACTTCAATATTCTTTGCCAGCTCAATAATTCAAATGCATTGATTCTTATCCAGTCTTCTTCATTCAATGTCCAACTTTCACATGCAGATGAGGCAATTAAAATACCAAGGCTTTGGTCAGGTGCACTTTGGTCCTCAAAGTAACATCCTTATTTTGTTTGTTTGTTTGTATTAACACTTTAAATAGGTATTATGCAAAAGATTTTACCCAGTGCAATGCATTGTTTGATTTCTTGACTGCTGCTTCCATGAGCATTGATTGCGGATTCAAGCACGATGAAATCCTTAACTGCAATCTTTAGAAGGGGGTACTCCTCAAATAAAAGCTGAAAAAAGCTCAACTGGGTGAAGCTTTTGTAGTATGCATGCATTTTTCCAGCTAGGTGAGCATCAAGCAACTTGCTCTGAGTTAGTGCACCCAGTGGTGTCGCCTGGGAAGGTTCTCTTTGGTCACAGTGAATTTTTTGTAAAAGCAATTTCACTTGAACCTCATTTTTTATGATGGCTGATCTAAGAGAACAGTGTTCTGCTGTGAAATTGTCTTTCCTGCTCAGGAAAAATGCTGCAGAAACTGCTGTGATGTTGAACACGGTTCACAAGGACAGCGCTATGGGAAAACTCAAGTGTACAAGTGAGTGCTTTTCTCATTTGAAAAGAAGTGAAATGTCCATTGATGAAAAACCTCACTATGGATGTCCGTCAACTTCCCAAATAGATGAAAATGTCAACAAAATTCATGCACTTGTTCTCAAAGACTGGCGACCGACCATTGAAGACATGGGGAAGTTAACTGGACTATCTTGGAGCTCAATTCACCGAATTTTAATGGAAGATTTGGGAATGAGAAGGGTCGCAATGAAGTTTATGCTTCGGGTTCTGACTGACCAGAAAAAAGTGTTGAGTGGAAACATGCTGTGCTTTGAAAGAACAGTTCCAAAGCGACCCAGCCTTTTTTACAAGACCATTACTGGTGATGAGATATGGTGCTGTTCTTATGTCCCCAAAAGCAAACATCAATCAAGCCAGTGGAAGATGCCATTGTCACTTTGCCCAAAAGAAGCTCGTCAAGTGAAATCAAAGATCAAGAGGATGCTCATTTGGTTTTTTTGATGTGAAGGGAGCTAGTGCATTTGGAGTTTATTCTACCAGGTCAGACTATTACTCAAGCTTGATATTTAGAGGTTCTGGAAAGATTGCATAACATCGTGCAACATAAAAGGCCTGATGTGTGGCAGACTGGGGACTGGTTTTGCCACCACGATAATGTACCTGTTCCCACAGCCATCCCAGTGTGCCATGCTTCTCTTGCCCCATGCATCTGACTCACCTGACCTCACTCCGTGAGACTTCTTTTTGTTTCCACAAATAAAGAGGGGCATGAAAGGACAGCAATTTGGCGACGTAGAAGAGGTAAAGAAAAAAACAAGGGAGGTGCTGTCCGCCATCCAGATGGATTTGAAAAATGTTTTCAAGAATGGAATCACAGATTTGCTAAACGTATTAAGTGTAATGGAGAATAATTTGAAGGTGATAAGGTCGTTTTGTAACAAAAATTTAAATACATAGCTTTGAAAAAATCTGGTTTTGGGGGGGGTACCCCACATAATCTGTTTATCATGATGGAACCTGTTGGTTCAGTTGTGCGGATTTTTGTTTTCTTTGCATTGAGGTGTGATCACACTGAGGCTCAAGTCCTTGATCTTCAGCAGCATCTGCTTCAAATCCTCTTCACTTCCAGCAAGCAATATTGTGTCATCTGCATATCCAAGATTGCTGATAAGCTTTTCTCCACTGATGCCGAATTCTTCTACATATAACCCAGCTTCTCTGTTTTTTTTTGGCTCAGTATATAGATTGAATAAATATGGAGAGAGAATACAACCCTCCTATACACCTTTCCTGATCTTAAACCATGCAGTATTCCCTTGTTCTGTTTACACAACTGTCTCTTGATCCATGTATAGGTTCTGCATGAGCACAATGAAGTGTTCTGGAATTCATATTCTTCTCAGGTCTGTCCATGATTTGCTATGATTGACACAGTCAATTTCTTTGCATAGGCAATAAAGCATAAGTAAACATCTCTATGTATTCTCTGCTTTCAGCTAAGATCTCTTTGGCGTCAGCAATGATATTTCTTGTTCCACATCCTCTTCTGAATTTAGCCTGAGCCTCTAATAGCTCCTTGTCAATGTACTGCTGCAACTTGTATGTGATATCAGTGGCATTGTTTTATAATCAGAGCATTCTGTTGGGTCAGCTTTCTTTGGAATGAGTACAAATGTGGATCTCTTCCAATCAGATGGCCAAGTAGCTGTCTTCCAAATTTCCTAGCATAGAAGAGTAAGTGCTTCCAGTGCTTCATTAGCTTGTTGAAACATTTTAATTGGCATTCCATGAATTCCTGGAGCCTTGTTTTTGGCTAATGATATCACTGCAGTTTGCACTTCTTGCTTCAGTACCATTATTTCTTGATCATAAGTTATCTCTTGAAATGACTGAGTGTTGGCTAGTTATTTTTGGTACAGTGGGTACTCTGTACATTCTTTCTGTGTTCCTTTGATGCTTCCTGCATCAGTCAATATTTCCTCCATAGGATCTTTCAATATGGCAACTCGAGGTTTGAATTTTTCTGGAATTCTTTCAGTTTGAGATATGCTTAGTGTGTTCTTCCATTTTAGTTTTCTAACTCTAGTTGTTTGCACATTTTATTTTAATACTTTACTTTGTCTTCTCCAGTTGCCCTTTGAAGTTTTCTGCTCATCTCTTTGACCTCACCTCATCATTTCTTCCATTTGCCTTAGCTACTTGTGATAGTCTGGGTACTTTAGAGAAACAAATCCACAGAAACTCATATGTATAAGAGAGAGTTTCATATAAAGGTTAAGTGCACATCAAGAAAACATCCCAACCCAGTCCTGCCCAAGCCCACAAGTCCAACATTAACCCACTAACCCATATGTCCAACACCAATCCACAAAGTCCTCCTCCATCTCACAAAACACACACTATGACGGTGAATGCAGGAGGAAAGCTGAGTCAGTGAACGTGTAAGCATCTCAGTGCTGGCAGGGATCTGTCTCCACATGGCTGCTCCAGCACCCAGGGCTGCATCGGGGTAGGTCCATGTGGCTTCTCCTCAGGGATGTCTTGCAGGAAGTGAGCCTTTCCAGCTAAAGCAGGGAACTGGCTAAGGCAGCTGCACCCTGATCCAACCATCAGAAAGCAAGAGACCTGAGAACTAGAAAGGGGAGGCTCACTGAGCCATTTATCCTTCCGCCTTTCAATTAACCCCACATGTATTTATCGGCCAGGTTGGCACAATAAACTAACTAACTCACTACTCTATAATTAAGAGCAAGTTTCAGAATCTCTTTGGACATCCACTTTGATTTTTTCTTTCTTTCCTATTTTTTAAATGACCCCTTGCTTTCTTCATGTAGGTTGTTCTTGACGTCATCTCATAGCTCAACAGGTCTTCTTTCATTAATGTTCAATGCACCAGATCTGTTTTTGAAATTCAGGTGGGATGTTTCAATTCAGGTGGGATTTGTGGGTTCTTGTGGACTTGTTTTAATTTTCTTCAACCTCACCCTAAACTTACATTTGAGCAATTGATGGTCTGTTTCACAGTCAGCCCCTGGCCTATTTTAGCTGCTGACAAAGAGTTTCTCTATCGTCTTTTCCCACATATATATAGCCCATTTGGTTTCTGCATAATCCATCTGGAGAAATCCACATGTACAGACAATGCCATTTGTGTTTTTGAAAAAAACGATTTGCTATGAAGGGGTCATAGATCTGGGAAAATTCTATCCTGTAATCGACAGTCTAAAACCAAGGCTATATTTCCCCACCACTGTTCTTCCTCTTTGTTTTCAACTTTTGCCTTCCAATCACCAATAATTATCAGTGTGTCTTGATTGCATGTTTGCTCAATTTCAGATCGAAGATGTTGGTAGAATTCTATACCACTAGTTTCAATGATTGGTGCGCAAGGTAATATAATTGTTGTATTGAGTGGTTTTCCTTGTAGATAGAAAGGTATTATCCTGTCATAGACAGCATTGAACTTCATCATATCTGATGAGGAAGGCAATGTCATTCCTCTTGAACCTGTCATTCTCGGCATTGTAAACCATATGATTTTCTGATTCAAATGACCAATACCAGTTGTGATCATTACATAATTTCACATCAACTTGAAGATGTATAAATAAGAGTGTAGGGGTAGTAGCTAACCTGTCAATCAGGTGCCAGCCTGATGGTGCCTCAGTGAGGTCATGGCCTTCTCATAAGAATAGTCCTGACAACCTCCCCCTCTCTCTGCTTGTCAGTGCCTGCCGGCCACCCTGAGAGCTGCTGGAGCCCTGCCACGTGTCCGCCAACCTTAGCTATGTGCAACTTGAACTCCATGGAACTGTGATCTTCCTGCATTTTGCATCATTGCTTGTGGCTGCGTGAGGCTGAAGTGGGACATGCGGACTTGTATCAGCTATCAGGGCTTGAGTTAAACGGGTCTGAGGCACTTTGTGGATAGATGATTGCTTCTGAATATAAAGCTCTTTCTTGTAAATATTGTGAGTATCACTGGACTTGTTTCTCTAGTCAACTCAGCCTAACACCCCAGTCCATTTCAGCTCATTAATGCCTAGAATATCAATCTTTTTTTTTTCAATCTTTATGCACTCAATTTCATTTTGACAGGTTCCAATTTCCCTAGATTCATACATTTCGCATTCTAATTATTAGTTGGTATGTGCGGCTGTTTTTCTCCTATGAGTTGTGTCCCATCAGCAAACGCGTGTCCTGAGGGCTCGCCTCTAGCAGGCTTTCCTCCATCCCGAGGATTCTGGTAGACCCTGCTTTGAAAAGGCAGTTCTTCCTCAGTCATCGTTTAAGTGCCTCCTGACCGGAGGGGCTCATCCTCCAGCACCGTCTCTGACAACATTCCTTGCTGCTTCTGTCCATTGTGCTTTCAATGTCTGACGACGTCTCGCTGCCATTCTTAAGGTCTTCCACGGCTAATTCTTTCAAAACGGACAGCCTATTCCTCCCCTGTAGTCAGTCTGCTCTTCGTCAAGAAGCTCTGCTAAAACCTCTTCACTGTGAGTGACTGTGTTGGTTCCTGAAATACCAATGACATCGCTCCCAGCTTCCCAGCAACACCCGAGCCACCACAGTGCTACACACTGACGAGTGGTGAGATTATCAGATTAGTTTATTAGTACCTTTGACTTTTCACCTTACTTCAAGCCCTCCCAAGAGTCATTCCCTCGGTTGAAAGAAATAGCGGTGTGTGTGTGTGTGTGTGTGTGTGTGTGTGTGTGTGAGAGAGAGAGAGAAGAAAGGTGAAATATAGTAGATGAGATTGGAAAAATAACTACAGTTTAATGTTCTCCTCTCTTTAGCTCAGCCAGAGGCAAGGAGCTGCCCTTTCATTTGACATAGTTGACCCTGAAGAGGGAGGCACATCTTTCTTTCCAAAGACGCCTCACTGCCGGGAAGAATGCTGTATCATAGAAGGACAGGGTGTGTGCAGTGGGTGAGGTCTTGCACACATGCGTGACCCTTTCCATTTTCTTCCTTGGGAGTGTGTGCAGGTTTAGAAGGCTCATGAAGTGCATGAGTAACGGCAGGGTGCCATGACTTAGAGACAAGTTGAATCAAGTGTCGATTCATCGCCTCAGACTCAGACGATAGAGCTGTAGGTTTTTAAAATCAGCTGGTATGTAACAGTCAAGTCAGCATAGATTCAAGTTCCAGCTTCAAATTCTGAGTGTAGATTTTGGTGGGCATATGTTATTAACCAAGAAATATGCAGAAATGCTCCATTTCTGAATTGGGTCCAATTGGGTCCAAATACTTGGGCTTGAGTCTATAATTCCTGCTAACTTGAGTCCACATTTTCTAAATTTCTCTATGCTTAATCACAGATAACGTGTATATTACATGCACCCACTGCCGTTGAGTTGATTCTAACTCGTATCTAGGAGTCCAAGCCTGTAGCTCTTCACAGGGGCAGCCAGTCTCACCTGTCTCCCACACAGCGGCTGATGGGACGAACCTCTGACCGTGTGCTCAGCACCCAGGGTCCAGCCCGGAGTCACATCAGGGTTCACCCATCTTCAAGTGGGAGAGTTCCACAGACTGGCTGCAACAGGGGGATTTTAATAAATCATATGTATATATAAATGAAATATGCATTTCTGTGTTATTTTAATTTGTCAAGGATACGTTACATATACATGTATGGGTTTTTTGTAAACTTTCTATATTGCAGCCAATCTGTGAAGTACTCCCACCTGTCCCACCTGAATATCATTACGTTCAGGTGAGCAGGCAGGTCCTATCCAGGTTCTAGGAAAATTTAGAGGCATTCAAAACTATGATTGAAACACAGTTAAATTCCTCTCTGAGGGACTGCTGCCATGGGCTTCCAGGCAGACCTTGAATAGGGTTTCTCGCCTGATGGTATCTCAGAACCTGTTTTGCATGCTGAAGCTCTGTAAAAAGGTGAATCCATCGACTCTGGTTATAGAAAGCCAGAGTTCACTTGACATTTTCATTACTAATAGCCGGTTTTCAAAGTAAATTCACAGTTCAGTTGGCTCTCGGCGGTCATAAATGGTTGTTAGACTTGCCCAGGGTTCACCCGTGCATCCCCTTGAGATGGTCTTATTATCAGCTGGACAGATGTGTGTGTGTGTGTGTACCATAGTTAGGGTTCCTTACTTATAATCTACATATGACCAAATACAAAATAGCATGCCTGTGTGTGTGCATAATCCTGTCATCTCTTCGTAGACAGGTGACTTCTCTTAAAAAAAAAAAAAGGAAAATTACCTGTGGAGATTTTGTTAAATTTTACTCCATGTGTTCCACACAGATTTAAATAATTAATGAAGAATAAAAGCTTAGATTTCAAAGTCAAACCAGTGCAAAGTACTGGAGTAATGAATTGTTTGAGTAAAACCTGGTGGACAATAGGACCTGCGTGTATTTGGGGAAGCCTTTCCAGCAGAGGAAAGCAGGAGTGCAAAGTGACAGTGAATCAGAGAGATCCCCGGGCCAGACCTCGAGAGACTTCGAGCCATTGAAGTGGCTTCAGCTCTACTCGGCACGAGGTAGTAAGTCCTTGGAGGGAGGGTTGTAGGTGGACATGATCTGCCTTAAGGTCAGCACCTTCACTTGGCTGTGTTGACTCGGCCCGGAACAGCATTGACAAGGGACATATCAGAAGCTAAAAAGGCAGATCTATTGCCCACCCAGCCCGTCTCCACTCCTGGTGACTGGATGTGTTGCAGTCACACGGCTCCGCGGGGGTCCCCGCTGTAATCTTCCCAGAAGCGGGTTCCAGGCTTTCCTTGAGCTAAGTTACTCAGAGGTTTTCACCACCAACCTTGAGGCCATCAGCCAATCGTTTACGGCTTGTGGGAGCTATTAAAACAGATCATGGGGTCTTGGAGTAGGGTGAAAGCCTTAGGGGTCATGAGGATTGTAGATGTGTTTTGATGGTAGAACTGCAGGAGTTGCTGACGGATAGAATGTGAGGCCGGAGAGGAGGAGAGAAGTTACGTGTAACATCAAGGGTGGGGTCATGAGCACTTGAAAGAAAATGGCACTGACTTCTTCTGCTGGCAAACTATCAGCCAGCACATTTTCTGGTGTTAGAAAGATATAGCTTTTGGATGAACAATCTGGAGGAGAAAACAATGGGATCGACGGTTCTGGGGGAACATGGGAGAGGGGGAGGTGGTGGGAAAGGTAGTGGTGTTAACAAACCCAGGGACAAGGGAACAAGTGACCCAAATCAGTGGTGAGGAAGGTGTAGGAGGCCTGGTAGAGCATGATCAAGGGTAATGTAACCAAGAGGAATTACTGAAACCCTAATGAAGACTGAGCATGATAGTGGGACAAGAGGAAAGTCAAAGGAAATAGAGGAAAGAGCTAGGAGGCAAAGGGCATTTATAGAGGTCTAAATAAAGGTATGTCCATATGTAAATATATTTATATATGAGGATGGGGAAATAGATCTATGTGCATATATTTATAGGTTTAGTATTAAGGTAGCAGAAGGACATTGGGCCTTCACTCAAGTACTCCCTCAATGCAAGAAAAATTTTTCTATTAAATTGGCATTCTATGATGCTCACCTTCCTGACACAATCGCTGAAGACAAAGTGGGTGAATAAGCAAATGTGATGAAGAAAGCTGATGGTGCCTGGCTATCAAAAGATATAGCATCTAGGGTCTTAAAGGTTTGAAGATAAACAAGCGGCCATGTAGCTCAGAAGCAACAAAGCCCACATGAAAGAAGCACACCAGCTTGTGTGATCATGAGGTGTCGAAGGGATCAGGTATCAGGCATCATCAGAACAAAAAATCTTACCATAGTAAGTGAGTGGGGAGAGTGCAGAGTGAGGACCCAAAGCCCATTTGTAGGCCAGTGGACATCGCCTTACAGAAGGGTTTCAGGGAGGAGACAAGCCAGTCAGGGTGCGAGGTAGCAACGATGAAAAATACAACTTTCCTCTAGTTCCTAAACACTTCCTCAAACACACCCCCCCATCATGATCCCAATTCTACCTTACAAATATGGCTAGACCAGAGGATGTACACTGGTACAGATAGGAAGTGGAAACACAGGGAAACTGGGGTGGATGATCCCTTCAGGACCAGTGGTGTGAGTGGTGATACTGGGAGGGTGGAGGAGGGTGGGGTGGAAAGGGGGAACCAATTACATGGATCTACATATAACCTCCTCCCTGGGGGATGGAGAACAGAAAAGTGGGTGAAGGGAGACGTTGGACAGGGCAAGATATGACAAAATAATAATTTATAAATCATTAAGGGTTCAGGAGAGTGGGGGGAGCGGGACGGGAGGGGGAAAAATGAGGACCTGATGTCAGGGGCTTAAGTGGAGAGCAAATGTTCTGAGAATGATGAGGGCAATGAATGTACAAAAGCGATTTACAAATTGATGTATGTATGGACTGTGATAAGAATTGCATGAGCTCCTAATAAAATGATATTTTAAAAATGTAGCTTCAGTGAGCCAGTGGACTTTCACTGTGCCCTTGTTCACAGGGTTAATTCCTAGTTACCCTTGACACAGTGCCCTAGGTGCCTGCACACAGGGTTCAGGGTCAGGAGTCTATTTATTTGAGGCACGGAGACATGTCCTAGAACAGAACTTTCCCCTAGTTCAACAAGAGCCATGGTTCTCAACCTTCTTAATGCCGTGACTCCCCCAACCATAAAATTATTTTTGTTGCTACTTCATCACTGTCATTTTGCTACCGTTATGAATCGGGGGACCCCTATGAAAGGGTTGTTCGACCCCCAAAGGGGGTGCGACCCACAGATTGAGAACCGCTGCCCTAGTTCAGCTAGAGAATCACTAGCCATTGATAAGCATTCCTTAGCAACCCACAGGGAGGAGAACTTCTAAAATCAATCCTTTCCAGGTCTATCCTCAGGGCTATCTTTAGCCTAGCTGTCTACAGACTTCTGTCTTGGCCTCCAGGAAGGACAACGTTGTGAATAACATCAGAACGGGAGTCGTTACTCTGTAGGGACCTGACTAATCACGTTGATGATCACCAAGTGGAGAGACGTGGCTCCTGTGCCTTTTCATTCCCACTACATGGTTCGCAGAGAAGGACAGAACTGGAGAAAGGGGGAAAAACCAAGGTTGGACTGTGCGCGTTTGTAAGCGAATGCAGGGTACCCTGAGAACTCTCAGAGACATGCAGTGAGAATTACACAGGGTCCTCAGAACCTGAGTAATAAGCAGTGAAGCGTAGAGTGTGTAGCGTTATGTGACTTCATAGGCAGACAAGCATCAGCCTGCTCTACTGAAGTTGCTTAAGAGCTGAGCAATTCTACTCAGACCTTGGAATAGTTCTGGTGGTCTACTCCGGAGAGGCGAACGGCAGGCATGGCCAGAGTGGCAATTGTCAAGGGCTGAATTGAAAATAAGGGTGGGCCTGCAATGCCATCCTTCCATTCGGGAGACCCAGGTTTGTCTCTGGGCTGATGCCACTCATGTGGTCTGTCGGTGCTGTCGTGTTCCTATGACCCGAACAGGAGTCAGTGGAGTTTCCAGACTTAGACGAACTAGGAAGAAAGGCTTAGTGGTGTATTTGTGAAGATCAGTCAAGGAAAACCCAACGGCTGACCACAGTCAGATCCTCAGCCTATCGTGAACGATGGTACAAAAGCAGGCTGGATTCTGTTCCATTGTGCACCGGGTCCCCGGACTTGATGGCTAAAGAAAATAGTGAGGACCCTTATCAAGGGTGAGAGTTACAAGATTAAGAAATGGAGCTGTGAGGATTTATTTTTTGTTTTGTTTTCATTTCAATCTCATGGTATTAAGAAAAAAATATTCTTATCTCCTGAGTGAGGATTATGCTGCAAAGAGAGAGTAGCTCTGATTGGGGGGTGGGGGAGGAATAGCGG
>NW_022103902.1:8370216-8381925 GCF_000313985.2 Echinops telfairi | reverse complement strand
TCACCTATTCATTTATCTCTCCGCCTGTCAATTAACCCCACATGTGTTTATTGGCCAGGTTGGCACAGTAAACTTTAACTATCTCAGGGATTAAATGAGAGACTATATGTAATGTGTTAAGCACAATGCTTAGGTCCCAATCAGCATTTAACACGTGGTAGGCATTATTCTTTTGAGAATTATCATGATCTTTGCTGTGACTACTGGAATCTGTGAAGGGAGAAAGAGGTGCAATGAGGGAAATTGCTATCAAGGCACACTTGGAGTTATTCTGCAGTGGCTAAATCTCACTACTGTCTGTTGCATTGGGCTTACATCGACCCCTTCAGAACACCAGGCAGAAGCCTGCCTTGATTATCTCAGCCTCCAGTGATCACCTGCAGCCCATGCGATTGCCCTCTGGGAGCTGGTTCCGGAAGAGGTCAGGGTAGGATGCAAGCTACCAGGGTCAGATCCAGAACAGGAAAGGGAAGTTTCAAAAGAGGCACCAGCCAGTCTATGTATCATTCATTTTGCAAATCTTCCTTCCCGCTAGCCCCCGCGTACTTTGGTGGAATTTAATTCGAAGAGACAGTGCCTTTGGAGAAGTCCTGAGAGGCCTGTGAGGACAGACTCCGCCCTGTGCTTGTACCGTGACACCGGAATAGGACAACCGAACCTAAGGGAGGTCAGCTGGGAGACTCTGGGTCTGTGGGGACCTCCTTCCTGTACCGTGAAAGGCAGACAAAGCCATTACTCTGGCTGTCACCCTTCGGTTCCTCTTGACATCCCTCGAAGTTACAGATCATTCATGTTCGTAGCTACTAATTGAAATGTCGGAGGTTTGAGTCCACTCTGGGGCCCCTCAGAAGCACCGTCTGGTGATCGGCACCTGAAAAAGCAGCCACTGGAAACCCCAGGCGGCACCCACAGAGCCCCGGGAGTCCCACTCCACTCGAGGACAACTGGTTTGGTCTGTGTCTTCTGGTCGCAGCTGACAGCACGCGATATTTGTTAACCCTGATTCCTCCTAAAATCAGACCATGCTACAACCTAGGAGCCATTGTTTGCTGGAACAACATCCCTAATTTCTCTGAAGCTCAGGTAGACGAATGATATGTGCTTTGAAGTATGCTTTGAGACTGGAATGAGAGGATGCACATTGTGTAGCGCTGAGCACATGGTAGAAATTCCCAAAGCACTAGCCTCCTTCAGTAGTGGGCAGTTTTCATTGGACCAGCCCCTTTTATCACGGCCAGAAAAGTACCCACAGGAGGGGTGAGAGGAGAGCTGTTGGTTTCGAGGAAACTCTTTTGGGAAGGAACTGATTTGTCCCGCTTTTTGTTGTGGCCCCATGTAAAGTGATGCCTTTGAATGAAGGGTGAGGCAGTTCGTTTATTATGCCCACCTGGCTGCTAAACACATGTGGGGTTAATTGAAGGGCGGAAGGATAAATGGCTCTGTGAGCTTCGCCTTGCGAGTTCTTGGGTCTCTTGCTTTGTGATGGTCAGACCAGGATGCAGCTGCCTTAGCCAGTTCCCTGCTTCAGCTGGCAAGGCTCACTTCCCTCAAGACATCCCTGAGGAGAAGCCACATGGACCTACCCTGATGCAGCCCTGGGTGCTGGAGCACCCGTGTGGAGACCCCTGCCAGCGCTGAGATATTTACACGTTCACTGACTTTGGCTTTCCTCCTGCAGTCGGCATCTTTGCATCTGTTTTGTGAGATGGAGGAGGACTTTGTAGATTGGTGTCGGACTTGTGGGCTTGGTCAGCACTGGGTTGGAATGTTTTCTGGATGCACAGTTAACCTTTATATAAGACTCTCTCTTATATATATGAGTTTCTGTGGATTTGTTTCTCTAAAGTACCCAGACTAACACATTGGGGGTGGCAAGGAATATTGAAAGGTCTGTGGACTGCCTGAAGAACAAACACATCAGCTGATCCCAGGGGCTTAAGTGGAGAGCAAACGTTTTGAGAATGATGAGGACAATGAATGTACAAATGTGCTTGACACAATGGAAGGATGGATGGATTATGATAAGAGTTGTATGAGCCCCCAATAAAATGATTAAAAGAAAAACAAAACTGAAAAAGAACGAGCACACTTGTCTTGAAAGAAGTACAACCAGGATGGGGAGTCTGTGGACATGACATCGGGAGACGGCAGGTCTCAGAAAAGGACATCCATTTTGGTAAAGTGGTGGCTCAGCCCAAAAGAGGAAGCCCTTCAGTGAGATGGATTGACAGAGCAGCCAGTCTACGGGCTTCCACACTGCAAGGACAGTGCAAGGCCGGGCCATGGTTTGTTTTGGTGCTATGGGTTAGAACCAACTCCATAGCACTTCACGATAATTACAATGGAATGTTGGTGGTTGTGTGAGTTTAACCTTGCACTGCTAACTGAAAGGTTGGAAGTTCAAAGCCATCAGCTGCTCCCGGGAAGAAAGAAAGAACAGAGGGCTGTTTCTGTAAAAATGTACAGCATAAGAAATGGTAGGGACCAGTTGTACCCTGCCCCATTATGTGGTCAAGAGTCAGACACAACTCTATGGCAGTAGATTTGGTTAGGGTTGAACAGAGGCTTCGAGTGGCACGAACAGTTACTTCCTGGACTAGTAACAGAAAGGTGGGTGTCTCAAATCCACTCAGAGACCACTTGGAAGACAGGCCTGGTGATCTGTTTTCAAAAGTTCACAGCCTTGACAACCTTCTGTGGTCTCCATGAATTGGAATCCACTCACTGGCTACCAATAAGAACAATGACGAACTCACTCAGCATCTTGGTCTCAAGGCTCCATTGCTGGCTGAAATTGAAGCAAAGGGCCCCTAACGACTCTTCTCTGGAAGGCTCATGGCAGCCCATCAAACCTGTCCCTGAGCACCCGTGAGGCATTTCCTTCAAGGACTGATCACCAGGCCATTAAACATGTTGCTCTTGAGGTCACTTCGAAGCTATAGCACAGAATAGAACTGCCCCACAGGGTTTCCAAGAGAGGGGCTGTAGATTAGGGCATTGGCCAGCAGTTCACACCTATCAGCCTCACTGTGAAAGAAAGATGAGACTCCCTGTTCCCATAAAGGATTACCGTCTTGGAAACCTTAAGGAACAGTTCTCCTCTGTCCTGCAGGGTCACTATGAGTCAGAATCGATTGGTTGGCAGTGGGTTTGGTTTAGTCTTTACAGAAGGTGACTGCCACTTCTTTCTCCCTCGGAGCAACTGGTGCACTTGGACTATTGGCCTTTCAGTTAGCAGCCAAGCCATCAGGGCTCCTTACTAGGAGATTAAAAAAAAAAAATCTCACTGCCATTGAGTCAATGAAAACTCATTGTGACCCTGTAAGACGGGATAGAACTGCCCCTGTGAGTTTCTGAGACTGTAAGTTTTTGAGGGAGTAGAAAGCCCCTGTCTTTCTCTCTCAGAGTGCCTGGTGGTTTGGAACTTCAGACCTTGGGGTTAGCAGCCCAATGCATAACCACTATGCCACTAAAAGATTATGTGGGATTAATTCAGTAGAGAAGATCATCAATAGAGGGCCCACTGAGAGTGGTCCATTAACGCAGAATGGCTTGTGTCTTCAGGTGTGATAAATAGTGCGTTTAAAGTATTCAATACTATAATAAAGGTTGTAATTAAGTGGGGCAACTTGGCATCTTAATAACTACATGCTTGAAAAGATTTAAACTTCAGACTGAGACACAGAGAAAAACATTCATAATCCCTCAAACGGGCCTTCTTTCTAGGAGAGAAAATAATGGCGGACTCTTCGCCAGAGAAGCTGACAGGGCAGATCTGTCCCCAGATCTCGGCAGAGTTGAGAGGGAGAGGTGACTTTGAGTGCCTGCCACCACGTCCTTTGTTCTCAGTGTTTCCCTGCTAGCTTAATTATTACCATACTCCGAGTGGGAAGAATCAGGCAGGATGGAGAAGAGAGGCCTGGGGGAATGCAGTTCAGGGACTTAGTAGCCCCAGCAGTATGCAAATCACTTAGCAATATACAAATGACTTTGCAGAAGTACAGTAAAGCTTCCCAGACCTAATCATTTTTTATTTCGGCTTCTTATTATTATTAAAAGAGAAGCGCTGTCTGCCCCCGCCCCGCTTGTCCTTTTGCTCCCCTGCCCTTCAAGAGTTTGTATGTGCACACACATAGACACACTTAAAAATGGGATTTCTTTTTTCCTCCTCTTGCTGGCAGATCTTGAGTAAAAGAAAACCATGAGCCTCAGACGCCTGGTGTAATTATAAATCTATTCAGTAGCTGAAAAGCATGGGTATGCTGGTATCCATTCCGTCCAGGGTGTGAATTGCTGGACTCTTAGAAACTAGATGCTGGTGCTGTCCCTGTCTCCCAAGGTTTAGGATTGTAAACCTAAAACTCAGCAAAGGAAATCCGGGAAGGGGGGGGAGGGGGGACGAGAAGGGGCCTTTCATTCGCACCACTGCCTTTGATCATAATGTGTGGGCCCTGGATAGGGGGGGGAACCACATATTAATTAGGTGGTTCAGATCTGGGACGCATCTAAGCCCTCTGCACCAGAAGTACGTTTGCCAAAGGACGGCTGAAATCTCTCTCTGCCCACCCCCCCACCAAGGGTGTCCTCCAATTCAGGGTACTCCCAGTTCTGAGGTCTCGCATTTCAAAAGGGCCAAAGTGCTTGCCAAGCCCATCAAGGGAGCGCTAAAGATTAAGCTCCTTAACGGTTAACTTTTCGTTAGAGACCTGTTGTTTGGTGTGCTGGTAAAAGCACACAGATGCTCACATGTGGGGGCAAAGTCCTCTGCTCTCAGCTGGGCAAACAGCTCTGCCCCAGGAAGCAGAGGGAGAACGTTCCCAGGCCTTCTCCCACATGCTCCAGCCCCCGGGAGGGGGGCCTGGAAGCAGAACATGTGTGGATGTGAGAAACTGACCCTGCCCTGCGCTTTTCATAAAGCTCAAGTCCTGCCCTTTGATGTAAAACACATTGCCCAATGGACGACCAGCTGCATATGCAGGACATGAAGCTCATCTTGCACTGGGTGGCGGGGGAGGGTACGGGAGGGGTGTGTGTGAGAAAAGGAAACTACAAGAATGCTTCCTGCAGAGTTGTTGTGCAAAGAAGGTGGAAACTAACTCCCAGGGCCTGGCTTGGTTAGATGTGTAGGGTAAAACTCCCTGCCGGCAGGCCTACCACTGGTGGGTGGACCCGGGCTGAGGTTCCAGGCCTCCCTTGTCCCCTGGGCTGGGGTCCTGGTCGTGGCCCTCACTAGCCCAACCTGCATGCCGACTGTCGGGTAAGCACTCAGAGCTGGGGGTCAGAGCCCTGTGAGCCAAGTCAGAGTTGGTGGCCAGCCTCCCCCAGGGTGGAGAGGTGAAAGGGCAGGCTTCCCAACCAAGCTCTCTCACATTCACCTACTTGGGCCAGCATTTCTGCAGGCCGAGCCGGGCAAGCACAATGCTACCCTGGTGGTGTCCTACTCTGTCAGTCCCAAAGGCTGGGTTCATGGCCGGGTAGTTCCTGGTCCGGAAGGGCTGAGTATTGCAGATTCTAGACACTTAACTTGCCAGGCGAGGCTCCTGGTGGTGCTCACAGTGGTCAGAAGCCTTTTGTTGCCTTTGAGGTCAGAGCAGTTTGGGACTTTCCTGCAACCTCCCCCGGCCCTGCTGTGGTTGGACAGATAAGAAGCCAACCTCCTGCTGCCCTTATTCATTTGTTCAGCAAATATTGACCGAGTGGAGGTTCATGTGGGTCATGCGTGTGAGGTGCAAGCGAGAGAGTACAGAGTGTGGAAGCCATCGGCCCTGTCCTCTTGGAGTATAAATGTAGCCGATGAGACAGACTTTAAGGCCCTGATTCCTCTAGGTATCGTTTGAATTGGGTAGTTAAGGTGTGTGCCTTCTATGCCAGCATCCTTGAAGCGCTTGGCCAGGCCCAGGGCTCACGACAACCTTTCCTAAACGAATTCTCCTTGATTTTGGAGGTCCGCAAATGTCAAGGTAACGTCAGAAGGGAACTGAAAGCCTACCTGCCCAATCTTCCCTGCTCCTGGCCCTAGGCCAACTATGAATCATGGGTGTCCAGAGCCTCCAGGAAAGTTACCATTCATCACATGGTTTGTGGGCCCACAAAAAAGATTTCCGGTGCCTGCCCAGCCATGTCCAAGAGGGTACAGATGTGTATATAACGTACTCTTCACAGTCCCCCAGGTAGTAGTAGGAAGCAGAGGGCTGGAAATTCCCAGACCGTCGTGATTTTAGAATCCCTTTCTACATAAGATAAGAAGGTGGCCGAGGGCCTGGAAATCCCCTTCCAACACAAGTGAAACTGCAGGAAGAAATGACTTCAGGGTTGCTGGGAAGTTGCTCAAGGCCTCCACCCGTCTCTTGCTCAATTCTTCTGTGGAATCCATGTGGTTCTGCAAAGAGAGAAAGAACAGGCCCCAAGAGATTGGCAGGTCTCACCATGGTAGACGTTTTCTGGGCTCCACTTCTTCCTCCGGAGCAGGAACTACCCGCAAGGTAAAGTAGACAGGGCAGGGTGCTGTATTTCAATCAGACTGAATCAGGAGCAACTATGACTAGTGAGGAGCCGTGGAGTCACCCAAACCATTGTCTACGTGCTACGTTTTGTGAGCGCTCTGCCTCTCATCCAAGCCAACTGCTGTTACCGGGCCGTCTGGGAAATTCCCTGGAGGCCTGGCTTGCTGCTCTGACGGGAAATTTCATAATGCTTCCCCTTGACCGTCTCCAGAGGTTGCTCATTATCAGAGTAGTTAGGTAAACATGGTGTTTTAAAATGGCAATTTAAACTGAGCATTGGTGGAGATTGCTTGAATATTCTGATGATGTTCATTTTAGACTTTAGATGTTACAATCCCATTGAAAGGTATATTGGCAGAAATGACTTAAAATCTTTAAAGCATTCAAATAGTTCCGTTTGTAAAAATTGCCTCCTGAGAATGATTTCCCTCTGCAGTGGGGTTACTCCGTCGAAGGAGGTCCTGGTTTGATAGAAACGCGGGCTGTTTGAGCAAGAGGATCTTAAAGAACCGGTTTTAGTTCCTTCTCCTGAACAAGTTTCTATGTTCTAGCTCCATGACCAGGGCCTGCCTGCCAGAGAACAAGCAAGGTGAAGCCAGACTGCTTCATCATATGGCCACGATATGTTCAGGAGAGTCCTGCCCCTGGAGAAGGACATCGTGCTCATTAAATTAGAGAGGAAGACCCGCTAGGAGATGGATGACACGGGGGCGACAACAATAAGCTTCGACACAACAGTTGTGATAAAGGCACAGAACCCAGCAGTGTTTCTTTTTGTTTCGTGGAGGGTCACTATAAATCGGAACCAACCGTATGGTACTGAACAAAGAGTGCTGGTGGTATCATGGTTAATTGCTCAGCTGTTAACCGAGAAGTGGCTGGTTCGAATCCACCAGCCCCTCTGCAGAAAAGAAAGATGAGGCACTTTGCTTCTGTAAAGATTACAGCCTTGGAAACTCTATGGGGCAGTTCTACTCTGTCCTATAGGATTTCTATGAATTGTCATAGAATTGATGGTGGTGGGTTTTATTTGACTGCTCACATATTTGTCTTTGTATTAGAGCTTAAATTCTGAGTAGTTGTTTGTGGAAGGTGATGGTTTACAGTGGGAGCCCTAAATCCATTGGGAGTCTCCACATAAATTGAGCCTCCATTGAGTTCTTTCTGGCCATGAACCAGAAATGTAAAAAGGGGCAAGCTCAACCCTAGCCAATGATCTAGGCCTGCCCTTGATGGAAATTTGAGTAACAGGTTAAAAACATGGTTAAAAGTCATGCCCTGACCAAAATGGTCAGAGGACCACAGAAACAATTCTGTAAACATTTCTAATCGTCAATAGTATATATATCATAGGTTCTTTCCGAGCTCCACAGCTCTGCCTGCAACTGTGAGCATGTGATGTGTCACCAGTCCTGATGTTTGTGATGAGTTCCTGCTTGATCATTTAGCTATATGTCTGTGAATTCTCTGGACACCATTATGGCCTTACAACTTATGGTTTCCCTCATCCAGATATTTCATTTTGTCTTTGTCTTATCTTTGTCCTGTTTAAGACTTAATAAAAGGGTCGCCATGAATTGTATTTTTAAGGAGCTCTGATTATATAGTAGGCTAAGCACTGGGCTGCTAACCCCAAGGTCAGCCTTTCAAAACCACCCGCCACTCTGTGGGAGAAAGATGTGGCTTTTTGCTTCAATAAAGATTTACCGCTTCAGAAATCCACAGGGCAGTTCCATCAGGTGCTTGAGGGTCACTGTGAGTGGGAATCAAGTCAATGGCAGTGGTTTTGAATTCATACAATATATTTGAATCTGAGATCTTGTGTTCCTGAAAACGGCGGTCACTTGTCTGGGTGAGGGGGTCCTCAACATTCGAACGGGTCTTCAGGAGTGACTTTGCGATTGTGGAAAATATTAAAGACAGGCAGGCAGACAGTGGGACACAGGGCTCCTTGTCACATGTCAGGATTGGGAGAGGGAATGTATTTTTCAATGGGTAGATATTATGGGGCTTACAGATATTTCATAAGGCATGCACGTCATAGTTAATAGGAAATATCATAAGTGGGTAACACAATAAAGAAGCAATGAGGTGAGTCAGCATCTTGACCTAGTGCTCATTGACCTCAAACCCCCCAGAACCCTCCTCAGGGGGAGTAATCTCTGATCAGTATCAGCAAGCGATGTCAAAACAGAGTTTTCTACATTTTACAGTGGGTGGACTATAGAAACGGAGGGTTTTTATCTACAGAAAACCTTTAAGGCATTGTGAAGCAGCCAGATACAGGAATGATTCAGCTTATATGGTAGCTCCTTTATGGCAGTCCTTTTAGGGTGGTTATTGGAGATAAATAACATACATGAGAATGTATATTAAGATTTATTTATATCTCAGAACCTTGAGCGTCTTCCCTCACCAGAGTCGGCTCTCCAGACCTGTAGTTATGAGCACGGCTCTCCAGACCTGTAGTTATGAGCACGGATCATTTAGATGCATGACATTCTCATCCCGTGCCTCAATTTACCACAGTCACTACTGGGACCCACTGAAAAAGCCAGCCTTCCTATATCTTTTCCCCACTAGACCAGGGGCCAGGTGATGATCTAAGGGATGTGATGCTTAACTTTTGCAAGAGGGCAGTTTGGTACTGGCTGCTCATTTCCCCACATCTACGTAGCTCAAAGGAGCATCGCTAGTGTGAGAGAATCAAGTGGCTCAGGCAGGGGGACACAGACTTCCAATGAGATGTGTGAAAGATACTAATGTGAGTCGAAAGCATTACTGGGTACTCTGTGTAGGCATTGTTGCCATCCTTCATGGTCTCTGAGCTATTTTACAACTCTTGCGCATTATAGAAAGTTGATCATCATGCAAATTATTCTTATTCACAGAAATGTAAATAAATTAAGTCTAGTGAATTGCAATTGACTATTGCCTTGTGAGTGTAGACCAGTGATTTATATGTTAAGAAAATTCATTTCAGCACTCCTTATTTACACACCCACACAAACACAGTCTTGCGCCCTTTGGACCCATTTTAAATTTATTCTAGTTTTTTTCATTTTCTGCTTTCTTTTAAACTGAGGTTTTTCTGTGTTTTATTTTGTTTATATATATCAGCCCTCCTGGTTTTCTCTGAACCAATGGTAACTTATTGGTTTCTCATTAATTGATGAGCTAAATAAAACTTTGACACAAGTCCATTTAATATTTGTAGGAATGTCATGATTTAAACTTTGTAAAAACTAGCCTTTTGCTTGTCTTAAAATAAGCACCCATCTAAGAGAGGCATCAGCTAAATCCACACAGAAAATGCACATCAGCGTGGGTGATTCAAGGACTGCAAATAATAAAATCCAAGAATGGGGGAGGGAATTATATTCAAACTTCAATTCTGAGCACCTTGTTTGCAGAAAGCTACGGATGACAGTGAAAATCTATTTGCACAGCCCCACATGGATTAAGTCTCAGAGAATCCCCTCCAACCATTGACCAGGGATATAAATAGCCTTGCTGTCAGACAGAATGCCGGCAACAGTGCTTTAATACAGTTATAGTCAGGTTAAAATGTGACACTTTTTCATGCTCGTTCCCTTTTGACCCATTTTGAATTTGTTCTAGTTTTCATTATTTTCTGCTTTCTTTGGATTGAGGTTTTTCTGGGTTTTGTTTTGTTGTTATTGTTGGATGTGGTGCTTGGGGGTTTCTTTTTGGTATGTTTCTCTTTATACAAAATCCAGGAGAGGCAAATCTGTAGATACAGTAACTGGCTTGGTCATTTCCTAGGGTGGGGGACATGGGGAGCTCATGATGAGTACAAGAATGAAGGAATTGTTCTAAATTGGATTGTGGTGGGGATTGCTCAGCTCTCTTTAAGACGTTTAAACCATGGAATGGCATGGTACATGAGCTGTATGTTAATAGAGCGATTGCATTTTTCAAGGAACAACGTAGCCTTTAAAAAATATCGACTGTTTCTTAAATATCCCTGTTGTTATTTGATGCGGAGCTTATTCTGACGCATGGTAATTGTGCGTGTGCAGAGTTTTCAAGACTTTGACCTATCAGAGGAGATCACTGGTGGTGTCTTCCAGGCCCCTCTAGGTGGATTCGAACTGCCAGTCTTTTGATTAGTAGTTGAGAGCTTAACTGTGTTCCATGCAGGGACGCCTCTCACGCAATACTATTGTAGACACACTTCTCAGACAGTACAGCTATGGGTTGTGGTGATTGCAAAGTTGCAAGTTCATCACTATATACTGTGATAGCAAAGGAGAGCATTGGCTAAAATAACAGTGTTCGTCCTGGTAGACTAGAGAAACAAATTCATAGACATGCATATGTGAATAAGAAAGAGGTTTATATACAAAAGCAATCGAATATTGAGAAAACATCCCAGTCCAGTCCATATCAAGTCCATAAGTCCGATACCAATCTATAAAGCCCTCTTCACACATGCAATGACGCAGAATGCAGGAAGATCACAGGTCGGTGGGTTGGAAGTCTTTTGGATCCAGTGGCGTTGTAAGCATCTCAGTGCTGGCAGGGGTCTCTATGTGGCTTCTCTGGCTCCAGAGGTCTGGTTGCATCAGGGTAGGTCCATGTGGCTTCTTCAGCTCCCAGGGCGTAGCACCATGTGTCTTGTCAGTAGATCATCTCCAAGGGAGTGAGAAGAAAGAGAGAGAAAGAGAGTGTCTCCTGCCTCCAAGGGGGAAATCCAGGAATTCCCAGAATCCTTAGGGGAAGGCCATGCCCACACAGAGGCCTCATTGGCTATATCCTGATTAACAACCTAGACTCCACTCCTACACTGTTAATCCTCAAATTGACACCAGAGTATGTAACTACCACAATAACTGAATACATACTAAACAACAAGAAGTATTGCCTTTCAATATACAGAAAAAGTAGATAAAGTAGCCTTACCAGCAGATCAAGAGAAGTGGACCTGCTAATGTTGGGTTCTGGCCCCCACTTCCGATGTGATTTCCTTATTCCAAAATGGTATATTCTGTGGTTGTTTATAAATTATGTGATAAAATAATCTCTTCAGTGTGAATCTAGCTAGACTCAATGGCCATGGCTAGGTATTGTTAAACTTCTTTCCTGGGTATATCCAATTAAAAAATCCTGTGAGCTTTCTGATGTCCACTTTTATATGAGGATTTGGGAAAGATAAAGTGAGCATTGGGCCTCTACTCAAGTA
>NW_022103902.1:8349626-8368255 GCF_000313985.2 Echinops telfairi | reverse complement strand
GATGGCCAGGAGCAGAGAAGGGAGTTGCTCCAGTGTTCCTTTTCTGTGGGCTGAGGAAGCTATTTCCTCTCACCTCTCCCTGTAGTCGGATTCGTGCAAAGTGAAAGTCACAGATCCAATGCTGCAGGATCGGCTCTTATGGAAGCGAGTAGGCGAAAAGGAATGAAACGCCTCCACAGGGACTGCAGTTGGCTGGAGTTGCTTGCTCTCGGGCAAGGGGCCAGGTACACTTTTCTGCCAGCACATTTGCTCAGCGGGTACCAGGCCAAGGGTTGCGGATCTTTCCAAATTTTCAAGAGAAGCTGAAAACACGGAAGAAGTGGGAACTCTGGATGGGGGGCGGGGGTGCGGTGGGGGGGAAGAGGGTCAGGCAGGGAGAAGACCTCAATTTTTAAAATGATGGCTCAATTAATAAAAGCATAAAAAAAGAACAACACTTCATAGGCCAAATGAAACAATAGACCATGTTTTCTGGTTCGGTTTAACCTGTGAGTCACTGACTTGGAAATGTCCGAAATCAAACCGTGGCATTCTGCCTCCAATACTTCCTCGTATGTGCACAACATTACCTTATTAGGTACCATGAGGGATCCACGGGAAATTCTAAGTTGTTCTCTATCTTCTGGAACCTTAAAATGCCATTGATGCAAGGTGACTCACACTCAAGAAAGAGGTAAACAATCGTGCTGTGTAGAATTTTGAGCTCACTGTCTAAACGGACCAGAACAGATCCACTCAAATCACCTTAAACAAAAAAGAGTGGCTTTTAGATCCAGGGCGAGGCTGTTGGTGTGAGAGGATCTAGAATGTCTTTCACCTGAACATTCCCAGTTCTTGGTAGTTCAACAAATATCTCTTGAATGAAAGAATGCAATGAATTAGTCTTTAGAGATGAAAATATTAGTTTTGTGAGTTTAGAAAAATTGAAGAAGCAGAAAAATACTTTTATTGAGCGTAAGACATTATCCAATGGAGCGATATTAAATCACTAGGAGTCCCCTTTCCTGGCTAGGGGGAGCTGGAATGTGTAACCAGTCCTCAACATAATCATATTGAAAAGTTCACAAGGCTACCTGCCTTCTTTGCCCAAACTTCTACTCAACTCCATAATGACCAATTCACTTCGCTGACATCTTAATGTAGTACAAAGGGCTCTGGATAGGAAACTGCTATGGTCTACTCGTGTGAGTAGCCTGCCCTCCCTTATCATGAGCATTATGATAAACACTTCCAAGGCTTAGGAAAGTCTGGTTAGCAGCACCCCATCTCCCTGGGCTCTGGGATCTTAGTAACTACACCAGCTTCCCTGGTGGCATCTCTAATTTATCATCCTGTTGCTCCTACAACTAGTGGAATGGAACCAAGGCCTAAATTAGCAACACATACAGAACACACAGTTACAGGTCAAAGATGGGAACAATCATTTTGTTGTTGCTTTTCGTTGTGATAAAAAATATATGCAAGAAAACACAGGCCACTTCAACAAGTTCTATGTGTAAAATTAAGTGACAGATACACTCTTCAAATAGTGGAACTCTTCTCATTAGCATTTTACAAATTATTCTACCACCAATATAAATTCAATTCTCTCCAAACAATAAGAAATACCCCTTTCCCTGCCTCCTCATCCATGTTAACTACTAACCTTTGGTTTGGAGAGATAGAGAGAGAGAGAGAGAAAGAGAGAGATTTGATTAGGTTAGCCTGAAAGCCACGGCTGAAGGGTTTGGACTTTATCCAACAGTTATACAAGGGAGGAATTTCTAGAGAAACTAATGCTGGATAAAAATTAATGTTTCACTAGATGGTTTGAAATGTGAAGAAAGGGCTGTGTTGCAATCTCATTATTGTTCAGAATTAACAAAGCAATCCTGAATGATTTGCGAGAGTCAAACAGGGCCCTCCCTGGCCAAGAACTGGTTGCAATTTTTCTTGTGATGGGTTGCCAAGAGACAGGTAGAAAATCCAAGAACACAATGAGCCCTGAGTTCCTGGAACAAGCTTTATCGTAAAAATGGCAACATGAGAAGTCAGAGTCATCATTATTAACAGTCCAACTCTACCTGTTGTGTGACAAATGAAGCTAAAGCTCCTTCCGGTTTGATTTGTCACCATGGACATTGCCAACGCAGCCATTTACAAGCTCTTCAACACACCGTAAGGATTCGGAGAAGTCAGAAAATCAACATTGCAACCCTTGAAAAACAAACTTCTGTGGGGTCTCACAATAATTGTTTAATGAAGACTTCTGTGTGGGCACTGGGAACCAGTTTAAATAGGGCCAATATGACTTGTAAAAAGTTGACCCAGTCACAAATACCTGGACTTAAAATTTACAATCAGCTTTGAGTCGGGAACCCAGTCTTTAAATGGAAACTCATCTAAACTTTCAATATGCGTTGTTATGTTGTTAGATGCCTTCGTTAGTTGCAACTCACAGCAGCATTATGTAAACCAGAGAAAGTCATTGTTGTATTGCAGCCACTGTGTCAATCCTAATGAGGGTCTGTCTCTTTTTCACTACCCTTCTCCTTTGCCAAGAGTGGTGTCCTTGTCCTGTTACCTTTGCTTTCAAGAAGCAATCTGGCCGCACTCCTTTCAAGGCGGATTGGAGTGTTCTTTGCGCCGTCCCTGGTACTTTCAATGTTCTTTGCCGGGACCATAATGCAAACACATCGATTCTTCTTTGGTTTTCCTTATTCAATGCTCAACTTTTACATTCATAAGAGGCCATGGAAAATGTCACGGCTGGGTCAGATACACCATAGCCCTCCAAGTTGCTCTTGAACACTTAACAAAAGACCACAGATTTACTCAATGCAATGCTTCATTTGATCTCTTGATTGATGTTTCTGTGTGCATTGATTGTGGATACCAGCGGATACCAGCAAGATGATATCCTTGACAGTGTCGATCTTCTCTTAATTTATCGTCACACTATCCATTGGTCTAGTTGTGAAAACTTCTGTTTTCTTGACATTGAGTTGCAATCCATACTGAAGGCTTCAATCGTTGATCTCCATCAGCAAGTGCTTCCAGTCTTCCTCACTTTCAGCTCACAAGATTATGTCATCTGCATATCGCAGGTTGTTTATAAGCCTTCCTGAAATTCTGATGCTACATTCGTAGAGTCCTGCTTCTCTGATTATAAGCTCATATGGCTTGAATAAAAATGGTAAGAGGATGCAACCCTGATGCACATCTTCCCTGATTTGAAACCCTTGTTTTGTTCAGGCAAATGCCTCTTGATCCATGTACAAGTTCTGCATGAGCGTAATTAACGGTTCTGGAATTTCTGTCCTACTGAAGGTTATCCACAATCCACAGAATCAAATGCCTTTGCACAGCCAATGAAACACAAGGAAACACTTGTTGGTATTCTCTGCTTTCAGCTAAGATCCATCTGATGCCAACAATGGTATCCCTTGTTTCACATTCTCTTCCGACACTGGCATGAATTTTTGGCAGCTCCCTGTCAATGTACTACTGTAACAGTTGTTGGATCTTCAGCAAAATTTTGTGTGCATGTCTTATGAATGATATTGTTATATAATTTGCACATTCTGTTGGTTCACTTTTCTTTGGAATGGGTACAAATATGTATCTCTTCCAATCAGTTGGCTAGGTAGGTGTCATCCAACTTTCTTGGCATAGATGATTGAGTGCTTCCAGTGCTTCAGCATGTTGAAGAGTTTCCATTGGTATTCCATCAATTAATAAAAAAAATTCTATGGGGTTTTTTTTGTTTGTTTTTTTTTTGCTTCCTTCAGTACCACCAATTCTTGATCATATGCTACCTTTTGAAATAATTAAATGTTTGCTAGTTCTTTTTGGTACAGTGACTTATGTATTTTTTCCATCTTTTAATGCTTCCAGCATCACTCAATGTTTTTCACATAAAATCCTTCAATATTCCAACTCCAGGCCTGAATATTTTAATTTGTTCTTCCTCTTTGGTTTTCTAACTCCAAGTTTTGCACATTTCATTATACTACTTTGTCTTCTCAAGCTGTCCTTTGAAAAGTTCTATTCAACTCGTTTGCTTCATCATTTCTTCCATTGCTTTAGGTACTCTGATCAAGAGCAAGTTTCAGTCTCTTTTGACATCACATTGATCTTCTCTAGCCTGTATTTTTAATGATATTTTGCTTTCTTCATCTATGATGTTCTCGGTGTCATCCTACAACTCATCAGGTCTTCTTTCATTAGGATTCAATTAGTCAAATCTGTTTGTAAGATGCACTTGAAATTCAGATGGGATATACTCAAAGTTGGATTATGGCTTGTCTGGACTTCTTTTATTATTCTTCAAATTTAACTTGAACTGACATATGAGCAGCTCGTGGTCTGTTGCATAGTCAGCCCTTAACCTTGTTTTAGCTGTTGAAATTGAACTTCTCCATTCCCTCTTCCACAGATGTAGTCATTTGGAGTTCTGTGTGTTCCATCTGGAGAATCCACATGTATAGATAGGCCTTATTTATGTTATTGAGCAACTAAATTTGCAATGTAGGAGTCGCTGGTTTTACTAAATTCTATCTTGTGATCTATAGCTTTGTTTTTGTCATCAAGGCCATCTTTTCCATCTACTGTTCCTTCCTCTTCGTTTTCAATTTTTGCATTCCAATCATCCATAATTATCAATGCATCTTGATTGCATGTTTGATCAATTTCAGAGTGAATAGGTTGGTATAACTCACCAGAGTTCTGGTGGTGTAATGAGTTATGCGTTGGGCTGATAACAACAAGGTCAGAAGTTCAAATCCACAAGCCACTCTGAAGGAGAAAGAGAAGACTTTCAATTTTCCACAGAGAATTAGAGTCTGAGAACCCCACAGGAGCAGTTTTACTCTGTCCTGTAGGATCATTATGAGTCAGAATCAGCTCGATATCAGTGAGTTTGGAGCAGTTTTAGTGGTTGCTGTGCACATTTACACAATAGTTGTATTGAGTGGATTCCCTTATATGTGCATAGATATTACTCAAACACAGACATCATTGTACTTCAAGACAGATCTGCAATGTCCTTTTTGAAAATAAATGCAACCCTGTTCCTCTTGAATTTGGCATTATTGGCACAATACATTACATGATTATCTGATTCAAAGTGGCCAACGCCAGTCCGTTTCAGTTCATTAATGCCTAGGATCTTGATTTTCATTTCATTTGTGACAGTTTTCAATTTTCCTAGATTTGTACATCCTCCATCACAAGTTCCAATTAGCAGTAGAAATTTGCAGCTGTTCATTTTCGTTTTACATCATGCCCCATCAGCAAATGAAGGTCCTGAAGGCTCTCCTCCAGTCTTCTCATCCTGGCCAACGCGATTTTGTGAAGACAGTTCTGCTCAATCATCCTCTGAGTGCCTTCCATTTGAGGGGCTCATCTTTTGACATTGTATCTGACGCCGCTCTGCAGCTATGCATGAACTTTTCAGTTTCTGACAAGGTTCCCCTGCTAGTCACAAGGGTCTCGGCGGCTAATTGCTCAAAGGAGTTCCAAGTTTCCTGGACTGATACTTCATGCATTCCAAGTTCCCAGTACTAGGAGATGTTTGCAGCTATTTCTTCTCATTTTGAATCATGCCCCAGCAAAGGAAAGTCCCAAAGGCTGTACTCAATCCGAGACATTATCGTCAACTCTACTTTGAGGAGGCAGCTCTTCCTCAGTCATATTCTGAGCACCTGGCAACCGGAGGGACTCATCTTCTGGCACCGTTTCTCTGGCAGTGCTCCACTTCTGTTCATTAGACTTTCAGTATCTGGCCATGTTTCAAAGTTATCCATAAGCAGTAGCCACTTCTTCTGAAGCAGACAGCGTATTCCTTCTCTGTAGCCTGCTATTCGTCTGGCGGGTCTTCCGAAGTCTGTTCACTTGGGTGACCCTGTAGGTACTTGAAATATCAGTGACATAGCTTCCAGCATCATAAACATATAGACCACCACCGTACAAAAAATTGACAGACAAATAAAATGAAATGTATGAAGCTCAATATTTTAGGTGAGCTGAAATGGACTGGTATTGGCCATTTTGAATCAGAAAATCAGTGAATTTACTTTTCTGGGAATCCGATTCAAAAGGAATGGAGTTGCACTCATGATCAAAAAGAAACTTTCAACATCTATCTTGAAGTACAATGCTGTCTGTGACAGGGTAATATCCATTTGCGTACAAGGAAATCCAGTCAATATAACTATTATTCAAATTAATGCACCAACTACTGAAGCTAGCGATAAGGACTAAAGAATTCTACCAATGTTTTTGGTCTGAAATAGATCGAACATGCAATCAAGATGCACCGACAATTATTGGCGATTGGAATGGAAAAGTTGGAAGCAAAGAGGAAGGAACAGTAGTTGGAAGTATGGTCTTGGTGATAGAAATGATGCTAGAGATTGCATGATAGAATTTTGCAAAACCAGTTACTCCTTCATTGCAAATATCTTTGTTCAACATCATAAATACGTACTATACACGTGGATTTTCCAAATGGAACACATAGAAATCAAATTGACTACATCTGTGGGAAGATACGATGGAGAAACTCAATATCATAAGCCAAAATGAGGTCAGGGGCTGGCTGTGGAACAGATCATCGATTGCTTATATGTAAGTTCAGGTTAACGTGGAAAAAAATTAAAGCAAGTTCACAAGAGCCAAAATATGACCTTGAGTCTATTCCACCTGAATTTCAAGAACTTTTCAAGAACACATTGAATGCATTGAACAGTAAGTATAGAAGGTCTGAGAAGCTGTGGGATGACATCAAGAACAACATAAGGAAGCAAATGGTCTTTTAAAAGGCAAGAAAGAAAGAAAAGATCAAAGTAAATGAAAGAAGAGACTCTGGAACTTGCTCTTAATTATAGAAGAGGTAAAGCCAATGGAAGAAAGGATGAAATCGAAGAGTTGAAAATATCAAAGGGCAGTCCAATAAAATAATTTAAATATAATGAAATATGCAAAGACCTGGAATTAGAAAACCAAAAAGGAAGAACACACTTGGCATATCTTAAATGGAAAGAAAAAAAATCAATCCTCAAGATGCAATATTAAAAGACTCTACAGTCAAAATATTGAATGATGCAGAAAGCATCATAATAAAATAGAAGGAATACACAGTGTTACTGTCCCCCAAAGAACTAGCCAACACTCAACTATTTTGAGGTAGATGTCATCAAGAACCAACAATACATAAGGAAGAAGTTCAAGCTGCAGTGAAGGCACAATGGAAAAACAAAACAAAACCTAGGCTCCAGGAATTAATGGAATACCAATGGAAATGTTTCATAACCTGAGGAAGCACAGAAAGCACTTGTCTCTATCAAGATAGTTGGAAGAGTGGCCAACTGACTGGAAGAGATCTGTATTTGTACCATTCCAAAGAAAGGCGACCCAAGAGAATGCATAAATCATGAAACAATATCAGTAGCACATGCCAGGAAACTTTTTCTGAAGCTCATCCAGCAATGGTTGCAGCAGTACATTGACGGGGAACTATCAAAAATTCATTCCAGAATCACAAGAGGACATGGAAGAAGGGATATATCATTGCTGATGTCAGATGGACCCTGACTGAGAACAGAGAATACCAGAAAGATGTTTACTTGTGTTTTGTTGACTATGCAAAAGCACATGACAGTGTGGACCCTAACAAACTGTGGATGTTCTAGAGAAGAGTGAAAGTAACTTAATTGTACTCATGCTGAACCTGAACATGGACCAAGAGGCAGTTGTATGAGCAGAACAAGAGAATTCTGCATGGTTTAAAACCAGGAAAGAAGTGTGTCAGAGCTGTATTCTCTCACCACACTGATTCAATCTGTATGTTGAGCAAATCATCAGAGAAGCTAGATTACATGTAGAAGTAAGCAGTATCAGGATTCAAGGACGCTTTTTATTAATAATTGGTGACGTGCAGATGACACAACCTTGCTTACTGTATGGGAGGGGGATTTGAAGTGCTTGCTGATGAAGATCAAGGATTGCAGCCTTCAGTATGGATTACAACTCAATGTCAAGCAAATCAAAGTCTTTACTAATTAACCCATAGATAACATCATAATAAATGGAGAAAAGGTTGAAGGCTGGCAAAGAATATTTAAAGTCCCATCCAAGGATTGTCGAAAGAGCGGACAGATCTGTTTTAGAAGCACAGGCAGAATGCTGCTTCGAGGTCAGGATAGTGAGACTGTCTCGGGAACTTTGGACATGTTGTCAGGAGAGACCAGTCCTTGGAGAAGGACATCCTGCTTGGCCTCCCCTTGGAGAGGAAGGCCCTCCCCAACATGGACTGACACAGTGGCTGCAACCATGACCTCAAACTTGAGAACAATCGTGAGGATGGTGCAGGAGGGAATGGTGTTTTCTTCTGTGGTAGAACATGTTGGCATCCACGCCACGGCACCTAACACCAACAACGACACCACCGGCAGCAGTTCTTCAGAAGTGAACAGCCTAGTCCTTCCTGCCAGTCAGTTCTTAGTCTGGAAGCTCTGCTTCATCTTGTTCACCTCAGGTGACCCTGCTGGCCTTTGACATACTAGTGATATTGATTCCCATAGCATCGCAATAGGCAAGCCGTAACAGTGGACCAAACTGACAGACAGGTGGTTGCTCCGATACATAGAATGGACAAAAGGGTTGAGGCGCGGGTTGGCTTCCCATGCTCTGATAGGCCTTGCCACTGCACGTTCCAGAACTATCACATCTGGTCCTCTGGGGAAACTGAGTCAGTCACCTCCGCCCCACCTAGAACACCATGTAAAACCATGGACGAGTACTGCAGAATTTCCCCAGGCGATAACAGTAATTTTGATATTATTTTAATTGGCATTCACATTGCGTCCATTATGTGCCAAGTGTTGCACTAAACACTTTGCCTGTATTAAAATTGCATCTGCACAAGAAGCATATGGGATTAGGAAGTATTATTATCCCCATTTTACAGACGAGGAAATTAAAGTCTGAGTTAATTCAACAAGCTTGCCCAAGTTAGTAAGAGATAAATGTCAGAATTTGATACCAGGAAATCTGATTTTAGAACTAGCCACCTGAATATTGCGGCCTCATTGGTTCTGCCTCGTTACCTTGGACAAGTTATTAAATGTGTAGGATTTTTGTGCACGTGTGCAGTTTTTGCTTTCTTTCCATTCCCTCAAAAGGGAGGACCAGGCAGAGGGGCCAATCAGGGGTCACAGGAACTGGGCCCAGGGCCAAGCTTATTCCTCCCCTCTTTGCAACACTGGAAAATAAACAGCACCCCTCGTAGCTCAGGGAAATCTGACATCCCTGGTACGTTTCACAGGAGGAGGCATGTCGCATGGAAGCCGTTGCTATAAATATCAGCGTTAATGAGGGAGGACTCCTGGAGACCTAAATGAATCCATTTCATGGGTTTGTCATACATCAGGTTAATATGATTCTGACAAACGATTACATTGAAAACTGGACCGGGAGGGAGAATATTGTTATTCCTTTTGAATGTTACAGCAGAGCCTTCTGGCCAATTAAAGGGTGATGACGCTAACACTGAGACATAGAGCAAAGCTATAACCATTTGTGCCATTTAGACAAAGGCTCTCCCCGCCCTGCACCCACCCTGGGACAGGCAGGATGACTGTCATGGTCTGATTCCTTAATGAGCAGTGGCACTCTGTTGTATAGATTATTGTTCGGCGTTGGAGCTGGTGTGGGTACAAGAGGCAGGGCACAGAGGCCAAGAAATACTCATGCAGCATTTCTTGTCCTTTTTGTTTTTAACTTCTACTATAAGGGTTTCCTGGAGGAAGGACATTTATATATATATATAATATGTATTAGATGAGCCCCGAGATATATAGATAGATAGATAGATAGATAGATAGATAGATAGATAGATAGATAGAGATAGATAGATATTATATGTATTAGATGAGCCCCGAGATATAGATATAGATATGGATATAGATATAGATATAGATATAGATTATATGTATTAGATGAGCCCCAAGAAGGGGGTTCAGCTTGAGTGTGTCATACTGTGAAGGCAGCTTCTCATGTGGCTAGAAGGATGGCTCGTCTTCTCTTGGGTTAATTACAGTGGCCTCTGGGGGGAAAGGCTTCTTACTGGGCCGCATCGGGGACGTTACAATGCGGCTGTGACATTTGCTGGCATCGAATTGGGTCGACCTGAAGTCTTGGAGCTGTGTTCCGGTCTAGGAGCTGCAACTCATGGGAAGAGCAGATCCTGGCCAGACACGGAAGGCGTCTACGCCGTGCCCCGGCTCTTGGGGCTTCCTGCCTAGCACTGCAGATGCTATTTCTTTATGGCACAACAAGGGTGTCGTCCAAAGTGGCACTAAAACCCAACCCAACCCAATGCCATGCAGTTGATTCTGACGCAGAGCACCCTGCTAGGACAGAGTAGGACAGTTTGTTTAGGGTGTCTTAAGACTAAATCTTGATGCAGTGGTTCTCAACCTTCCTCATGCCGCGACCCTTTCATGCAGTTCCTCATGTGACGACCCCTAACCATAAACTTATTTTCGTTGCTACTTCATGACTGTCATTTTGCTCCTGTCATGAATCGGGCGACCCCTGTGAAAGGGCTGTTCGATCCCCAAAGGGGTCGGGACCCACAGGTTGAGAGATGCTGCTTTATGGGAACAGATAGCCTCATCTTTCTCCCCAGAGCAGCTGGTAGGTTTGAAGGCTTGACCTTTTAGTTAGCAGCCCAACAGCTAACCCATTATGCCATCAGAGTTCCTTAAGGGGCCTCAAAGGGGCCAGGTTCAGCCCTTGTTCCGCCACCTGGCTTCCACACAGACGCTGTCGAGGAAGAGACTCTTTTCTGATTGGCGCCAAGGCACCGCCCGGCCCAGGCCTTGCTGCTGGGCTTTCAGGACGATTTAAGGGTCAGCTGCCATTGGCTTGTTGGCTTTGGGGGTTCCCAAGCAGCTCCCCTGTGTCCCGGACAATCTTCTGCATTCTGGTGCGCTGGGCTTCCGGGGGTACCTGCAGTGGATAGGCCTGGCTGCTAACAGCAAGGTGGGAGGCTTGAGTCACCCAGGGGCACTTCTGAACAATCAGCCTTTGAAAACCGTGTCGAATACAGTTCTCCTCTGACACGCTTGGGATTGTCAAGAATTGGATTTGACTTCGGAGCAACTGGCTGCTGCCATGCTTTGCCTCTCTGCACGTGGCCTGCACAGAGAGGGAGGGAGGGGCACAGGGCGTGCGGCTAAGAGCAAAATGCAGTTGGTCCTAACCCTCTTGTCACCACTCCTTTAATCAATGAGGCATTTTCTTGGTCTTCTAGCACCTATTTAACGTCGTCTTTTCCCCTTTAGCTTTTCCACCTTTTCAACCATACATGGCTCTTTGCCTGTAAATACCAAGTCCCTTTTTCTACAAACTCTCCATGGGATCTTCATGCAGCTAGCTGTCGCACAAAAGCGACTAAGAGAGTGATTCTGATGAATCAAAATCACTAATGTTCACATGTCCACAGGGTGGTTTTCCTTATAATGCAGAAATAAAACCAGCCACGTGCTCTGAAAAGGATCGCCTTAGAAGGTCTTCAACCGATTGAAAGAGAAAGGGCAAACAGAACTCAAAAGCACGAAAGAGCCCAGGGTTACGAGTGGGAGCGAGTCTGATGGGACCCCCAAAACTAGAGTCCTCAGTCACCCTTCAGGTCTGGAGTGGACCTCTCCTCGCATTAGAATAAATAGTCACTTAAGAGCAAAAGTTCAGCATTCATCCAAGGACAGGGAGTGAGGAAAAGTGGAGGAAGAAAAACAGGAAGTACCGGGAGGAAGTGGGATAAGTGATGATACGGGGACTCAGATGGATGAGCCGAAACAAACAAACAATGTGGACTGGGAAACTGATTTCGCAACAAAAAGGTTTTTGTTTTGTTTTGTTTTTAAGTTTAGATAAAAAGCTCCCTGAAGTCTGCTTACAAACCACACAACTGCAGGAGAGTCACGTTCATGTTGGCCCATGTGGATCAGAGGGGAACGAGGCTTCCTAATTTGTTCATAAGCTTGGTTTCCGTAAGTTGCTAGCAAGCCTTTCTTTTGAAGCCCCTCTTGGTGAACTCGAACTTTCAACCTTTCGGTTAGCTGCCGCACTTATTCACCCTTGGCACCATTCACAGTCACCCATTTACTTCAAGATGTCCTCCAAAAGGCAGTGCTACATGAAAGCACGCGGTTAAGTTGGGGTTAAGGTGGCGAATTCCAGGAGAAAGAATGCCAGAGTGTCACCCTGAGAAGCCTTGGTTCTCCAGGACAGCCATCACATGGAAACCCACTGGCCCAAAAGCTTCTGCCAGGACCCCCCCCCATGGAGTGACTCCCTCTCCCTTCCTGCCATCACCGGGTATGAGCAGGAGGCCCTCGGCCTGAGAAGAGCAGCTCAGGAAAGGACGAACTATGACACTCAGCCCATGGGCCTGTGATTGGGAGAAAATGTTGCCCTCTCTTTTCTTCCTTCCCCAATTTCAAGAAAGGATAATGCCATATATTTTTCTGACAGGCAGCTAACACAACAGAAGATTTAAAAAACCTTTTTCCTTTATCTTTTAGTTTAGTGATCTCCTGCTGGGCTCTCCAGAAACGTTCAGCCGCTCATAAAATATCCATGATTCCCATTCATCCCCTCCAGCTCCAAATCCATCATTACTTGGCTCTGGACAAACGGGGTGGTAGGGCCGCTCCACAGCATTTGCAGGGGCTCTTAGTTCCCTTCCTGGGAGGAAGCAGCAGCTTCTGGCCATGAATGACAGAGAGACAACTGGGAAGTGAGTGAGAATTCCACCTTGGAGAAAAGTCTGGAAGGGAATCCGTAGAACGGTCTTGCTCGCTCCAGAATGGCAAGTCTAGAATGGGCCATCTGGTCACCCTACCGTGTGTGGTCCAGGCTGGCTTTGCTAGAATAAGGTGAGCAACCTTGTGGGCGGGAGTGCATGTGGGAAGGTGTGTAGATGGGTGAAAAGCAGGCCCCTGAGCAGAACTATGAAAAGCGACCTAGGTCATCCCTGGGTCATGCAAAAGCAACATGCCCCTGACTAACGCCCAATTGGAGATTCGAGTCTATCCAGAGTCATCCGAGGTAGCCATCAGTCAACGTTGGCTCAACAGCAAATGGGTTTTATTGCAAAGCATCACTGCACTTACTTCTAGTTTTGTTTCTTTTCAATATTGAAGATTTACTGGTCTTCAAAGAAGTGGCTTCGGGGAAAGAAAAACATAAGCAGATGTAGATTTTCTGTAAAGGGAATGGAGTTGAATCCCCTTGCTGTGAGTCCTGGCGGTAGCTGGGAGTTGTAGAACATTCTAGGGAGGAAGGGGGGGAAAGCCAAGCTGCAATTAGCAAACATTTCTGTGTAAATGCACTAATTTAAAAGCTGCCAAGAGCTCTTTGTATGGCTAAGAGGTGGCCATTTAGCGGGTGCTTTGGACGCCTTGTCAGGAGAAACTGGCCCCTGGTAAAGGACACAGGCCTATAAAGCAGAGGGCCCTGGACAAAGAAGACGACCCTCCACGAAATGAGTTGACAAGTGCCTGTGTTGAGGGTTCAAGTACAGCAACAACGGTGAGCACGGTGCCTGGCGACAGCCCGGCTGGATGCCTCCCTTGTTTCTGGGCATCTGTAGCCTTGAGGCACCGTCTGGATGTGAAAGAGAGCCAAGGGTCACTGACCACTGACCTGCACATAAGCGTCCCATGCACGGGTTAGGGTTCCTTGGGGGAGTGCTTCGTAGGCAGGGTGAGTGGGGTCACTTTTTCTCTCCGATAAGTAGTGGTTGTCCTAAGGCCTTAGCAACAGCTGAGATCTAGTATGTTTGATAGAATTATCTGCTAGCTGGCCTTGAATAGTCAGAAGACATAACCCTAACCCTCCCCTGGTTGGAGCACTACAGACAGCCCTGGATTTAGAGGACTCCAATTCATCCTTGAGTCTCCCAGAAGTACCTATTTTCACTGTTTCGTGGGAGTGAGAGAGTGGGTGTGAAGATGGAATGGAGCCTTTGCTAGAAAAATCTGTCTAGAAAACCGGTGGATTTCCTTGGAATCTTCATACAAAATCTATGAAAGATCTGAGATTTACCTTATTTACAAACCCAAAGGTTATCATGCCATAGCATATATATATGCTATGGCATGATATATGCTATGAAAGAGAGCCAAGGGTCACTGACCACTGACCTGCACATAAGCGTCCCATGCACGGGTTAGGGTTCCTTGGGGGAGTGCTTCGTAGGCAGGGTGAGTGGGGTCACTTTTTCCCAAAGGTTATCATGCCATAGCATATATAATATATATATATATTATCATATATATATATGATAATATATATATATATACACATACATATATATGTGTGTGTGTTGTTGTTGTTGTTGTTAGGTGCCATTGAGTTACCCTATGCACAACAAAAGGAAACACTGCATGGTCCAGTGCCATCCTCACAATTGTTCCCTTGCCTGAGCCCAGTGATGCAGGCACTGGGTCAATCCATCTCCGTGAGTGTCTTCCTCTTTTCCACTGCCCCTCCATTTACTGAGCATGATGTTCTTCTCCAAGGACTCGTCTTTCCTGACAATATGTGCAAACTATGTAAGACAAACTCTTGCCATCCTTGCCTCTAAGGAGCACTCTGGCCTTACTTCTTCCTGTACAATCAGTTTGTTCCCTTAGCAGTCCAGTATTACAATTCAAAAGAATGAGTTTTTCTTTCTCTTCTTTATTCAATGTCCAAATTTCACTTGCATATGATATAATGGAGTCAGGGGCACCTTAGTCCTCAAAGTAACATCCTTGCTCTGCAATACTCTAAAGAGGTGTCTGTTTGGTTTTTTATCATTTTATTGGGAGTTCATACAGCTCTTATCACAATCCATACATACATCCATTTTGCCAAGCACATTTGTACATATGTTGCCATCATCATATTTAAAATATTTTCTTTCTACATTAGCCCTTGGGATCAGCTCATTCTCCCACCCTCCCTTCCTCATGAACACTTGATAATTTATAATTTTTTTTTCATGTCTTACACTAACTGATGTCTCCATTCACCCACTTTTCTGTTGTCTGTACCCCTGGGAGGGTAGATCATTGTGATAGGTTCCCCCTCTCTCCCCCTACCTTCCCCTTACCATCCTGGTATTGCTACTCTCATTACTGATCCTGAGGGGTTTATCTGTCCTGGATTCCCTGTGTTTCCGGCTCTTATCTATACTTGTCTACATGCTCTGGTCTAGCCAGATTTGTAAGGTAGAATTAAGATCATGATAGTGGTGGTGGTGGTGGTGGGGACATTAAAGAACTAGAGGAAAGTTTTGAACTAGAGGTATGTTTTGTCAGTGCTATACTGCACCCTGACTGGCTCATCTCTTCCTTGTAGCCCTTCTGTAAGGGGATGTCCAATATGGGCTTTGGGGCTCTATTCTGTGCACCCCCTCATTCATATTGATATGATTTTTTTTGTTCTGGGCCTTTGCTGCCTGATACCTAATCCCATCGACACCTCATGATCACATAGGCTGGCATGCTTCTTCCATGTGGGCTTTGTTGCTTCTTAGCTAGATGGCTGCTTGTTTATATTCAAGCCCTTAAGACCCCACAAGCTATATCTTTTGATAGCTGGGCACGATCAGCTTTCTTCACCACATTTGCTTATGCACCCCTTTTGTCTTCAGCGATTGTGTTGGGAAGGTGAGCATCACAGAATGCTGGGTTATTAGAACAACGTGTTCTTGTGTTGAGAGAGTACTTTAGAGGAGGCCCAATGTCCATCTGCTACCTTAATACTTAACATATAAATATATGTACATGTATCTATTTCCCTATCATTATATGTAAATTATTTATAATTTTTATATATTTACATGCCTGTATTTAGACCTCTATAAATGCCTTTTGCATCCTACTTCTTTCCTCTATTCCTTTTACTTTCCTCTTGCCCCACGCTCATGTTTGGCCTTCATTCAGGTTTCAGGTTTCAGTAATGCCTCTGGACTACATTGCCCGTGATCAAGCCCCACCAACCATTCTACACCCTCCTCACCATCGATTTTAGATCACTTGTGCCTGGGATTGTTGACACTGCCTTTTGTTTCCCCTGCTTCCCCCTCTCCCGTGCCTCCCCAAACTGTCGGTCCCATTGTTTTCTCCTCCAGATTTGTTACCCTGCCTACCTTATCTAGATAGACATACGGAGACAATAATAAGCACAAAAAAACAAGACAGAGCAAAACAAAACAAACAAACCCCCCCCAAAACAACAAAAACAACGACAAAAAGAGAAAAGCCTATAAATAGTTCTAGGTCTGTTTGTTGACTTTTAGGAGTGTTTTCCAGTTGAGTCTGATGGGTGCCATGCCCTGGCCCCAAAGCCTATTTTTGGTACTCCCTGGAGACGTCATTGCTTTGCTCCCCTTGCTGCTCTGTTTCACGCCCTTAGTATTTCACCCTCATGTGATGGGGTCAGATTGGGCACAATTCCCGCACTGTGTCTCTAGTGTTGTCCCTCGAGGCACTATGGGTCTGTGAGGGACATCGTGTCTCCTGGTGTGGCCAGCCCTATGGTCCTCTCTGTGCATTGGCTGCTCTGAGCAGGAATATCGTCCTGGGGCTTGGTGGGCCAGGCTGTGTTCCACCTTCTCTCCTTCCCTCTTTGTTTGCTCCTGTGTGCTCTGATCAGTCGCCCCCTTCTCCCTGGGCTGTAGTTTCAGTGCTGTCCTCTGAAGTCCACCCTTTCTCTGCGGGGAAGGGGAGGGGCATGTCCACGTAGTTGGGATTGGGGCGTGCAGACCTCTAAAGAGGTTTTATGGAGCAGATTTACCTAATGTGATGTGTTTTTTGATCTCTTGACTGCTCCTTCCGTTTGCTTTGATTGTGGATACAAGGAACACAAAATCCTTGACATTTTCGGCATTTTCTCCATTTATCATGGTGCTACTATTGGTCTAGTTGTGAGGATTTTGATCTCCTTTACATTGAGTTGTAATCCCTAGGGAGGGTTACAATCCTTGATCGTTATCAGCAAATGCTTCAAATCCTCCCTACTTTCAGCAAGCAAGATTGTGTCACCTGCATATCTCAGGTTGTTAATAAGCCTTCCTCCAATCCTGAAGCTTCACTCTTCTTCATGTAATTCCGCTTCCCAGGTGATTTACTCAGCATACAAAATGAACAAGTATAGTGAGAGGATTCAACCTGATGCACACCTGTCCTGATTTTAAACCATGCAGTCTTCCCTTGTTCTGTTCACACAACTGCCTCTTGATCTGTGTCCAAGTGCTGAATAAACACAACGAAGTGTTCCAGAATTCTCACTCTTCTCAGGGTTATCCACAGGTGATGATGTCCACTCAGTGGAATGCCTTTCCATAGTCAATGAAACAAGGTCCATCTGCCATCACCCATGGTATCCCTTATTCCACGTCCTCTTCTTAATCCAGCCTAAACTTCTAGTGGTATCTGTATATCGCTGACATCAGGTTGATTCCAACTCATAGTAGACCTCTGCTTGGAAGAGCTTCTGAGGCTATAAATCTTTACAGGAGCAGACATCCCATCTCTCTCTTACAGAGCAGCTGGTAGGCTGGAAATGCTGACCTTGTCATTACACTCTTACCTGACAGTGCCACATAGATCTCTCTGTATCTATCTATCTATCTATCTATCTATCTATCTATCTATCTATCATCTATCATCTATCTATCATCTCTATCTATCTATCTATCTATCTATCTATCTATCTATCTATCTATCTATCTACACTCACACACAGACGTGTGTCTGTGTGTCTGTGTGTTTCCCCCAAATCCAAGCCTATTGCTGTCAAATAAAGTTCAACTAATAAGGGTCCTATAGATTAGAGTAGGATTGCTCTCTAGAGCTTCTAAATCTGCCATGCCTTTCTCCCACGGGAAACTGATAGGATTAATCTGATGAGCTTTAAGTAAGCAGCCAAGCACGTTAGCCACTGTTATTCCATGGCATATATCAATCAAGCAATCAATTGATTAAGGGATAAGTATTAGATCTAGGACCTAACTAACAACTGCTATCCTGCATGCAGCTGTTAAGTGTTATGTTTCCTAAGGGAAGTGTGTGACAGAAAAGACAAGTGGAAGGCTAGTGAGAATTTCACCCTGGAGAAAAATACGGAGGTGATTATTAAATAATCTGGTTATCTGTAGGTAAAGACAAAGTCTTTACTTGAGAATGTGCCATTCTCTCACCATATCATGCTGGTCCAGGCTGGCTTTGTAAGGTGAAGATGGGCAATTATGAGGGGGTGGGGGTAGCATAGAATAATAAATATACAGATACACAAGATTTCTGAATCACAATGGCCATTTATTAGTCAAAATAATCTCTTGGATAGGTTCTCTAACGGTACAGTGAGGGCCAGATGGTTTTGTGTATACAGTGGGATGCATTGTAGGAAAATTAATCACCAAATTAGGAAACTCGGATCTTATAAAAGACTGCTGGTGCCCTGCCTACCTTTCTCTCTACAACTCTGCCTGTACTCCGGAGTTCTGGATAATTTACCTTTACTAGAGGAAAGGCAGGTCTTTAATTTTACTACCCTGGAGCATCTCCAAGAAGGGTGATATCTCTAAG
>NW_022103902.1:8340166-8348771 GCF_000313985.2 Echinops telfairi | reverse complement strand
CTTTGTGGATTGGTGTTGGACATATGGGTTAATGTTGGACTTGTGGGCTTGGGCAGCACTGGGTTGGGATGTTTTCTTGATGTGCACTTAACCTTGATATAAAACTCTCTCTTATACACGAGTTTCTGTGGATTTGTTTCTCTAAAGTACCCAGATTGTCACAAAAAGTAAGGGAAATAAAGGGAAGTGTGGCTAATTTCCAGATTTACACTCCCCTTTCTGACCATATGTGGGAAGCCGCATTGTATCAAGGAGTGTAGGAGGTCTAGGTTGTGACCCTCAGAAACAAGACTGGTGTGGTCTGGGGGACGGTAGGAACGGACACACAATGGACAGAGTGTCTGCTCCATGAACAACTTGATGGAAGATATGGGATACACTTTCTATTTTTCTAAAATATACTAGAAGAATGAGACTTTGGAAGCAAAGGGGAGTCACATGTAGAGTGCAGGGCCACGCCTGTCAACCCAAGTCACAGCTGTGTTCTCCTTAGCCTAGAGAGAGGGGTGGCAACATTCTCAATAGGGTGAGGTCCGGCAAGGAAATTCCTGGCTTCTTATGCACCTTCTCCGGGCCAAAAGGCTTGTGACTAATCCACACATTGTTCTTTTACCAATAGCCATTTCATCTCAAAAGAAAAGAGTAGGGTCTGCTTCTCCACCTATAGATCTATAGGAACCATAGGAACTCCACCTCAAGAACAAACCTGCTTCATCAGTGCAACAGAGCAGCTCTTCAGCACCCACCAAGCTCAGCGGGGGCTGACCTTCTCTGGTCCATCCCTCAGATTTTCAAGTTGCGGCCCCCTTTTCTAGTTTCTACCCATCAGCACACCTACCTCTTGAGAAGGAGATGAATTGCCTAAATTCCTATTACAAAAGGAATTTTGTCATTCGTAATTTGTAATTCGTAAAAGACACTATCGTGAGGTAGGACACTGGAACTACTTTCAGTTTGAGATTTTTCGTTCAGATTTTCTTTCATCGATCCAGAAAATAAAATGTTGGCAATTTCAGATGATTCGTCAAATGGTTCTTCTGGTCTGAGATGGCAATGAGAGTTATACATCAATTGCCCAAGCCAACTAGATTCATTTGATACTTGTGACTTCAAACGCTGTACACTCATGAGTGATTCTCAAAAGTGTATCACCAACTTCAACTTCCTAATCTTCTGGACAGCCTCCGTTAGGTGTGACAAATGTGCTTCCCATCTGTCCAAAATGAAATCACCCTGGCGATTTTCAGCCCTGCTCAATCATTATTCCTCATAGAAAATGACTCCACTGTCTACCTACAGTCACCACGTTCTACCCACATAGTATTCTTGGCTGCTCTCCCCTGAATCCTTCACCCCCAGTCTGTAAATGTGTTTGTTAATAATATCTCTTCAATGATACTTAATCTTTCTCTGACTCCTCCACTGCCTTTCCCCAAGTCTTCATCATTTCTTACTTGAATTCTCACAACTTCCTGCTTCCCTTGCTTGTAATTTTCTGTCCAGATGTTTTAAATCTGAAAATGAATCTGCTTGTTCAGGAAAAACTCACAAGCACCAGAGGAGAAGCCATAGAGCATAGGAGATAGGGTCTCTGGAGGTCGACTCCCACCTCACTGCTTAAATTCTCTAGCCTTCAGGGGCCCCATCTGTAACAAAGCATTGGCACCGGAGGCACGTGCCACAGTGATGCATGCTGGTGCTCTAGATGGGGATTGTCTGAACTCACGTTCCAGTCCTGCCTCTGACTGTGTTACCCAGGGCAAGTCACATGGTATCTCTGCGCCCCACTTCCTTCAAATGCAAAACAAAGAGACAAACTCTCTGAGGAAATCTGGAGTGGAAAAAATGAGATCACGTGTGCCAATTACTTGCAACACACCTTAGCACGGCACAAGTATTCAATAAATGTGAAATTATAGAACCAATAGTTAGAGCAGTACCAATGACAACCATTTAAATATCTTCTTATATAGGGTTCCGAAATGCTATATGGATATAGAATCCTATATGTATAGGTTGCTCGGTGTTTGTTTTGTTTTACAAATTGGTAATCAAGTTCTGCATCTATTTATTTATGTCATTCAACATTGTGTTTAGAGATCTTAACTAGGACATATAACTCAAAAGCCAAACTCACAGCCATGGAGTTGATTACAACTCTAGTGACCTGAGATGACAGAATCGAACAGACTGTGGGTTTCTAAGACTGTACATTTTCATGGAAATACAAAGCCTCATCTTTCTCCCTCAGAGTGGCTGGTGGTTTTGAACTACTAACGTTGAAGCCAGCAACCCAAACGCATAACCCACTACAACACCAGGTTTCCCAGTAGGACATGGAGACCTAACAATTGTTGGTCTATTAACACCAGAAGAAAAAGACCAATTCACTGCTACCCAGTCGAGTCCCTGTCATAGTGACCCAATCCTGGGGGCTCGGGCACTGTCAGTCTTTCCAAGGGTAGACAGCCTGACCTTTCTGCTGAGCGGTCATAGCTCATCAATGGGAGTTCATCTTTCCTACAATCATAGCTCTTCAATGATAGTTCATCTTTCCTACTTCTTCACTGCCCTCTTCAAAGTCTTCATCAGTTCTTGCCGTTGGCAGCCCAATGCATAACCACGATGGCACCAAGGGCACGTCCATCATGTCTTACTGACATGCTCACCACAACCTCATGTTTCCCCTGCTTTTAGTTTTCTGTCAAGATTGAAACCATTAACCTTGTGGGGAGCAGCCCAATGATTATCCCAGAATGCACCAGGGTGCCATTCTGAGACAATTCCGTGATGTATTTACCAGTTTCTTAATTTTTTGACAAGCCCCCTCTCATCCCTGATATTCACAGTCGTTCGCCAATAAGGTTGCTTTTGAATGAGTGGGTGGATGTACTAATCCCAGACACTTCTCATTGCCCCCCAGCTTCTTCACCGGTCTTCTATACTGCGCTGGCTAAGGGAGCAGAGATGCAAATGGCTTGGGGCCATCTTGCTTTATCTTGACTCTCTTGGCAGTTGAGACTCTCTTTTCAGTGGGCAAGTCCTCCAGCACCCACAGGCTTTACAATCTTTGGGGTCCACACAGCCTGCATCCTCCTCAGTGAGTTTGTCAGGTACTAATTCCTTGGAGCGACGTGGACCCATAAGCACAGAGCTGGCTGCATGTGGGTGGGTGGGTGGGGGAGGTATCTTCATCTTTTCAGAAAGGAGAAACCATTCTACATTGTCATAAATCTGATTAAAAGTTTACCGGAACACAAAATCAATTACGTAAATGATAACATGTAAATCGTGATTCTATTTGTTCTGTGACAACTGAAAAATGGGAAATATTTCATCGATATAGAAAATAAATGTGAATCGCTACAAAATTCAAATGGTTATTCCTCCTCCCTCCCTGTCCTGCAAAAATTCTATTCACCCTTTGCCTGTGGGTAGAATTCAAGTGGAGGTGGCTGGAGAGAGTGGAGGGTAGGAGAAAGGACCCAAATGGAAAAGGTGGGGAGATGTGAGAGAAATTTCCCTGGCGTCCCTTTTTTGCCCGAAGCTGCTTCTGCCTGGAGCTTTACAAGAGAAACTGTTCAGACAAGAGGCTAAAGAGAAAATGCTCCTCTGTTAAGCATTCCAGAGGTAGACATTGCAGAAAAGCATATTCTCTGCCTTCCCAGTCATGCGGGTCCACAGTTACCTGGTTCAATCAGCACCAGGAGTAAGACCCAGAGCCTCCTTCAACTTCACAGTGTTTCTGGGCGCTGGGCTCTGTGCAGAGACAAAGTCACTTGAAATATCCCCTTCGCCCCTAGAATCTTTGTTCATCGGAGCCCTTAAAAACCCACAGCCGTGAGTCAATTCACACTCATGGTGACCCGATATAGGGTTTTCTGGGCTGTCAATCTTTATAGAGCAGACAGCCTCATCTCTCTCCAATGAATGGAACCTCTGGTAGTTTTGAACTGCTCATCTTGTGGCTAAGAGTCCAACGCTTAACCGGCAGCGCCACCAGGGCTCCTTCATGTTACTATTCGCTGGAAAAGCAAAGGCATGGGTAGCACCAAGTTCTTAGGATTTCTCCTCAGGGATTCTAATGCCGCAGCACACTCCGTGGGGAGCTATGAAGAAGGACGACAGCCAACAGGAGCAGGTCATCATTCTGGGTCCCTTCCATGGAATCAACCATTTTTTCAATCAGGTAGAGGTCTTCCAACTTTCCCTCATCCTGATAGTTCATTTCTGCACAATCAGTCAGATTGGCTAGGCAGAAAACCTGGCTTGTTCATCAGCGTCTGGAGATACCAGGTGTACTTTTTAAAAAATTCTGGAATGTTTTTCACTGACTGTGGCCAACTCTCCATCCAGAAGGTTCTGCCAGGGGAGTGTACCAGGCGCTGCACCTGGGTTGCAGGCTCCTGTAGTTTCTCTGTGGTCTGGACTCGCTGGGGCTGGACTGTAGGAACCAGAGCTTTCCTGCATGCCTTCTCCCCCGCCCCCCAGTGAGCCCACAGGGAGCAGTGGAAAGATGGAGGGGTTGAGAGAGCATTGTTAGCAACATTTCTTCCTAACTCTGTGACTTCATTTCTCATAGTAGACATCCAATAGCTATTAGCCCTTATAATTAATTAGTTATCTAATGTAATTTGCTTTAAAGCCCTACAATCTTGTAGTTCCTAGCTACTTACAATACATCTATAAATGAGCTATGTCTGAATCACCTGGGAGCTTGTTAGAAATGGACAATCTCAGACGCCAGTTCCTAACCTACTGAATCTGAAGCTGCCCTGATTAATGCTCATGGTCAGGAAGGCTTAGCACTGTGAAAAGGTCACTTTTCATAATTGTGCACAAAGAAATCTATGAATATAATTCAGTTCCAATCTTTAGCCATTTCAATGCCTGTGTTAGTCTAGGTTGACTAGAGAAACAAATCCATGGACACTAATCTGTGTATAAGAAAGAGCTTTATATAAAGAGTAATTATACATTAAGAAAACACCCTAGCCCAATCCAGATCAAGTCCATAAGTCCTATATTAGCCCTTATGTCCAGTACCAGTCTGTAAATTCCTCTTCAGACTCACACAACACATGCAATGATGCTGAGTGCAGGAAGATCACAGGTCAGTGGGTGGAAAGTCTTGTGGATCCAGTGGTGGTGGAAACATCTTAGTGCTGATGTGGGTCTTCACGTGGCACCTCCAGCTCCAAGGCTCTGGCTGCCAGCAGCATGGCTCCAACAGGCATGTCTCACAGGAAATGAGTGTGTGTCCCACCTCCAGCAAGCTATTTATCTCCTTAGCTTTTCCAAATGAGGTCATCAAGCTGGGATCTGATTGATAGGCTAAACTCCACCCCTTCACTCTTAATAGTCTCAAGTTGACAACAGATTATGTAACTACCACAATGCCTTAAGGTACTACAGGGTAATCAGCACTTCTTGGTTCCCTGAAAGGGTTCAATCTCTTTGTCAACTTTAGAAGGTCAGTAATGTTCTCCTTGTAGTGAACTTCCCCACCCCCGCTACAAAAAAAACACACCTATAAATCTACACATATGATCAACTCCAAGGGAAACTATATTAGTAGGAACAATGAGACACAATGTTTGACATCTTGAGTTCATTGTTGTATATGGAGTGAGATGTGGGTCCTGTTTCCTTCTTCTCCAAATGCATATCCACTTTTGCCAGCACGATTTGTTGAAGAGACGATATCTCCCCCATTAAGTTCATTTCAGTTCTTTGTAAAAAATCAGTTGCCTACAGGCCAGATGGCTTTATCTCTGGGTTCTCTATTCTGTTCTTATTGGTCTATGTACCTATCGCTGTGCCAACTCCAGGATCTTTGGATGATGGTAGTTGTCGAATAGGTTGTGAGGCAGGGAAGTGAGAGGCTTTCTACTTTGTTCTTCTTAAGTAGTTCTTTGCTAATCATAGGTCTCATTCTTCTCTATGAAAACTGGTGATTCATTTTTTCCCATTCCTTTAAATATTGGAATTATATTCAAAGATTTCTTTGGAAGAAAATTATGAAAATTGGCATTTTCACAATGCGGAGCCTTCCTGACCATGAGCATGGAGCATCCTTCCCTGTTTGTAGTTCTCCTTTGGTTTCTTGCAGCAGTGTTCATAATTCTCATTGTACAATGACACTGACTTGTACAAGCCTCTGTTTGACAACTATTGTTCCCCTAGTTCTGCAAAGGGGAAGGTTCCTCAGTGTGCAAACAGGTAATGTGCTCAGCTACTAGCTGAAAGGATGGAGGTTTGAATGCACTCCAAGCTATCTTGGAAGAAATGTCCAGCGATCGACTTCAACATGTTACTGTGGACAGCCCTCGAGAGCTCGCACCTGCTCTGACAGACACAGATCACCAGACAGCAGGGTCAATTCTACTGCAACTGGTTCATTCCTCAAGAGGGCGAGACATTTCTTTAAAATGGTCGAAGCATGTTTCTTTTAGTGTGTAGATCTTTTCTTGACTTTGTACAATAGTGGCCACATGCAATATTTGTGCTTTTGTGAATGACTACTTTCATGCAACATAATGACCTCCAAAATTATCCAGATTATAAGGTGTTTTACAGATCTATCATAAATCATTCAATGCTGCACTGTGTTCCTTTATGGGTATATCTATTCTTCCATTGATAAGCATTTAGATTGTTTGCATATTTTTCCCACTGTGAATAGTGCTGTGATGAACATGGGTGCTCAACATATATCTAGTCATGTCACGGCCCTTATTTTCTATGATATATACAAAAATGGAGAAATTGCTAAGTCATAATGGTATTTCTATTTCCAACTATGTTAGGCTGAGTCCTTACCAGTTTGTTTATTGTAAGTAGTGCCAACCAACTAGGTTTCCCAGGCCTCTCATCTTGACAAATTTGCAGAAAGATATTAAACCATCACCCAGAGCCTCACTCTCACCAACACTTCATCTCTTGGGGGTGCTGCTTTAGTTATTAACCGTGCCACCTTGTGCCACAGACTACCAGTGTCTACTAATAATGACGGACATATTCAGAAAAACAGTGGCAACGGCCAAGCCCTCAGTGTCTCTAGAGCTAACCAGATTTGAGAACCAATTTAGAAAACGAATCTTTATAAATGTGTTTCTCTAGAACTGCACATGGTCCCAGATGTGTTGGGCCAAGTTCTCGAGAGAAGCAAACAGTGGCACTTCTATGTGTATGTATATATAGAGAGACAAATATCAAAAATGACTCACACTGTTGTAGAAGTAGGTCAGTCCAGTCTGGCTCACGTCCAGGAGTCAGATGAGAAGTAGAGGATTCTCCAAACCCATGCAGCTGTGAGGGCTGATGGACCAAGAAGCGGGATGATGAACCAGGAAGATCTCAGGCTGGCAGAGGCAGAATCAAATGAATCTACAGTGCAAATGTAGATTTGCAAATGACGGCTCCTGGAATTGGCAGGCAATATGACGGGTCAACAACCCAGACACACCGTATGATCTGCTCCTTTACAGTTTAGAAATGATCAAAACAAAAGACAAGTATTTGATTCCTGCATACAAAGAGGAACAACTCATAATAACTGTTGCCCTTGTTTTGGCAATTGATCACATGGCCATAGCTGGGAATCAGAACTGCCTTCTTCTATCTCACATTTCATATTCCCTGTGCCCTCAGCAAGCATGTTGGCTGGTCATAATTTTTTGTTTGAAGTGTCTGGATCATTACTAGTCATGTCAGAATGGAGTTGCTGTAGTTTACCATCTACTTTAATCATAGGATATAGTACTTAGAGATGCCTTAAGGAATCTCCTGGATTCCAGACCGATTCTTCTTTACCTCCATTATGTTATGCCAAATCCAATTTCCCTTTGGTAACGGGATCAATCACACCACTCCATACAGTAGCACCCTTTTTAACCTGTTGATTCACAAGCAGAAGGTTCCCAAGTGGCTAGGAGGCATTCTTAACTTCCAGCTCAAGTGCTGGTCTACAGGTGGGAGTATTTCTCCCGTTGGAACTGATGTCTCCTGACCTGCAGAGCATAGGGTTGCAGGAACAGGAAGCAAACATTTTGGTGAGTGGGTCACTAAGAATAATACTGAATGGTGCCACTCCCATTGCCACCCCTTGGTTCCTGGACCCCTTGAATCCTGGCTATTGGGAAAACAATATCATACATTGACTGCTGGTTTAAAGCATATACAGTCTTTGGGAGAACATTGCCCTAAACCTGCAAGGTACGACCACCAAGCAGGTGCCATAAGAGGTTATTCCCTTGTTCCATCAAGCCAATTGCTTCAGGGTGATGGAGAATACAGTACAATCAGTGAATTCCTTGAGTCTGAGCCATTGCCACGGTTAATTTGCTGTGAGTCCCTTGATTTGAGGGGATGCTCTGTGGGATACCATGCCAGTGAATAAGGCATTCTGTAAGTCCACTGTGGTAGTTATATAATCATTTGTCAATTTGAGGATTAAGAGTGTAGGGTTGGAATCTAGCCTGTCAATCAGATCATAGCCAATGAGGCCTCTGTGTGGGCATGGCTTTCTCCTGAAGATTCTGGAAACTCCTGATTTCCTCTATTGAGGCAGGAGACACTCTCTCTCTGCTCACTCCCTGAGAGA
>NW_022103902.1:8337386-8338628 GCF_000313985.2 Echinops telfairi | reverse complement strand
CTGAGATGCTTACACATTCACTGACTCAGCTTTCCTCCTGCATTCACCGTCATAGTGTGTGTTTGTGAGATGAAGGAGAACTTTGTGGATTGTTGTGTTGGACATATGGGTTAATGTTGGACTTATGGGCTTGGGCAGCACTGGTTGGGATGTTTTCTTGATGTGCACTTACCCTTTATCTAAAACTCTCTCTTCTACATGAGTTTCTGTGGATTTGTTTCTCTAAAGTACCCAGACTAGCACACAGGCAATTGGCATAACCTGGTTTACAAGACAATGTTGTACTTCTTACTTTGAGGACTAGTAAGAACCGAGGAGCAGCAGTCTAGGTGCAACTATTGGTTTCTCCCTGTTCAGAGGAAAAAAGAGTAATGAAAATCAATAAACACACAGAAGCAATCCGGTAGTCTCCTGGGTCACAGGAACATCAATCTCCAGGACCTTGAGACCAGAATAATTAAATGGTGTCAGCTATCACAACCAACTGCTCTGAAAGGGATTACATGAGAAGGCACGGGATAGACAGAGAGAGAGAAAAGTGAAACAAAACTCAAAATCACAAAAAGAGACCAGGCTCCGGTCGGATCGGGAGTCTTTGAACCCCTGAGACAACGGTTCTCCGTCACTCTTCAGATCTGAGCAGTAAACTCACCCCCACTGCTCAGTTTGCAGTCCCAACAATAAGCAGGTCTCTAAGCGGAACCCTAACACCAGTGAGGTACAAACCCCTAAAATAGTCAGTTGTTCCAGATCCAAAAGGAAGCATTTACCCAAGGACAAAGTTCAGAAAGGTTAAGACAGGAGGAATGGAAACAAGCAAGTAGGTTAAGCGATGTTAATATTTAGAGAATTTCGATGAATGAGATGAAACAACCCGTGGATGAATTTTTTAATGTAAAGCTGGTTATCTGTTTTGAAACCTTCACCCGATTCACTTAAAAAAAATGGTTTGGCTATTAATCTAAGAAGATCATTCTCCTGCCCCTTTTATCTTAGTATCGAGTGAGGGTAGGCGGTGGAGACTTCTCTCCCAATACATTTCTCTAAGAAAAAACAAAACCAATCCCTTTCACAAATGTCTCATGGAAATCTTTCCCTTCCTGCCTTGCTTCTGGTCATTGGTCACTACGAGCTGGAATCAATTGAATACGAGTGCATTTGGGTTGGCATCACCCTAAGGCGTCAGCAAACCATTGACTTGAGAGCCTGCTTTTGCACACCTCCCCCTCAAGTCCCTGCACC
>NW_022103902.1:8334947-8336612 GCF_000313985.2 Echinops telfairi | reverse complement strand
GAGAGATGTTGGCAGAGAACACTGTTAGTTATTAGCTGCCATTGAGATCACCTTGACCCATGGCAGCCCCTGTGTGACTGAATAGCGGTGTCTACGGAGCCACTGATCAAATGGCCAAGTGAGCAGTGGCTGGCCAACCACTTGTCCCACCCACGGTCTCTGGACAGAAGTACTGTCAGAGAGGGAGCACCATCATTCCTCCCTCTCGGGCTTCCTGCCAGTGACTCACACCAGCCGACCCAAGCAGAGGCTGGAGGGCAAGTCCAGCTGTCAGCCTCCTGGCAAACAGCCTGGAGGAGGAGCGTGGGGAGTGGATCCTGAGAAGCAAATGGAGAAAATTCAGACACAAGGGACCTGGAAAGAAGGATTTGTATCAGGCTTGAGGCTGGCCTCCCAGCCATGCAAACTGTGCGTGCACAGAGAGCCTGCCCGGAGAAGGGGTGCAGGTTTGGTTCAATGCCCTGCAGTGGCCATCTTGAAATTCTTAACATGTCCCAGCAAGAAATCCCACGTTTTCATTTTGCACAGGGCCTGTTATGTAGACAGCTGTGACCCTAGTCTTAGGGCAGTGGCCTTAATGAATAATTTTATCTTCTCTGATTTTCAGTTTCCTCACCTGTAAACAGAACTTGCCATGTTCCTCTAAAGGCTGAAGATCAAATCAGATCTACATATCAAGGGCCTGCCCTAAGGAAATCCGGGTTCAACAAGACCAGCTACCATCCTCCATCCCTGTCCATCTCCAAATGCTCTTGTTCTCCCTTTTCCCAAGAGAGCGACGTTAGGAGCTTTGGCCAGGCAACTCAGGACAGAAGAGCATGTCTGCTCATCAAATGTCAGAAACAAATGAGTGGATCCCAGCCCCAACCAAACTCCCTGCTATCCAGTCCGTTCCGACTCACAGCAAGACAGAGCAGAGCTCTTCTCTACCGACCATGCTGATGACACTGTCCTCTGGGGACTCCCGCTGTACTTCTTTCTCCTTTTGTGATTGGCTGACTTCGCTTAGAATAATTTCCTCCAACTCCTCCCATGAAAAGACGTGTTTCATGTGCTCGTCAGTGCTTTTCTGTGTATGTGCCAGAGTTTACTGATCCACTCATCTACCGATGGAAATTTAGATTGTTTCCAGTGCTTTGTGATAGTGAATTGAACTGCAATAAACATTGGAATGCATACAACTGGTCGTGATTTGTTTCTTACATCTTCTGGGTATATACCCAGTAGCGAGGTAGCCGGGTCATAAGGAAGCTCAATTTCCATCTTTTTTAAGTATGGCCAGATCACTTTCCATAGTGGCTGTACATATGTACAAGACCACCAGCAATGCAGGAGGGTTGCTATCTCGCCACATCCCCTCCAACATTTGTTGCTTTCTGATTTTCTGATTTGGGCTAGCCTCAAAGGTGTTAGATGGTATCTCATGGTTGTTTTGATTCACATTTCTCTGATGACTAATGATTGGGAGCATTTTCCCATATGTTTATTGGTCATCATATGGGTCTCCTCCCTAGTGAAACTTCTTTTCAGTTCTTTTCCCCATTTCTTCAAAGGGTTAACTGTTTTCCCCTTTTTTGCAGGCAAGGCGGGCATTAGGGGATCAGGTTTCAGACATCAAAGAAGAAAAAATTATATCATTGTGTGCTCACCTTCCCGATATGGTCG
>NW_022103902.1:8324208-8334259 GCF_000313985.2 Echinops telfairi | reverse complement strand
CAGGGAGGAAGGGGAAAATGAGGAGCTGATACCAAGGGCTCAAGTAGAAAGCAAATGTTTTGAGAATGATGATGGCAACAAATGTATAAATGTGCTTGACACAATGGATGGATGCATGGATTGTGATAAGAATTGTATGAGCCCCCAATAAAATGATTTTTTTTAAAATGTTCCAAAGGACAGAAAAAGCTAGAAAGTTCCCCAGTCCTTTGTGAAGTTGAGTGTTAGTATAAAACTGGACCACCCCTGCCCCTAAAAAAAAAATACAAAAAGGAAAATTAGAGTCAAACCTCACTTATAAACACGGATACCAAAATATTTAATAGCATACTAATGAGCAAAAAAAAAAAAAAAGAGTAGAACTGAGTGACCCTTTGGGTTTCCAAGATGATACATCTTTTTGGAGCAGACAATTTCCTCCTTTTCCAGAGGAGCAGGCCTCCAATGAGGAGCTAGCCCAAGTTCAATAAATCCTGGTCTTCTCGGTGGCCACAAGCTGATCAGAAACAAGGAGTGAAAGGGGGAGAAGGCTAACTGGTTGCTTTGGCTACTAATCATTGAAAGACCACTGAGTTAGAAAGGATCTTACAAAACAAACAAACCCAAATTCCCTGTTTTATTTGTGATGGAGTGAGGAGGTAAATAGCACACACCTTGTGGACAGCCACCGACATCCAGAGTGACGGAACTCGGCCTCAGCCAGGACCTCTGGTTGCTTGGCCCTAACCCCAAATTCACTCCTCCACCAGAAATTGGAAGTGGCTTGATGTACAAGGCTTGGAATTATCATCAGTTCGTGATAGCATAAATTGTTGGTGTTTTTTCCGTTTATTTGTCCGTCCTCCTCCCCCTCCAACTTTCTTTTTTCTCATTCTCTTCGTCTGCATCTGCAGTTCAAAGAAATTCTGGGATTAATTTCCTGAGGAGGACCTCCTAGCAGCACAGGGCCTGTCAGCCTTGAAAGGCAGGGCCCCGGGCTTGCTGAGGAAGCTCATGGCTACCCTAATACCAGGTTGCCCAGAACACACAGCAGCATGCAACAGAAAATGGATGGAAATTGCATTTTCTCGGCAAAATGACGGGGCCCTAAAATGTTCAGTTTTGTGACTCTCGTTAAGCTGAAATAATTCTGCTCTGATGGACTCATAGATTTTCTTGCCTGCCTCTCTATCTGGAGGCTTTTTGCAATTTTCATCAGGGCATTTTTTTTGTTAAGAGGCAAAATTGTCTTGTATCCCTCAGCAATGTTTAATCCCCTGAGAGTGGTCTGTTTCTCCTGGCAACACGGAGGGTACTTGATGAACAGGGTCAGCTCGTTGGTTAGAAGAGAAGCTTTAGTCGTCTGTTACACACAGCCAGGAAGCCTCTGAAGAATGTCTAGCAAGATACTTGGGTTTGAAGTGAACAGGAAGGGCTTGTTTGTCAGACTCTGCCCATCTGTTGGATTCCAGGAGTGTTCAGCCCCACAAAAAAGCATCAATGTCTTTCTTGAAAATTAAACATGCGCCCACGCGCGTGCGTACACACACACACACACACACACACACACACACACGCACACACGCACACACATCTCTTTTTCTGCCACATTGAGCCTTGCTTCGCTGTAGAAAAGTTTATCATGCACCTGATAATAGGCATCTTTGCTTTTGACCTGAAGTAAATGCTGCATAGGAATGGAGATATCATAGCTTCTTTAGTAAAATGATTTGTCAAGCGCTGTATTTCAGACTGATCAATAAACGACACAAAAGGCTCCACAGAGTGAGGTCTCCATGCGTTGACGGTAACTTGGGAGTCAGGGGTCCTGTGCCCCCCTTGGGCCTTGGCTCCATCACTAATCCCTGTTCGTGATCTCAAGCAAGGCGTTTAAGCTTTTTGTACCTTTATTCCTCCATTTAAAAATCAGGGATAATACTTGCTGCCTACTTAACCTCAAAGGGATATGTGAGGATTAGCCAATTAAAGTTTGCCAAATGGTTCGGAATCAATGGAGGGAGAAATCTATATGAATATAAAGTATTATTTTCTCCTCTGTCTTCCTCTTCTCCCTCCACCCTTCTCCCTCCCTCCCTTCCTCTCTCTTTCCAGTGATGGCTGCCCTGGGAGACTCAATGAGCATTACTTGTAGTTTTACTTTTGGTTACTATTGTGGAAAATGATCCTCTCCTATTATTAAATAATTTGTTGAAAATTGCTCCTTTCCTATCCCCTGGGGTTTCCAAACTAAAGCAGCCTGGACTGATTGGCAGTGAGTCACACCTGGCAAGATTTCTTGCAGTTTCATCTTTAGCGTTCTATAGAGAGGCGCAAACAAGGAGTTCAAGATAAAATCAAGTATAATTTGGGAAAATGTGCCTATTAGTAATTCAAGGCCAGCAAAGTATAAAAATAAAGTCAATTTAGAACTCTTATCTCAGTCCTTAAAGAAATTCCCCTTTTAACCAAAATAGTGATAATGCTTTATATTTCACAAACATTGGCCCTCTGGTTGTTACAACAACCTATAAAACAAGTATAAAACAGCCTAGTCGTAGTATTCTCACTTTACAGTTGAGACAGTTGAGCTGTGGAGAGATGACGAGATTTGCCCAAAGCAATGTAGCTAATGAATGGCAAGCCAGAGCTGAACTCCACATTTTGGTATCTTTTAGTTCCAAGGGCAATGGATTTTCCACTACAACTTGCTGCTCTTCTGGCCAGATGAAGTTAAAAGTTAAAAAACTGGGGTTCTTTGGCTTTGATTTGCGTTGCGTTGTCTCCCTTTCTTCTGCCTCACAAAACCACTTATATTTGTGCAATGTGCCTACATTGAAATGACAATCTTCTGGAAAGCTTGGAATGGAAAGCTTTTTCCAGTGCCTCTTCTAATGTGTTGTACTAAACGCATGGTATTCCCCCAGGAAAGCTAGGAAATCAGTACCCAGAAGTTTTCTCTGAAAAGCATTGTGTTGGTCTGGGTTGACTAGAGAAATAAGTTCATAGACACTCCTATGTATGTAAGAGAGAACTTTATATCAAAGAGCAATCATACATTAAGAAAACATCCCAGCCCAGTCCAGATCAAGTCCTTAACTCTGATATTAGCCCATATGTCAGATACCAACCTATAAATTCCTTCTCAGACTCACAAAACACATACAATGACACTGAGTGCAGGACAATCACAGGCCAGTGGGTGGAAAGTCTTATGGATCCAGTGGTGGTGTAAGCATCTTGGTGCTGGAGTGGGTCTCCACGTGGGTCCTCCAGCTCCAGGGCTCTAACATAGCTCCATGTGTCTTGTCATCAGGAATACCAGGCAAAGAGTGTGTGTGTCCGGCCTACAGTGAGCTATTTATGTCTGTGGCACCTCCATATGAGGTCATCAAGCTGCAACCTGATTGACAGGCTAGACTCCACCCCTTTGCAAGTTGACACCAAATTATGTAACTCCCATAAGCATTTATCTGTCAAGATTGCTGTCCTTTAATTCTATTCAAAGGATTCCAATACTATGGTTGTAGTATTGGGTTGCTAACTGTACGGTGAGAGGTTCAAATCCACTCCCTGCTCCTTGAGAAAAATCCCATAATGATGAATAGTCCCCGAGATCCTATGAGAGACTATAGGATAAATCAGAATCAACTATAAGTTAGAATCAACTCAGTGGCAAGGAAAATTCTACTCATGTTGTTGTTCTGGTAGGTCTACAGTGGGACAAACCATTAATCTAATGGGGGTGTTTGATATATCCTAATCCTCATAGCTTAACCAGTGAACAACAGCATGGTAACATACAAAGGTCAAAGTTGTTAAGAATCTTGTTTTACTTGGAGCCACAATCAATGCTTTCGGAAGCACTGGTCGAGAAATCAAATGACTTCCCTGCACTGGGTTAATCTGCTGCAACACCTCTTTAAAGTGTTAAAGAGCAATGATAACCCATGGATAACTAAGATGCACCTGGCCTACGCCGGGGCATTTCCAGTCACTTCAAACAGCTGTTAAAGTTGGACAATAAATACGAAAGACTGGAAAAGGACTGAGACATTTGGTGCTGATGAAGAATGCCAAATTTACCAGACTTCCAGAAAAACAAACAAATCTGTCTTGGAAGAAGTACACCTAGTCTACTCCTTAGAAATGACAATGGGGAGACTTCATCCAAGTACTTTGGACATCCTATCAGGAAATCCCAGTTCCTATAGAACAGCGGTTCTCAACCTGTAGGTCACGACCCCTTTGGGGGTGTGTGTGTCAAATGACTCTGTCACATGTGTTGCCCAATTCATAACAGTAGCAAAATTACAGTTATGAAGTAGAAATGAAAATAATTTTATGGTTGGGGGGCCACCACAACATGAGGAACTGTATTAAAGGGTCACGGCATTAGGAAGGTTGAGGATCACTGCTATAGAAGGTTGAGAAGCACTGCTATTAGGAAGGTTGAGAACCACTGCTACCCATCATGCTTGGTAAAGTAGAGGGTCAGCAAAAAAGAGGAAGGACCTTGGTGAGATGGCTGAACGTACTGGCTGCAATCAGAAACTCAAACACAACCATTTTGTTGGTGCAGGACCAGGCAGTATTTCCTTCTACTGTACATAACTTCGGTATAAGTTTCAACTGACTCAACAGCATGCAACAACTAGAATGCAGACATTGAGCAGGAATCCTGGCGGTGCAGCAGTTAAGTGCTCAACTGCTAACCAAAATGCCAACAGCTCAAACCCACAGAACACCTCACAGGGGAAAGACGAGGCAGTGTGTATCTGGAAGGATTGGTAGTCTTGGAATGCTATGGGCCAACTGTCCCCTGCCCTCTAGAGTGTCTATAAGTCAGAATTGACTCAATGACAGTAGGTTTTGAGAAGATTGGAGTCCCTGGGGGTACAAAAGGATAAGTCATCAAATGCTATCTGAAAGGTTGGTAGTTCCACCTACTTAGGCGTCACAGAAGACAATCCAGGGAAATCTTCTCCTGAAAAAGAGTCAGTGCTTTTCTTCTGCAAAGCCTCCATGAGTCAGAAGCAATAGAATGGCAGCCAATCACACAACGCAGACACCGGGTCCTTGGGTGGCGTGGATGACTAAGTGCTCAGCGACTCACCCAAAGGTTGGTAGTATGAGTCGAACTCAAAGTGCTTGGGAAGACAGGTCTGGTGATTTACTTCTTAAAAATTAGAAAATAAACTAACAACCCTGGTATGCAGTTCCACTCTGACCCACAGTGAGTCACCATAAAAAACAGACTCAACTACCACTGATTTTTAATGCAGAAATGACCAACAGTGTTTGCTTGTAGGTTATAATACACTTTGTGGTGTGTCAACCACATCTCCCCCTCTTTCAGAACCAGAGAGGTCTGTCTATATTCTAAGGTCACATATCCTCCTTAGTGACTCTGATAGGTGAAGGTGGTTAGGAAGGTTCAACCCCAAACCCTGTGTTAGGGCAGCACAACTCTGAAGGGTCTGGAGCAATATTCATAATATTGAGTGTGGCTGTGTTAGCCTGGGTACTTTAGAGGAACAAATTCAGAGAAACGCATGTATAAGAGAGAGTTTTATGTAAAGATTAAGTGTGCATCAAGGAAATATCCCAACCCAGTGCTGCCCAAGCCCCCATGTCTACGATTAACGCATTAACCCATATGTCCAACACCAATCCACAAAGTCCTCCTCCATCTCACAAAACACATGCAATGATGCCAACTGCAGCAGGAAAGCCGAATCATGAGAGTGTAAGCATCTCAGTGCTGGCACGGGTGCTCCAGCACCCAAGGTTGCATCGGGGTAGGTCCATGTGGCTTCTCCTCAGGGATGTCTCCCAGGAAGTGAACCTTGCCAGCTGAAGCAGGGAACTAGCTAAGGCAGCTGCCCCTGGTCTGACCATCACAAAGCAAGAGACCCGAGAACTAGAAAGGCGAGATTCACTGAGCCAATTATCCCTCCACCCTTCAATTAACCCCACATGTGTTTAACAGCCAGGTTGGCACAATAAACACTCAAGGGCCTTTGTTGTTATTGCATTACAATTCAATTTCTCCCTAGGCCTAATCTTTTTTCCTCACCTCTTATGGTTAGTTTTCCCAAGAGAATGCTCTAGATAAAAACAGAAAACCTTCTGCCCACAAATATAAGAATCTCAAAGTCTGTTTCCTAGGGAACCTGACCCTCCACAGATGATACCAGAAGTGTCCCTGAAACAGCAGATTTCAGCCACCTGGCAATGATAATCCCATTAGGTAGATGAAGCATGAATAGTCTTTGGTACACATGAGCTTAATAATCATTTACAACTTTCACCCTGGGTGAACTAGCATCAGATACTAGAAGCGAATGTAATAGCAAGTATAATAAATTTAGCATTTCTAGGTTTTATGGTGAAAATCAAATACAAGGACTAGGGAATTGATTGACTATTTTGGAGGACCGTCCATGAATAAAAGTCAATGAAAGCTCAAAGGTAATTAGTCACCAAAATAAACAAAGAGAATACCAGAAAGATGTTTACTTGTATCTTATCAACTACACAAAGTCATTCAACTGCGTGGATACTAACAAATTCTGGATTATTTTGTGAACAGCAGGAATTTCAGAACAACTATACTCATGTGGAACCTGTACACAATCAACAGATGGTCATTCTTAAAGAAGATATTGCATGGGTCAAACCTGGAAAAGACAAAGATGTGTGTCAAGGTTGCGTTTGTTAAAATTTTTTTTTTATTTTCAATTGGGAGCTTATACATATATGATCATATCATTCCATGGTTCAATCATGTCAAGCAAAATTGTACAATTGCTACCACCATCAGTTTCCAAACATTCTTTTCCTTCCTGGACTCCCTTTTACCCACCACCACCACCACTGTAGTCCCCTACCCCCCCAACCCAAAACCCTTATTCTACTTGTTGTTCCTATAGGTTCATCAATCCTGGGTTTCATATACCAAAAAACATATAAGACAACTTCAAGAGGGTGACCCCCCAATAACATAACACATCTGAGATAAATCCTAATACGAACAAACAAATAGTGTTAAAAACTTGATAAGGTCCAGCACGCATCAGAGAGATCAATGGACAAAGTTTTGCCTGTTCATGTCAGGTGTATCCCTTTGCTCTTCTACACTCATCTCTCCAATGCACTCTGCTAAGTCAGCACTTTCCTCCCAGTCCTCAGTGTGGAGAGAGGGAGATCACCGGAGGGTCACTTCCTATGTAGTTCCCACCGTGTACCTTGGGCTCCCACTGTCATCCAGAATCTTCTGTTGGATTCTCACAATTTAAGCTCTGATAAGAATCCCTCCTTCTACTTTGGATTATCTGATTTACAGTCTTTTGGTGACTGATGATGGTGTGCTTCTTCCATGTGGATTAGTCGACATCTCACTTAGTTAGCTGCTTATTTGGAAACAAGCCTTTAAGACCCTAGATGCTATTTTATCTGATAGCCGGCACCATCTGATTTCTGCACCACATTTTGCTCTAGCACCCACATTGTCTGTGTTTCCAATTGCTTTCTTCCACCTTAATCAATCTGTATGTGGAAAAGTAATCGAAGACGCCGAACTATAAGAGAATGACATCACAATTAGAAGACTACTTAACAACCTATAGTATTCAGATGACACAATCTTGCTTGCTTAAAATGATGTCCGCCCCAGGGAATTAAGTATGTAGGCCAAAGACAAAGTCTTCAGAATAGGACTGAGGTTGAAGAAAATGAAAATCCTCGTAAGTGGATTGATAAAAATAACATTAATACAAATTTATGTTGTCAACAATTTCATTCTTCTTGGATCCACAATCAACATCCATGCAGGAGCAGTCAAGAAATCAGACAACAGAAAGATCAACTGAAGATGGCCGACTAGGCAAGATATATTATCTAGACCCTCTACCAAAAAACAAAAAACAAAAAAAGAAGTCAAGTAAAAGGCATACAGACGACAATTCTGAAAGTCTGGGCTTCCAAGGAAACAATAAAAAATAGATCAAATACTAATGAGAGGAAGAGACGGAATGAAATGTGGAATAAGGAGGCATAAGGAGCAGTGAATTGTCAATTGACCTAGCATAGTGTGGCGATTTTGAATTATTTCAAGCAGCATTCTGACTGGGACAGAAATCAGATAGCCCATGTTGCTCATACTGTAGTACATACAAGTGATCGGTACCCAGAGTGGTGTAATCTTATTCCACACAATTTTCCTGGCACTAGACGCACAGTCCCCAAGCATTTGGTCAAAGCCCTCTCCACTCTGCCAGTGTTATACTGCTTTTTTAAAAAATTCTTATTATTTTCCTTATCCCCTCAGTCTTTTCCCCTCTATACCCCCACCTTGTTTCTTGATACTAAAAACTGGACATCAACCATCCCCTTCATCTGCCCTTGACAGCAACAATCCCTACTGTCTCTGAGGTCAGCGGTGTAGAATACACTGGTGCACTCAACACCAGACACACATACAAACCACACACACACACACACCCCTCACAGAAAAATGACAACAGTAAATTCATTCCTATTGATAATTACATTGAATGTAAATGGATTAAGTGCACTAATCAAGAGACAGTAATGGATAAGGCAATATGACCCACGAATATGCTGTCTACAAAGACATACCTCAGACACAAAGATAAAACTAAGCTAAAAAATAAAGAATGGAGAAATATGTATCAAACAAATAACAACCAAAAATGAGCAAAAGCAGCAGCATTAATTTCTGATAGAGTAGACTTTAAGGCAAACACCAGCAAAAGAATCAGGAAGGCATTATATAATGATTAAAGAGTCAACCTAACTAGACGACAGACAGAATACATATCTATCTACTTGATAAAAGAGTCCCAAAATGCATAAACCAAAATACAATACAATTTAAAAGAGAAATATTCAATGTCATAATAATAACAGAGGACTTTAATACACCACTCTTGATGAAGTATAAAATAAGTAAAAAGAAACTAACAAAGATACAGAAGAACTAACTTCACAGATGTATCAAGGACACTACACCCAACAATAGTATAGCATACATTCTTTCTCAATGCACTAAAAACGGAGTCCATAATAGACAATAATTTTCTCATTGAAATCAAGTTAATTCCAATGCAGAAGGGCCAATATGACAGAGTAGAACTGCTTCTTTGAGTTGTCAAATCTCTACATCTTCACAGGAATAGAAAAATCCCCTCTCAGTTGGTGGGTTCAAACTCCTGATCTCGTGAAAGTCAATGCACATATTAGGCCACAAAATAAACCTCAATAAATTAAAAAAACAACGAACTACTACAACACATCATCTCAAATCACAGTGACATAAAATAAGAATGGAAGAACAGGAATCAAGGGGGGAAATTCAAATACATGGAAATGGAAGAGCACTCTGTCTAAAAATTACTAGGTAACAGAAGAAATTTTAAAAATGACATAAAACTGTGTTAAATCAAATGTAAATGGAACCACAACATACCAATATCTTTGGGATGCTACAAAGCAGTGCAATTAGTAGTAATAAAAATCTAATTCAAAAGAGAAGAAAGCTCAAAATTATCTCTCACAATTAGAAAAAAAAACAGGAAAAATGAGGCTTACAGTCTTTAGAACAAGGATATGTAAACATTCAAACAGAAACAAATGAAGGAGAAAACAAAAAGACAGTATCAACAAGACTATAAATTGGTGCCTCGAAAAGATGAATAAAATTGAGAATCACTGACAAATTTAACAAAAAAAAGAAGGTACAAATAACACGAATAAAAGAAGAATCAGCCATGTCACAAAAGAACCAATTAAATTAAAAAGATAAAACCAGATTACTCTTAAGGACTGTACTCCAACGGATGAAAGTCTAGATAAATTAAAAATTTTCTAGAAACACACTACCTACCAAATTAATACAATCTGAGGTAGAAATTTTGAACATGCTCATCCAAAAGAAGAGATAGAACAGGTCATAACAAGCTCCCAGCCGAAAAATAGTGCTGACCCAAATGTCTTCACTGATCATTCTCCCAAACACTCAGAGGAAGACTATGGTAATTACACTCACACT
>NW_022103902.1:8308781-8322908 GCF_000313985.2 Echinops telfairi | reverse complement strand
ACACGGACACGCCGCGGCCACCAGAGCCCCCATGGATGCTGGGCGCATGGAAGTGGCCACCAACTCCAAAGAGCATGGAGCCGCCGCCCATGCCCCCAAAGGATGAGGTGGACGAAGACTGGCGGTAGTTGTAGGAAGCCATGGCGAGATTGAGTCGGAGAAGGCAGGGGACGCTGGCCTTTGGAGCTGCGGCTGCAAGAGTCCCCCCACAAAATTCTTAACAACATATGTTAAAAAAATTTTTTTTAATCCCTTGTGACTAGGTGAGTTTCATACTAGGTATACAAGGATGGCCCAACAATAGAAAATTAATCAATATAATATCTCACAAAGAAAAGAGCTATGTGGAAATATCAATTGATGCATAAAGGCATTTGGCAAAAATCCCAAGCCTATTCTTTTCTAAAAATGCTGAGTAAAACAAGAATAAAATGGAAAATTCTCAACATAATTAAAGGCATATCCAAAAAACCAATGGTCAACATTATTTTCAACAGAGAAAGACAGAAAACAGTCCTCTTATGAACAGGAACCAGGCCAAGATGCCTTTTACTCAGTATAGTATTGGAAGTCCTCATCATAAGAATAATAAGGCCAGAAAAGGAGATAAAGGAATGAAAACTCTTTATTTGCAGGAGATACGATGTTCTCCAAGGAGTCCTGGTGATATTGTTAGACAAGTACTGGACCACTCACTTCAAGGTGGCCAGTTCAACCCCACCAGCAGCTCTGCAGAAGAAAGTTTTGGTTATCTGTTCCTGTAAAGATTCGCAGCCTCAGAAACCCAATGCAGGGTCGTTATGATTCAATATCAAGTTGACGGCAGTGCAATGAGATGATCCTACATATAGAAAATCCAAAAGATTTTTTAAAAAGCTACTGGAACTAGTTGTAGTATTCAGAAAAGTGACAATGTACAAGATTGGCATGCAAAAATCATCAGGTTCCTTTAAACCAGCGGTTCTCAACCTGTGGGTGGCGACCCCTTTGGGGGTTGAACAACCCTTTCACAGGGGTTGCCCAATTCATAATAGTAGCAAAATCACAGTTATGAAGTAGCAATGAAAATAATTTTATGGTTGGGGGTCACCACAACATGAGGAACTGTATTAAAGGGTCGTGGCCTTTGGAAGGTTTAGAACCACTGCTTTAAACAAATAAAGAAAATCTGAAAAGAAAATTATGAAAATGTGATTTACAACAGCCATCAAAGATGAAATGCTTTGGAGATACAAAAGACATAAAGGAAAACTATAAAACACTACTAGAGGAAACAAAAGGGACCTACATAAATGGAAAAGTGCACCATGTTCATGGGTAGAAACACTTAGCATTTGGTAAGCTATCAATACTATGCAAGTCACTCTATAGATATAACACAATCCTGATCCAGATTTCATCTTCATTCTTTAAAGAGCTAGAAAAACTAATCACCAGGAAATATAAGGAGACCCCAGAAGCAAAGCACTAAGAAAGAACAGAATAGTACTTGAGGTCTTAAAGGCGTGTATTCAAACAAACAGCCATCTAATGAGAAATCAACTAAGTCCACAAGAGCACGCCAGCTCTTGTGATGCAAAGATGACAAAAACAAAATCCAAATATGTCGAAGGGGAAAGTATTAGCGCTTACATTGTGAACACCCAATCTTGTAGAAGGCTATGGAGGACAGTGGGAGCTGAAAACCCATCTGTAGAGTGTCTTAGATTAAGCCACTGGCAAATTCCCTCTAAGCACAGGCAAGGGTTTTCTCACAGTCTTACTGTCACATAGAGATCATTGTAAACTTGATAATGCTGGATCGAACTTGATACTTGGTATGGTAGTTATATAATCTGTTGTCAATTTGAGTATTAAGATTGAAGGGGTGTTTAGCCTGTCAATCAGGTCCCAGCTTGATGACCTAAAGGAGGTAGATAGCTCACTTGAAGGGGGACACAAGCTCACTCCCTGCGAGACATTCTTGTTGACAAGCCACATGGAGACAGGCTAATGGCACCTAGAGCCTCGGAGCTGGAGAAGCCACATGGAGACCCTTGCCAGTGCCAAGATGCCTTGACCACCACTGGATCCACAAGACTTTCCACCCACTGGCCTGTGATCTTCCCGCATTCGGCACCATTCCATGTGTTTCATGAGTCTGAAGAGGACTTCATAGACTGGTATCAGACATATGGGCTAATATCAGACTTATGGGCTTGATCTGGACTGGGCAAGGATGTTTTCTTAATTTCCAATTTATCTTATCTATAAAGCTTTCTTATACATATATGAGTGTCTCTATGAATTTGTTTCGCTAGCCTACACGGACTGACACACTTGGTCAATTGACCTCCGACTTGACCCAACCTGAATTTATTCTAGGCCAGCAGTTCTCAACCTGTGGGTCACAACCCCTTTTGTGGTCGAACGATCCTTTCACAGGGGTCACCCAATTCATAACAGTAGCAAAATTACAGTAATGAAGTAGCAATGAAAGTAATTTTATGGTTGGGGGGTCACCACAGCATGAAGAATTGTATTAAAAGGTCACAGCATTAGGAAGGTCAAGAGCCACTATTCTAGGCTCAAATATTTCTTGCTTGTTCCATGACAAAATTTCTTTCCTGACTTTTTAAATATTGAAGGTAGTCTTTTTAAAATCTTACTCATTATTTATATTTTTAGATTTATAGTATTACTATGATTTTATCCTTCCACTTTATTTTGGTTTGGCTTTGAATTGGTTGTGTTGGGTTTTCCAGTTTGTGGAGTACAGAAGGAATAGATCCATAGAGATAATAACTGATGAAAGGGTTTATAGGGGATGTGGGCATGTGGGTGGGGGTGGGACTTAGGGAGGGTGAGGGGGCTTGGGGAGCAAACAATGAAGATGGGAGTAGAAGTAACCACTAGCACTGGTTGTGATTATGCAACTCATTTTAAAATTGATTTACCCATGAGTACTTTATCAAGAAAAACACAGGGGGAAAAAAAGAATCCAAACTTGACCAATGGTAACCATCGATGAAGGGGAAAAATTGCTGCATTTGTGTCAATGGAGTTAGAATAATTTGGAAAAGGATATCAGTAGTGGCTGTACAGCACAAAGAGTACAATCAATGACACTGAATCATACAAATATAAATTGTGGAAATGGAGAATGGTCTGCTGTGTATATTTTTAGCATGATTAGAAAAAAAAAATTACATGAATATCTACAAGGAAAAAAAAAGTTCTAGAATTGAATAAAATGACAGTTGTACAACTCTTCTTGATATAATTGAATTACGAATTGTATAACATGTGGATAAAGTGCTAATAAAACTGTTTAAAACAAAGAAGAAGAACAAGTAAAAGGTTTCACACACCTGATCTCAAAATCTACTATACACCCCTGGTAATCAAAACAGCATGGATAAATACAATGACACACATATAGCCCAATGGAATAGAATCGAGAACCCAGAAGTAAAACCTTCCACCTCTGAATAGCTGATTTTTTAATCAAATGGTTGAAACCCTTTAAATGAGGAAGAGATGCTTTCTAACAAATGGCTCTTGAAAAAATTTATGTCCATCTGTATAATAAATGAAATATGTTCCATATTTCTCACCAGATACAAAATGTAACACAAGATAGATCAAAGACCTATAAAGATTATCAAAGAAAAAAGGGGGCAAACAGTGGTCATAATACGTTATCAAATATAAAAAGGTGCATAAGGAGCATAAGCAAACTAGACAACTAGGATCTCATAAAAATTAAACATTTATGTGCTTCCAAAGACTTCACTGAAAGATTAAAAAGACAACCTACAGACAGAGAAAAAAAATTGGCAATGATATATCTGATAAGGGACTAACCTCTAAAATTTATAGAAAACTTTTATATCTCAACAACTGAAAGACAAATATTCCAGTTAAAAGATGGTTGGATGTCATGAACAGACACTTTACCAAAGAAGACATTCAGGTGGCCAACAAACTTGTGAAGATATGCTTTCAATCATTAGCCATTAGGGAAATGCAGATCAAAGCAACACCGAGATAGCACCTCGACCCAGCGTTCATATAAAGTACAGAAAAACAGGAAACGCCAAACAATGAGAAGGGTATGAAGGGACCAGTGTCCTTATACATTTCTGGTGGGTCTGTAAAATGGTGCAAACTAGTGTGAAAAGTGATGGAGCACTTCCTTAAAGGGCTGGAAATAGAAATATCACATTCCCCAGCATTCCCCCTTCTACGTGTATATCCTACAGAAATAAGAACCGTGGCTCGACTATACATATGTGAACACACATCTAACAGGGCACTACTCCCAAGAGCAAAAAGATGGAAATGGCCTAAGTGGCCATCAATGAACTAGAGAAACAAACTACAGTGCACACACACACACACACACTGAAATACTGTGCAAGGCTAAACAATAACAAGGAATCTGCAAAATAACTCAGAACATGGGTGAACCTAGAAAACATTGCATTTGTTGGGTGAAGATAATCGATTGCCAAAGGAAAAGTAGTATATAAGATTGATACTATAAAGAGGCAAGAAAAGCTTTACACATGGACCAAGAGGGTAAATAGCTAACTGGGGGGTAGACAAGTATTAACTTGGGTGAAGGGAAAGGCAATATATAGAAAAGAGGAAGTTAGCAAAAAATAATTAATGCAACACAAGAGACTAGGGAGTAGCAAAAGAGGTAAAGACACCGAAGTTCAATACGACTACATACATGCTCCTGCAGCAACAGTAATAGCAATAATCTGTAAGTTGATATTACATAAACATTCGTGCTGATCAAGGGTGGCCAAGCAGCTGGGTCTACACCCATGAATATCTATATACGGGCTAACAGAGGATATTTCAACACATGTACAAATATGTGTTTGAGAAAACGGCTTGGGCCACACCTGATCTCCTCTGGCTACACTAAGAGGAACGATGATCCTACTTGACACCAGCCCAGGAATGACTGTCACAAGGCAGAGGTCAGGTGGGCCTCCACATTCCACCTTACCTTATTCTAGTCTGACAAAAACAGATCTGTTTATAAGACACATCATCAAAATATTCTTTACAGGTGAGCGTGGCAAGACTCCCACTCATTTACTTCGGATCCTCAGGAACATCAATTGTTAGGAAGAGACATCATGTCGGGGAAGTAGAGGGCCCGTGAAAAGTGGAGAAACTCTTAGGAACACGGTTTAACACAATAGCCACAGCCATTGTGTTAGTCTGGGTAGACTAGAGAAACAAATCCAGGGGCACATATGTGTATAAGGGAGAGGTTTTTATACAAGCGGAATTGAATATTGAGAAAACATCCCAACCCAATCCAGTCCAAGACTATAAATCCAATATTAGCCCATATGTCTGTTACCCATCTATAAAGTCCTCTTCAAACTCATGAAACACATGCAATGAAGCCAAAGGCAGGACGATCACAAACCAGTGGGTAGAAAGTCTTTGGGTCCAGTGGCGTTGTAAGCATCTCAGTGCTGCCAGGGGTCTCTGTGTGGCTTCTCTGGCTTCAGAGGTCTGGTTACATCCATATGGCTTGTCTTCTGCAGTGTCTCCAAGGGAGTCACAGAGAGAGAGGTGTCTTCCGCCTCCAAGAAGGAAGTCCCAGATTTCCCAGAATTCTCAGGAGAAGTCCATGCCCACAGAAGTCGCATTGGCTATCTCCAGATTGACAGCCTAGACTCCACTCCTACACTCGTAATCCTTAAATTGACACCAGATTATGTAACCATCACATCCATAGACTCATACTAATGATCACAAAGATGACGCAGGCCTAGGGAACATTCTGTTCTGCTGTACATGGGGCTACCATGAACCAGAGCTGACTGGCCGGCAACTAATAGCAATATCACATGCAAAGTATGAAAGCCAAAGTGTTTCACTGGCAGTGGATATAGAACCTATTCTCTTTTTCAGCCAGGCAAAACCAGCCACCATTGAGTCGATTCTGACTCCTAGAGTCTGGTTGTCAACCTTCCTAATGCCGCGACCCTTTAATACAGTTCCTCGTGTTGTGGTGACCCCTCGACCATGAAATTATTTTAATTGCTACTTCATAAGCATAATTGTGCTACTGTTATGAATCAGGCGACCCCTGTGAAAGGGTTGTTCTTCCCCCAAAGGGGTCGCGACCCACAGGTTGAGCAGCGCTGCAAGTCTATCGGATAGGCTAGAACTGCGCCTTTGGGTTTCCAAGACAAACCTTGCAAGGACTTCAGAGCATTCTCCCTTGAAACAGCGGGTGGGTTGAAAGTGCCTACTTTGTGGTTAGCAGCCCAATGCTTATCCCACAAGGCCACCCAGGCTCCATTCTCTTGCAGAAGCAAAGCAGGAAAAGTTTAGATCCTGCCAAGGACTTAACTATCAGACGAGCAGAACTCCAAAAGAAACAGAAATCTTAACCCTTGATGGGTCTGCCGCATCAAGGTGGTCACGGACGGTTAGAGTTAGGATGAGGCATCTACAGCCCCAGATTCTGATGTGCTCTCTTTGCCTCGCAAAGAATCCCACGCACCCTTGTTTAAAGTCCAGAGTTTCCGTCTTCCTTGAAGTTGATGCAAAAGCTCTAACTTTTCCAGACAAAATGCACACCTCAGAATCTATCCCTTTCTCCCCTGCTAAATCACCACGCCAACAGCTTAGGGTCCAGCCACAACATCATCGAGTTAGGAGGGGGCTGAAATCAGAAAACAAGAAAAGGCTTTATACATCTAAGGATCTGAAGAACCTATTCAGCATTTATTAGCCAGAGCCGGGATAATAAAACTAGGCTGGATTCTTAGAAGCGCTGGATTAAAGGGGATGCAATGTAAAATTGGATAAAGGATAATGTACAGATATTGTCGCCATTTTGATCAAGGGTTTAAAACGTTGGCAAGAACCTCAGAGATTTGCCAACATTATCGGGGAGGCAAAGGGGTATAGAAAAATGACTCAGGAAAGTGGGTCTATAAAATGACTGTGTTATATAATACCAGAAATCCTGTTAGTGATGTTCTATGGGAGCGTTCTAACGACATTCCGATTACCAATGCAATGAGTGACGGGCTGTGAACACCAGCGTTATTAAGATGCCCAGTTATGGCTGTCCTACAAGGTCAGAGCTAATGTTGGCAGATGCTGTTACAGAAACGGCACTATGAGAGCAAACCATTGTTGTCGTCTTGCTACTGCTGCTGCGGTTAGGTGTGACAACGTCGGATCAGACTCATAGCCAAAACAGAACCAAGCACCGCATCATCCTCACAATGGTTATGTTTGAGTCCGTTATGGCAGATTGTTAACGAGCCCCCTCCCAAATCTGATGCCAATTTCTTATTCGTGTAATTATATGATACTTATTTGAAATGGTAACATATTCATATTATAATCATATGAACAATTAATTGACTAAGTACGGTGAAAAAATGCAACTTTGATGCACACCTTTCCTGAGTTTTCAACTCTTGTTTTATTTGAATGGCGGCCTCTGGGTCTATGTGCAGGTTCTGCATGAATACAATGAAGTATTCTGGAATTCTTATTTTTCAAAATTCTAGCCAGAGTTTATGATCCACAAAGGTGAATGCCTTTGCATAGCCAATAAAGCACAAATATCTTTGTGGGATACTCTGCTTCCAGCCAAGATCCATCTGATGTGCGTGTGATATTCTTTGTGCTTTGTCCTTTCCTGAATTGAGCTTGAATTTCTGGCAGCTCCCTGTTGATGTACTTCTATAACCTTTGTTGTTGTTGTTGTTGTTTTAATTATCTTCCACAAAATTTTACTTGTATGTGGCAGTAATTATATTGTTTGGTAATATCACCATACCGTTGGGTCACCGTTCTTTGGGATGGGCACACATGTCAAACTCTTCCCGTTAGTCAGCTGTCTTCCAAAGTCTTGGCAGAGACTAGTGAGTGCTTCCAGTGCTGCAGCAATTTGTTATTTCCTGGAGACTTATTTTTGGCTAATTCTTTCAATGCAACTGTATTAGTCTAGGTACTTTGGAGAAACAAATCCACAGCGACTCATGTATAAGAGAGTTTTATGTAAAGAAAAGGTGCATCACGAAAACATGCTAACCCAATGCTGCCCAAGCGCACAAGTCCAACATTAACCCATTAACCCAACACCAGTCCACAAAGTCCTCCACCTCACAAAACAGAGGCAATGATGCCGACTGCAGGAGGAAAGCTGAGTCAGTGAACGAACAAGCATCTCAGCACTAGCAGGGGTCTCCACACGGCTGCTCCAGCACCCAGGGCTGCATCGGGATAGGTCCATGTTGCTTCTTCTTGGGGATGTCTTGTAGGAAGTCAATCTTGCAAGCTGAAGCAGGGAACTGCTAAGGCAGCTGTACCCTGGTGCGACCATCACAAAGCAAGAGACACGAGAACTAGAAAGGCAGCGAGGCTCACCACCCATTTATCCCTCCGCCTTTCAACCAGCCCTACATGTGATTATCGGCCAGGCTGGCACAATTAACTAACTCAGCAACCAAAGCTTTTTCCTTCAATACAATCAGTTCTTGAAATGTTGAATGTTGGTCAGTTGGTATTGGTTGAATGTGAAGTCTTTCTAACTTCTTTTGGTGTTTCCTGCACCATTCAATATTTGGCCCTTAGAATCCTTCAATGTTATAAATCAAGGCTTGAATTTTTTCTTCAGTTTATTAAGCTTGAGATATGCTGAGCATGTCCTTCTCGTTTGGCTTTCTGACTACAGGTCTTCATACATTTCAGTATTTTCTAGCTACCCTTAATCATTTTCCTTTCAGTTCACAGAATCCCTATATTGGCTTCTCGGCCCATAGAGTAAGAATTACCATAATAGGAAAAGTCAAATGGAAGCCTCTGATGATATTTCCCTCACCTCAAGACAAAATAATAAATTAAAAGCAATATTGCTTCCTGGGGTAAATGACAGAGATTAATGACAGCCTTGAAGCCTTAAAAGATGCAGAGTTGTTAATCACCATCATATTCCCATTTAATTAACTAGTCTGGTATGTAAAATATCCAGACGGATCCGAAGGAATGATAATGGACAATTGCAAAGTTGAGCAGTGCCTGCTACACCAAACACTGAATCTTTGCGAGAGCAGGTGAACATGATGTCAAATACATATCATGTGGCCTTGAATCAGGCTAATACTTTCTTTTCCAACCTTATTTGAAAGAACAAGTGGTTTATATTCAGATTGAAACAACTATATATACGTGTGTGTATGTGTGTGTGTGTGTGTGTGTGTGTGTGGTTTTGCCCTAGGGCTGTTATCTTTTATCCCTCTCTCAGAGTGCTTTGGTCTATTCAGGCATTTCAGAGAACGGAATGCATTCATTGGTCTACTTTATCAGTGATCCCAAGTGATCAGATGAGAAGAAGAAGAAGTAGCAAATATTCTGGAGGTCTTGGTAAACCTGAAATCAACCACTTTGCCACTGATTCCAACTCATACGGACACGATAAGATACAATAGAACAACTCTATAGTGTTTCCTAAGCTGTGTATCTTGAGAAGCAGGCTGCCCCATCTTTCACTAAAAGGCTGGTTGGTTTAAATTACAGACTTTTTGATTGACAGCTTACTGTTTATCCATGGCACTGTGGGAAATAAAGATTCCTCCCAAGTTGTCTCGCCCAAATATATGCCAAACTTAGCTGCTTGCTACATGTGGTGAATGACTATATACTTGGAGGTCAACAGAAGTACGTCAGGGGTTATTCTCCCTAAGGGTTACCAGCCATCTAGAGCAAGCAGTCACCACTGTTTATCCCACAAGTAGAGCCCACTCCCTTCGGATAAGGATAGTAGTCGACTGGTTCCTTGTAGGAGACCCCAGAGAGGTCAAGCCCACCCAAGGGTGACCAAGGTTTGACCGCCATCATGAATCTAGGGTCCGCCCATCTTGTCACATGTATACCCCTAGTCCCTCCCCTTCCTATGGGCACACCTCTAGCTCATCCCCTTCCTGTCACATTTATGCCTACTGTACATCCCCTTCCTATGATGTATATCCCTATTGTACTGCCTGTGATGTGTGGCTACCTGTAATCATGCCCCCCTAAGTAGTTATAAGCCTTGGTAGGCAATAAATGTGACTCTCTGGCTCCTGCTCTCGCTCCTGGGGGATCTCTCCACATGGACCATCAAGCAGGGCTGAGGTGAGCATGCTACCATGAATTGTGTCTGACTCCATTATTTCAATCTCTCTTCTATCTCTCATGCTCTCTATTACTTTACTATAATCATTACTTATTATCGCCGTATAATTGCACCTACCGGACCCATCATGGTTTGTTGGGGGCCCTCTTTTCCCCCACATGGCACCACCAGTGATCCATGACAATCTTGGTAATACACACACATAAACTTCAGGAGGTAAAAGGTACAGAAGATTCAGGGACTACTGTAGTCATGGAGCTTCAGGGCTTTAGGCCATCCCCTTTAAGAAGAAAGTACTGCATCAAGTTCTTTCCATCACTAAGGAGGAGACATAATGCCTGATGATATTCTGGAAATATTGCTCTACTTATGTTGTGGCCAAAAAAACAGTGCTAACTCTCAGGGTCTATAGAATAAAGAACTTGAAGTAGGTCCTGGCTGCAGTTCAAGTCTCCCTTCCACTTGAGCTGTAAGACCTGGTGTGCCCTATTTGTATTCACGATATCTGTGTTGGAAAAAAATTGCAGTATGGAGTTTATAATAAGCCTCACTAGGAGTATAACAAAAGAGACCACTAGAATTCTGGAGCAAGGCCATACCATCTGCAGCACAGAATTATACTCAATGGGAAGAACAACTCCTGGTTGTCTATTGGGTTCTGGTAGAGATAGAGCACCTGACCCTTGCTATCAAATGACTATTATAATCCGGTTTCCATCCGATCTACAAAGTCAAAAGGTCTGGCATGTCTAGTAGCGATCTATTGTATTACTGAAGTGATGTATTCAGGATTGGGTGGAGTGGGGTTCCCAAGCACAGGCAAGCTGTCGAAGCAGGTGGCCTGGACTCCCTGTCATCTACCACTGCTGCACCAGTGCCTCGATCGCAGCCACAGTTATCATCGCATGGAGTATTTATTCATATATGCTGGTCAAGGAGGACAAAGTCCATGATTTGGCTCATGAACAGGTCAGTATATGGCCATAAATGAACTCAAGAGAAGTTTGGCTAATGGTTGAGAGTCTTCAAGGAAAAATACTGAAAGCATGAGAATAAGGAGACGTGGGGTAGAGGCAGGTTTATCAAAGTGTGAAAAACGTTCTTACAAGTTAACATCCACCAGAGTGTATCCACCGTGGAAGAATCACTACACAAGCTTGCACACAGAGTGATCTAGTTGATGGATGCCTGTCAGCTTCAGTAATCATATTCCCCAGCCGATCTCCATACCATCCACTCCTAATAATGGCACAATGAGCTGATGCGTGAACTAGCCATGAGAGTAGCGATGGAGGCTCTATATGAACCCAACAGCATGGACTTCCCTTTGCCACTCTCCATACTTATTTAACCTGTATGCTGAGCAAATAATCCAACACACCAAACTTTATCAAGAAAAATGAAACATCTGGATTGATTGTGTTGTTAAATGCCATCAAGTTAATTCTGACTCCAAGCGACCCTATGTACAATAGAAAGAAACACCATCTGGTCCTGCACAATCCTCACAATTATTGTTATGTTTCAGCCTATTGGTGCAGCACTGTGTCAATCCGTCTTGTCAGAGGTCTTCCTCTTTTTAGCTGCCCCTCTGCTTTACCAAGCATGGTGTCTTTTCCTAGGGATTGGTCTCTTCTCCTGACAACATGCTCAAAGGAGATGAGATGAAGTGTCACCATCCTTACTGCTAAGGGGCATCCTGGCTATTATTCTTCCAATACATATTTGTTTGTCATTTTGGCTATTCAATATACTTCACCAGCACCATAATTCAAATGCAGTGATCATTCCTCAATCTTCCTTATTCAGAATTAGGAGAAAGTTTATAAACAACCTGCACTATACGGATGACAAAACTTTGCTGAGGGAGGACCGGAAGCATTTGCTGATGAAGATCAAAGACTGCAGCCGCCAGTCTTGTGGGATTGCAACATGATGTAAAGAAAACCGAAACCCTTACAACTGGACCATTTGGGTGTCATCATAAACGGAGAAAAGGTCAGAGGGCAAGGACTTCGTTTTGCATGGATCCACCATCAATGCTCATAGAAGCATCAGTCAAGAAATCGATAGATTCCTCAGGTGGGAAATACCTAAATTCTTGGCTTTGCAGGAGAGTGAGAATTCATGCCTGTAGCCTGGTTTGTGATCCAAGTGGGTTTTTATAAAGGAGAGAGGAAGTTTCAGCCTTTACACTAAACTGAACACAGGCACCCTCACGGCACTGCACACCCACATGGCACCCTGAGGCCAGAGAGAGGGAGAGACCCTGGCCCAACTGGGCAGAACTGCAGAGGGGTAGCTGGAAAAGAGAGCGGTGGTCTCAAAGTTCCAGCCTTTTAAGGGTCTTCCTCTGGGAGGCATGGTCGAAGGTGCTGGTTGACCCCATTGGCTGAATTAAGCCCACCAGGCCTAGATTGGGCCCACCCAGGTGTACTGCCTTCCTGGCTCCAGGGCCTGAATTTGCAAATGCCCTTTAGCCTTTAATGTCTTCCAACTTCCTGGATGGGGGCCCTCTGGGCATAGAGAGGACCATCCTTTATCTGGCTACCTAACAAAATCAAAGAATGTATTGGATTGGGCAAATTTGCTGCACAAGACTTCTTCAGCGTTTTGAAGAGCAAGGATGCCACTCTGAGGCTGAGGTGTGGCTGACCCAAGCCATGGTATTTTCAATCACCTCATGTGAAATATGGACAACGAAGACTGCAACATCACTGATACCTTTGCAATATGGTGTTGGAGAATGGAAATGATATTGTATTAGAATGATTTAGGGATAGTACGTTCCCATATACTCTTTCCTGACATCTGCTCCTCCGTATACTCCTAATAACTTGGAGAGAAACAAGTTTAAGTCCACTCAAAGGTACCTTGGAAAAAAGCCTAGAGATCTATTTCAGAAGGGGAAAAAATCCTTCTTGGAAAAGTCCAGCCAGAGTGGTCCATAGAAATGAGGCTGATGAGACTGTCTCACATATGTTGCACATGTTATCAGTGGAGACTAGTCCCTGGAATGTAGCATCGTGTTTGGTAAAGTAAAGGAGCGGCAAAAAAGAGGAAAATCCTCATTGAGATGGATTGCCACAAAGGCTACAACTATGGAGTCAAAGATAACAACTGTGAGCGTGGCGCAGGACAGTATTTTATTCTGTTGTGTCAGTATGAGTCAGAACCGACTGACAACACCTAACATCAAGAACAACAACAAGGTACTCACAGCAGCATATGCACAGCAGGTGCAAAGCTGAGCCTCAGATAGGGTGTCATTCTTCAAGAAAACCAACCTGAACCAGCTACCTGGCAGCAAGTTGATTGAATCAGGCCCTTAAACACTCTGAAAAGGATGGTAAGTCATCTTGATTGAACCAGACACATATTTTTAATTTTGTCTTTCCTGCATATACTAGCAACACAATACATTGACTTATAGAGTGATGTACCAATATGGAATTTCATATAACATCATGTCACATCAAGGGATGATACTTTGCCACAAATGAGATGTGGAATCCACTGGCCCTGCAGAGTTTGCATCACTCAGAAGCTGCTGACCTGATAGAACAATAGAATCGCCACTTTCAGGTGCAATTGAGGTTCCACATTAGAGATGATACCTTGTAAAGATAATGTGCTATCCTTCAGGACACAGTATGTACCCTAACTTCATGACTATGCACTTTGTCCTAAAAGATTAGGCTTACTCTCACTCCCATTGGCCCACATGGGATTCTTGTCTCCTACAACTCTAAACTCAATAGTGTCCGCAACCCCAGTTTTCAACAAGGGCTCCATTCTTCAAAGGATACAGTGAGTCTGATTAGCTCTAACCTGTAGCTATTTCCTTGTACCAAAAGATTTATAGGCAAAGAGAGAAGCTACCATCCTGGCAGGGTTTACTGGCCCTGACCATTAGGAGGAGGTAAAGAGTCTATTAATAAAAGCAAGGAGGAATACATTTGTTGTTA
>NW_022103902.1:8289432-8307396 GCF_000313985.2 Echinops telfairi | reverse complement strand
AAAAAAAAGGATTTTCCTCTTTTCACTGCCCCTCTGTTCTACTGAGCATGATGCCCCTTTCCAGTGACTGGCCTCTTCTGATAACGTGTCAAAAGTGCACGAGATGAAATCTCAATATCCTAGCTGCTTAGGAGCATTCTGGTTGCACTTCTTCCAAAACAGAATTGCTTGTTCTCTTGGCAGCCCATGGTATGTATTCTCAGTATTCTTTGCCAGCACAATAATCCAAATGCATCGGTTCCTCTGTCTTCCTTGTGCAATGTCCAGCTTTCACATGCATGTGAAGTGATAGAAAATACCATGACTTAGTTCAGGCGCACTCTAGTCCTTAGAGTAACATCCTTGCTTTGTAACACTTTAAAGAGGTTTTATGCAGCAGATTTACCTAACGTAACTCATCTGCTGATCTCTTGATTGTGGATCAAAGTAAGATGAAATCCTTGACAACTTCAATGTTTTCTCCATTTATCATTAGTGGTTCAGTTAAGGATTTCAGTTTTCTTTACATTCAGTTGTAATCCATACTGATACTGAAGGCTGTAATCCTTGATCTTTATCAGAAGTACTTTAATACTCAAGTCATCCACTAGGTACCTTTTGCTATGCCCCTGTTCAGAGTTGACAGTAAATGGACACAGGCAGGAGGCACAGCCTGAAGAAGACAGAATAGCCAAGGGTTCAGGCCCCTGATGGGGACCATTCCTTGACTTGTATAATTGTGGATTCTTACACTACTTCTCTTTTTGTGATTTACTTATTTCATTTAGCATAGTGTCATCCAGGTTCATCCACGTTAGGTGGTGTTTTATGAATTCTTCACTACTCTTTACTGTTTTTTCATATATATATGTATATATATATATGACAACTGGTATGTATTTATATACATACCATAATTTGTTTATTCATTCACCCAGTGATGAGTAGTTCTTTGTAAAAACTTTAAGTAAATATATCCATGTATATAGTAGAGCAAACAGTGGGAAAAGGTAGGTGAACTTTTTAACCATAGCCAAATACCTGGAGGGAATTGATCACTGGCCTTGGAGACTGAGGACCATATTCATGTGGGACACTACAGTCAATTAGCATAACAAATATTTAACCAACAAACAAAACTATAAATTGAGAAGAAGTGAAAAATACTGAGAATTATTCAGAGACATCTCTACTCAGTAGGAGAAGGAGCCATCATCAGATACAGCAAGGTCTGCCTAGGCACAGGAGAGAGGAAGGATAGCATGGGTACCAGATAAATCACTGGCCACTATTGTTTTCCCGACTCAGAATTCTGTTCTCTATAACCCAATGAGAAAAAAGTGCATACACCAGAAAACGTTTCTGGGGGCCATGTGGGCTTAAGGGGAGATCAGGAATTCTTCCTATGTTGTCATTAGGTGCCTCCAGTCAGTTCAAAGAGCAAGCCCAAATGAGTAAATAGGAGAGCTGTGATTCAGCGCAAATCTTCTTTATAGAGATCTCTTCCCTGGAGAGCTTTGGAGAAACTACTCTTGACTCTCCTGCTTGAAGGAATTTATAACTTTTGTTTTCTGATTGGCAGAGAGAATATAGACTCTGAATGTTCTCTTTGGAAGAAAATTACATTCGTTGAGTTGGTTAGACACAGTGTGTATTCCAAATGTATATTGCTATGCCCAAAATAGTTTAAAAGAATCATCTTATTCATAGCTTCTGTGGGTATGGAATTTGGGGGGTGGGGGGTGGCCTTGGCTGAGTGGTGCTGGCTTGGGTTTCTCGTGTACTTGTAATCAGGGAGTGGTTGGATTTGACATCGCCTGGGAATAGGGTTAGGAAAGGGAGGAGTGGAGTAACTAGGGACTAGCCAGAGTCTCTCTCTCTCGTTTTATGTTGTCTCAGGATATTTCCAGATGTGTGACTTAGTTTGGACTTCCTCACAGCCTGATGGCTAAGTTCCAATAGCAAACATTCCAAGAGAGCCAGGTAGAAGGTGGATGATCTTTTCTAGCTCAGGTTCAAAATTCAAACAGCATTTTTCTGCTGCCTTTTCCATTTTCTGTTGGTGGAGACGTCACTGGCCTCACCCAGATTCAAGGGGAGGGAACAAAGACACCAGCTCTTGGTAGAAGGAATGCCCAAGGATTTGGTAACCATGTTTAAAAACGACCATAGTGGGGTACACTGGAATCTACACCAGTTCTACAAAAATCTAGCCATGTGTCTTGGCTCCACTACTTTCCACCTCTGTGATTCTGAGGCACAATCTTTTAAACTTCTGTTTTTTCCACCACAACAAAGTGGACGATGGCAATGCTTTTGAGGTAAGCCCTTTGAGATGCTCCGGTGGGGGCAAGAGTAGAGACTCCCTCCATGCCCAACAAAAACGAATCGCCACCCCGGAAGAGCAGACTCTGCAGCTGCCCCGGAACTAGAGATGGATCCGAGGGCCCCCGCAGCAGGAAGTCATGGAGTCTCACGCATGGGTTCTAGTGTTTATCGGATCCGGCTAGTCTTCAAGGAGCCTTCGTGGCATGGTGAGTCATGTGTTCTGCTGCGAATCCAAGGTCAGCAGTTTGAAACCACCAGCCGCTTTGTGAGAGAAAGAGGCATCTGTCGCCTCCCATCCTGATTTACAGGTCCAGAAACCCTTGTAAGCAGTTCTACTGGGTCAGAGTTCCTTGAGTGGTTTTGTTTGGGGACTTCTTTGTGGCTGTTCTTTACCGTTCCCACCTCAGCTGCCCACTCCTTCAGTGCTTGCCTGCCATCTCCTGTCCTTTCAAATCCCTTTCCTCCTCATTTCTATAACGCATCATTTTTGCTGTCTTTGAACTTGGGCTCACCTAGCCCCTCTAGCTTTGTTCTACTTCAAGATGTTTCAGCGTTGGCTCCCATTGGTGTCTTAATCCTTAGGAATTTCCTGGTTCAAATTCCCAAGGAAAGGCTATTGGCAAGCCTCTGTGTGTGGGTCACAGGTTTTATTTGTGACCACCGTTGTGTAAAGAAAAGCTCAGCAGTTAGTCTTTCAAGCTGGAAGGAACAGGCAGGCCTGGCCCTGGGCCTGGCTCTACTGTCATCAGCATCGTTTGATACAGATGCGTGCCTCCCAGGGATTTTGTTGCTGATCAATGAAAACCCTAGATGAAAAAAGGTGCGGTATTATAAAACATAGAGTATGTGTGATGTTATGTCTTAAACTTTCAAATAGTTCCACAGACTGTTTTCAAGAATCAATACATCAAGTTAATATCCTTGGTAATTAATTAAGCAAACTGATACTAAAAATTAATGTCTTGTTTCTATAAATGATTATTGTAGCCATTCTTCCTCAACATCCAGCTACATGCTAGCAATGTCAGCACCTCTGGGAATTGGTGCTGACAATGAGGCTTTCAAACGAATCCTGTCTAGATTGCCACGCTTTCTTTTCTAGGAATCCTTTTGCAAGTAGGGAAATGCAAATTATTCTTTGTTCCAAAATAAAGTTCTGAAAAATGCTTCTACTTCTGTTTTGGTATCTACTCAAATCGGTATTGGAAAATGACACTGTAAATGCTTTGCAGGCTTTATTCACTCGTTTTCAGCTTCTCACAGTCTCTCACTTCTTAATCAATTCCTATTTTCTCAACACTGCCTGCATTGCCACCAAGCTATCAAATAATCATTTTTTTCCCCAGAACTCAGAATGAAAAGCAAGAAGAAATAAAAAAGTCAGCCAAACAAATAAACAAGAAGAAAGCTTCAGGAACCCGGTGCACCTGTACCAGTTGACTACGATATTAATCTTGGACATAGTGGTGGGTTAAATTCATATAGGTACCTGATACGGTGATGGAACATTTTTAGAAGAATTTTTTTAAATCTCAAATGAATTTCCTTTTGCTTGTCTTCGGGAAAGCCTCCCAATATCAAATCCAATTAAGCGAGAGATTTAATTTCCCTTTGGGTCTAGGCCGTAGGACAGTAAGGGACAACAATTATCTGTGGCTTTTTAAAGAGACTCCATCAAGTTGGCTTCTCTTGGTGCACACCAATAAAGTCCCCGTTGGCGTCAACCGCTGACATGCATGCATGATTCAGCACCTTCCGTCAATAATTTGGGGCATCTGTTTTTCTGTTACAAGGCAGACTGTCTTTTTGCTAGAAATGGAAAGAACCAGGATCTCCAGCACGTAAGGCTGGCTGCCTTGTGTGACACCAAGAAGCAATTCAGCCGTCTTTACGGACATTTTCGGCATGCTGTATGGTGCTATTCGATAGATGAGGCGTCCAAGTGATTGATGCATTTCTCACTTGTCCTCTGACTGCGTGTGCCTCTGTTGTCCGTGTGTTTATAGGTGTGATTAGGCTACGAATTCCCGGGTCAACCACACACAGATTGTATCAAACATAATCCATCTTATTTGACTGTCTTAACATTTTGGCTATTTTAGTTCTAAGGCAACCGCATCAGATGACGTGTTCACTCATCAATTTGATGCTCAGCAATTGTCTGTCATGGTTCTGAAGTTGGAGGGGGGAAAAAAATCAACTGTCAAAACAGTCAATCCCAAACAGTCAATCCTGTCATAAATTGCTCCCTGACACGGAGAGCTTGGCTTCTCCTTCCTGTTTCCCCCTCCTCCTCTCCGGAGATCTGTCCCTCCCACAGTTTCTCTCCTTCAGAGATGTTGACGAACAGCAGAGGAGGCAGCTATTTTAGGTTCCCAGAGGCTTGCCTGGGCTTCCTTGCTTTTGTTTTCCACAGTGATTATGTGTGTGTGTGTGTGTGTGTGTGTGTGTGAGATATCAGTCCGAAATGGATGGATGCATGGCTGAAGGGTCTTGAGAATTTAGGCAAACTGTCCTTTCTCATCTCTTTCAAGCTGCCTTTGACTTTTCAGGATGCACCGCAGAGAAGACAGCTGGCTCGTTCTCACCATCCTTTCCTGCCAGGGAGCCTGCTCCAACCTTCTTGGAACAGAAAGAGCTCAGAGTCTGGCCATCGTGTGAGATGTGCCTGGCTTTCCAAGCTGGGAAATGTGTTAGTAATTACTTTTTACTGCTCTCTCCATTTGAGTTTCCAGACTCCCCACCCCACCCCCACCTCATCCACCCAGGTTCTCCACCCAGATTCTTGCCTCATTGTAATTGATCATCTAACCCTGACTCCCCTCCTTTAAAAAAAAAAAAATGACCTTGCGTAAGATCTTGGCATCAGCTTCTTCCCTCCTACTTCCCCAGGAGGAAAGTGGTGGACTAGGATAATTAGTTCAGCCAACAGCTCTGCCAAACCTCCTGCCTGTGCCCACCAGGCTGCAGCTGGTACGAAGCAGCTTCCCCTTACTGGGTAAAAAGGGCAGTGGCCACCGGTGACCAGTGCCAGAAGGCCTCGCTCAATATTTTGTTTCAAGATGATGAACTAAGCCAATTAGCTTCATTGATTGAAGTAACTTATAGGACAAAAATATGTTTTCAATTCTTCATTGGACAACGTCAGCGGTTCAAAGCCACTAGCCGCTCTGAGGAAGAAGGATGAGGCTCTCCATTCCGGTAACGAGTTGTATGTAGCCTTGGAAAACCCACAGGAGGCAGCTCGACCCCGTCCTGCAGGATCACGATGAGTTGGAGTCCTCTCGATGGTAGCAAATCTGTTTATTGGTGTTTTGTTTTTTAATTCCTACTTTAGATCTGAAAGAACTCTGTTATATTTCTTACGAAGAAAGGGTCTACTTTGTGAATTGGAAATCTAGGAATGGTTGTGAGCGAATGAGGGGCTGCTTAACCTGCTGCGTAAGAGAAAAAACTTTGCAATCACCTCAGACATATCCAATTCTCTTTTCTGCTGATAAGCTGATTGCCTACCACTTTTATATGCCCATTAATTAAGTCCCCAAGAGCAAACACTGGGTCTGGTTTCAGAGCTGAAATACTAGCATATACATACTTGAAAAGAAAACTTCTTCGGTTCTTTAAAAACGGTACACAATTCCACACTGTCAGTAACACAGTCCCATTTTCCCTTATGAACCGGAATGAGTAAGGGTCTCCTCCTCACTTATTGACTTTCTCATTGTCAGACATTTTTCATTTCCAGCAACACTAAAAAATCTCCTACCTGACTATTTTGCACATTAAAGACGTATACCTGGCAGTAACACAGTTTGAGGTGCAAGTTGAGAGTAATGCTGGCTATGTTATGTGTCCATTTGGCTAGGTCATAATCCTCATTGGTTTAGCAGTTACATAATGGTATAATTTGGCACTTCTGTGGTGACATAATTTGGCAGTTATGTAATGGTGTACTCATCCTGCACCTTGTGATACCATACGGTCATCCTCCATTCTCAAATCATGCTGATTGTCACATAACAAACTGGTCCTTGGAACATAAGCATTTGGATAAGTGTGGAGTGAGTGTATATGCTTCTGGGTATATGTCCTGGGAGTTTACAGAGCAAAACTCTTTTGTAAATGCCTTGGATTGTAAAAACTGGAAGCTAGAGATGGTGATAGAAACTAGATAAGGATGTTGATTCTACTCATCTACCTAGACTACAAAGGGATACAGATTGTGTACATTTGCAGATAATTCATTCTAAACTTCTGTTTATTGAGCAAAGGAGGGAAAACACTTATTGGAGGGAGAAACTATCTGGGTCCAAAGGATGAGGCCTTTTCAGTATGAGGAAACGCACACCCCAAAGAGGAATTTTTCCATATTAAGCTTCTAAGTGGCAGATAAATGAAGAAGAAAATAGGACCATTTTCCTAGCAATGAGGTGGTTTTTCCTTTGCTCTCATACTGAATGACTAACTTTAAAAAATGCTTTATTGGTCCTTATTCCACATATCATACAATTCAGTAGTTCTGTCATATCAAGACGAGTTGTATAATCATTACCACAATGGATTTTAGAACATTTTCCTCTTTCTTGTAGTCATAGTTATTAGCGTAATCATTTTTTTAAATTGTGGAGAAAAGATACAAAATCTTCTACCTATATAACTCAGTGCCACTGATTAGACTCTTCGTGTTGTGCAACCATGATTAATAGACTTATTCAAATTACCCCAGGACCATTAACATAAACTCAATGCTCCCTCAGCAAACATTCTTCTTCCTTCACCCAGGGTAACTAATGGTCAGCTTTGCTTTCATTTTTTTTCTTTTTCTTTGTTTTCAGTAGTTTTCTTGATATGAAATTCACATATTATACACTTCCATAGTTAAGTCACTTTTAAAAAGATATATACAGCATCACAATCAGTTCTAATACCCGTTTTCACTTGTGCACTCATTGTTTGCTCCCAAATTCCCCGCATCCTCTGCCCACTCCACTCCACCCCATACCTGATACACCATTACATCATTTATTATCGCTATTCATCTACTCCTGTGCTTCATAAACTGTGAAACGTAACAAAAACTATAAAAAACAAAATGAGAGAAGAAATAATAATACTATGGAGATAAAAATAAAGAGTACGAAAGAAGAGACTACCCACACTAGTTTAAAAGCCAGAGGAGAAATTTCTGTCATGGAACAAGTGAGAAATGTTTAAGCCGAGAGCAAATCTGGGTTAGATCAAGAGGGAGGTCAACTGACCAAGGATCATAGTATACCGTGATTTGATCCACCACAATCAAATTTATAATAATCTCTGTCTGACAGTAAGCTGTTTGAGTCCCTCACCGGCAGCTAGAGGGGATCTGCCAGAAACTTAATCTGACTAGAGACTCTGCAGATGGATTTTGGGTTCCCCCTGTCCTTCAGAGCCTTTTACAAATTCACAATTTAAACACTGGTACTTTACCCTCTCTCATATGTGGATTTCATCATTGTCATTTTTGGATCACACAGGCTAGTGTGATTCTTTGATGTGGACTTAGCTGATGGCTCACTTAAATAGCTGCTTGTTTGAATTCAAGCCTTTCAGGCCCCAAACCCATTTCCCTTGATAGCTGGGTGAAGAACTGACTTTTAATAGACACAGGTTTTCAGTAGGGAAGTAAACAACATATGATCAAGAAGAGTGGGTGTCAGGTGATAGATCATGGGCTCTGGAATTAAAGGCCTGGCAAAAACTGGCACTACCGTTTATCAACTGTGCTACTGTCAAAGGATAATTTTTAATACATTAAAAACATGGCCCTAGGAAGAAAGCTGATGGTGCCCAGCTATTAAATGATAAAGCGTCTGGGGTCTTAAAGGCTGGCAATTAAACAAGAGGCCATCTGGCAGGGAAGCAACAATAGTCCACATGGAAGAAGCACATCAGCCTGTGTGATCATGAAGTGTCCACAGGAATAGGAATCAGAAGTTCAAAAACAAGCAACCAAAGTGACGTGAAGGAGCATAGTCAAAGTGGAGACCCAGAAACCACCTGTAAGATAATAAGCAAAGTGGAGACCCGGAAACCACCTGTGTGGACAGACCCTCACAGAAGGACCACACAGAAGGGATGATATGTCCAAGGTGCAGTATAGCACTCTTGAAACACATAACTATCCTCTAGTTATTTAATATTCCCTCCCCCTATTATGATGGTCTTAGTTTTACCTCATTAATCCTTTTAGACCTGCCTATGTTCATTTGTATAATTAAGATCATTTGATGCATGAAATACAAGATAGATAAACCCTTCAGAAACAGTAATGGAAGTAATGATTCCCTGAAAGGGGGAGGCCGGGAAGGGGGAACTTATAGCAACAATGACTATATAACCCTACTCCAGGAGAAAGAATAACAGAATGGTAGGTGAATGGATACATTGGGTGGCATAAGATACGGGGTCAAAAAAGGAATAACAATAGTAATAATATTTAATGACAAGGGTTGTTGGGGGGTAGGGTGAGGGAGGGCAGGGATAAAGGGTAACTGATACCAAGGCATGCAAGAAGAAAGAAAATGTTTTGAAAATGATGGTGGTAACAATTGTGCAATCATGCTTGATCTAATTGAACTATGGATTGTTATAATATCTGTAAGAGCTCCCAATAAAAATGGGTGGGGGCAGGGTGGGACTTGACCCTAATGTAAATAGACAATGAACACGTCAAACAAAATTCACTTAACTCATTAAAGAGGGAATCATTTCAATGGCAAAATTGATTCAACAAACGGATAAGTAGTTAGATAGAAAGATAGATGCATTTACATGGCTTCAAGAATTACATTTTTATCCTAGAAAGAAATCATTAGAATTTTTATCAGGTTCATCTAGCTGAGAAGTGACCAAGCTCACAGGGAAGAAGCACACTAGCCTGTGTGATCATGAGGTGTCAATGAGATGAGGTATCAGGCATAAAGACCCCAAACAAAAAATCCTATCTTCAAGCCCACCCAGGGACGCAAAATAAAAAAAAAAAATCCTATCAATGTAAATGAAGGGGAGAATGGAGAGGAGACCCAAAGCCCATCTGTAGAAATTGGACATCCCCTTACAGGGTCACAGGAAGAGATGAGCCAGTCAAGGTGCAGTATAGTACCAATGAAACATACAACTTTCCTCTAGTTCTTTAATGCTTTCCCCCCCTCACTCCCTCCGCCCCTACTATCATGACCCCAATTCTACCTTACAAATCTGGCTAGACCAGAGCACGTACACTGGTACAGATGAGAGCTGGAAACAGAGGGAATCCAGGACAGATAAACCCCTCAGGACCGACAATGAGAATAGTAATACTAGGAGGGGAAGGGGAAGGTGGGGGAGAAAGGGGAAAACAATCACAATGACACATATGACCCCCTGCCAGGGGGACAGACAACAGGAAAATGGGGGAAGTGAGACAGTGGTCGATGTAAGACATGAAAAAAAATTTAGGGTTCATGAGGGAGGGTGTGTGGGGGAGGTGGGGAAATGAGCTTATATCAAGAGCTGAAGTAGAAAGAAAACGTTTTGAAAAGGATGATGCAACATATGTACAAATGTGCTTGGTACAATGGATGGATGTATGGATTCTGATAAAAGCTGTATGAACCCCAATAAAATTATTTAAAAAAATTTTATCAGGCTCATATCTATAAGCTAACCTGTCACTTTACAGATTCTGGGTAAAATGATCAACAGTAAATAGTGAATAATCCATGGCAAATTGATTACAGCTCAATAGTAAATATGTAATAAGTCAAACAAAGGTATATTCCCTGAAAATTAAGATTTGTAACTCTTGGGCTCTATTTTGATAAAGTTTCAGTATGATATCAAAATAGACATATTTTCCTCTTTTTGTTTTATTTTCAACTTTTGGATCATTTTTTAACAGGATTTTGGACAAATTGCTTCATCTCCCTAATGCTAAATACTTTTATCTGAAAAATGGGTGTGCCATATTTATCTTATAGATTCCCTAAAAGAATCGGTTGAAATTATGTTTCTAAAGTATCTATTACAGTTTCTCGATAAATGTTCATTTCTTTCTCTCTTACGTTCCCTTTATTCAATAGTATCTAGCATGTTTCCAATCAGATCTCTTTCAACTGGCACTTACCAAACTAATAATCAATGGTTAGGATGATGACCCTGAGATCCTTCAGAGCCAAGTGTGTCACTACACATAAAACTATGTGATCAGCATAGCATTCCTGTAAGTGTGATTCATTATGCTCTACTTAAAAAAAGCTTATTATCCACGGACCTTGACTAAGTTAAAAAATCCAGTTAACCAAAGCCATATTTTCCAGATTATTAAGCATGAAAGAAAATTTTAGCAAGGGTTTTTATCTGGAATACCAACGTGAATTCCAAAGTGCCTGTGGGAAGTGACAGATTTAAACGAATGCCCTCTAAATTTTCTTTCAATTCCAAGATGTTCTAATATAGTAATAAAAAAGGACACATATAAGAAAATACCATGCAAATTGGAGAAGGTCTATGCATTTTAATCCTGAGAAAAGACTTACAATTGTATATGAAAATAATCAGTGTGGTTATAGTACAAGTTACTTTTAAAATATGTGATCATATTTTCAAATGTATGGAAAATAATAAAAACACCCAGTTCTCCACCACCCAGATTTAAAACATCTTAATATCTTGCCATGAATCCTTGATTTTTTTAAGAAAGAAAATGATACAGATAAAATTAAATTCCTTTGCCCATCCTCCACTTTCTTACCTTCTCCGTACTCCTCCAGGGTAACTATTATCCTGAAGTTGGCCTATCTCCTTTTGGGAATGAAGCATCATTTTATGAAATGCTAAACATTTTTTCAACTTTTTCCCCACTGAGCATTATGATTTTTTAAACATCTGTGTAGATGCATCTGGGTCTATTTTATTTCACCATTTGGTTATTAAGGAAAACGTAAGTCATCCTAATTTTTTTCTCTGTAAAAACTCTGAAAATAAGGGATTTCCTGGATTATAGAACACATACACTTTCCAGTTTTGAGCTTCTGGCAACTCCATGGCTGAATTTTCTGAAATAGTCAACCAGAGTAGACTTGAACTTGCAGCATTGCGGTTAGCAGGTCAGTTTATTTCCATGGGTTCCTTTGCTTTCTATGGTGGTTTGGGGTGCCATGAAGTTGACTTTGGCTCAGAGAAGTGCTATGTGCTTCGGCAAAACCAATGCATTGTCCCGTCCCGTCCTCGCAACTGTTGTTATTGTTGAACTGATTGTTGCAGTCACTATGTCATTCTGCTGCTGAGGGCCTTCCTCCTTGTTAATGACGCTCTACTTTCTCAAGCCTCATGCTCTGTTCCAGGACTGGTCTTTCCGGAGAACATGTTTAAAGAGCATGGACGAAGTCTTGCCATCCTTGCTCCTAAGGAAGATCCAACCTCCAGGCATACTTCCTCCAAGATAGAGTTGTTTGTTCTTCTGGTAATCCGTGCTGCTTTTTAGATCCTTCACCCCATGATTCAAAGACATCTCTGGTTCTCCGTATTCCGAATCCAGTTTTCACATGAGTATGAAGTGATTGAAAACACCATCAGTTGGGTGAAGTGCACTCGTCTGCAGAGTGATACATTTGCCCTCTAAAACTTTCATGAGGGCTTGTACAGCAGATTTGCCCCCTGCAATAAGTCGTTTGATGTCTGGGCCGCTGCTTCCATGAGCACTGATTGTGAATTCAAGTAAAATGAAGCCTTGACAATTTCAGTCTTTTCTCCATTTATCATGTATTGTCTAAAGGTCCCATCTGGGTTTTCTTCATAGAGCTGCCGTTCATGGTTTGGTTTGGTTTTAAGTCTTCATCAGTGAGTGCTTCAAGTCCTCTTCATGTTCAACAAGAACATTGTATCGTTTTCAAACTGCAGGTTGTTCGCGAGACTTCCTCCCATTCTGATTGCACGTTCTTCCTTATGTAGTCCAGCTCCTTGAATTCTTTGCTCAACAGATTGAGTAAGCATGGTGACGATACAGTCCTGATGCACACTTTCCTGGCTGTCAGCCATGACGTTTGTTCTGTTAAATGACTGTCCCTTGGTCTGTGCATGGGCTTTGCATGAGCACGATTAAGTTTTCTGATCTTCCCTTTCTTCACGATGTCTTCCGTAGTTTATTATCATCTGCACAGTAGAATGCCTTTGCATATTCAATATATGCAAGGAAGCATCTTTATGATATTTTTGGCTTCCCCCAAAGCCATCTGACATCAACAGTCATGTCTACAAAATTAAGGATTTTATTCAATAATTTCCACATTCTGGGTCACCTTTCTCTGGGACGGATGCAAACATGGACTTCTCCCAGTTAGTGGACTAGGTAGCTGATTTTTTGTCATAGACTAGTGAGCCCTCTAAGTACTGTATCAGTTTGGTGAAATGTTGCAACTGGTAGTCTATCAGTTCCTGGAGCCTTGATTTTAGCTAATGCCTTCAGTACAGCTTGAACTTCCTTCAACACCATCAGTTCTTGATCATATGCTACCTCTTGAAATGGTAGCATATTGACCAATTCTTTTTGGTACAATGCCAGATTGCTTTTTAAGATGATTACATTTAGTTTTATCCCTATTAGCATGCATATGTTAATATGAGAATAGCCATTGGCTGTTCTTATCAATGAAATGCCTATTCATTACCTGTACCCATTTTTCTATTGTGCTGTCTCTATATTAATTCTCTATATAAATTTGGAATTGTTTTATTTGCATATCCAGCTCTTGGATGGTTATATGCATTGAAAAGATTTTCTCCCAGTATGTGGCTTATTATATTTTTCACTTGTTTTGTTATATCAGTTCTCCTACTTTAAATGTGGACAGTTTTCTCTCCTGGGAAATAACACAGAGCAGTGGGTTCTAGAAGTAGAGTACCTGGGTTCACTTCAAACTCCCAATACTTACTTTCGCTCAATTTCTACTTTAAGGACGTTAATGTCTTCCCAGATCTCTTATGAGGGTTATAACAATCTGTGACTCACATAGTTTTCATGAGGATAACATGAGTTAGTTTACAGAATGTGTTTAGAGAATTATGTAGTACATAGAGTAGTTCAATGAACATTGACTCATTGTTATTCTTTAACACATTCTTTATGGTTTATGTTTTTGTCTCATTTAATAAATACTTATTCTGCTGTCATAAAGATATCTTATCTTTTTAATTAGTTTTAAATTTTGGCTTCTATATTGATGCACCTGGAATTTATTTTTATGTGGAAAGGCAAACTGAAGAAATGATGAAGTAAAAGAGCTGAACAAAATACTTTACAGGGGGATCACTATGAGTCAGCCTTGACTCAGTGGTGAACTATTATAGTGAAATACGCTAAGACCTAGGATTAGAAAACCAAAAAGGAGAACCCACGCTCTGCATAGTTTAAACTGAAAGAGCTCAAGAAAAACTTCAAGCTCAAGTTGCAATATTGAAAGCTTCTAGGGGCAGAATCATGAATAATACAGGAGATATCCAAAACAGATGGAAATGATACAGTCAACTGTACCAAAAAGAACTAGCTCACAGTCAACCATTTCAAGAGGCAGCATGTGAGCAAGAACCAATGATACTGACAAAAGAAGTTCGAACCACAGTGAAGACATTAACCAAAACAAAGCTCCAGAAATTAGCAGCACACCAATTGAAAGCTTTCAACAAGGAGCTGAAGCACTGGCAGGAGTAACTGGAAGCCAGCTCCTCGGCCAACTGACTGGAAGAGGTCCATCCTTGTACTCCTTCCGAAGAAACGTGACCTAACAGAATGTGCAAAGTATAGAACAGTATCATCAACCACTAGGTGCGTCAACATAGAAGCCAAATTTAAAACTAATTAAAAATGTAAGATGATATCTTTATGACCTCAGAATAAATATTTTTAAAATGAGACAAAAACACTAGGCCACCAGGTCTCCGTGACCACTCCCTGGAAGGGGACAGCAAGCTTGGTAAGGTAGAGGGATGGCAACAAAGAGAAAGACCCTGAGCAAGATGAATTGCACAGAGGCTGTAACATGGGCTGTGGATTCCACTTATTAAACAACTGGTTCACTGCCCTAATGACCGTGTTAAAAAAAAGATATACCCAAGGTAGCTTATTATTTTATGCAGTTACTACTTAGAATAGAATAATAAAAGAGGTACACAAAACCAGATTATGTTATAAGCGTTTTAAAGTATTCATGAAAAATATTAACTAATACCCAATCATAAAACCCATACAACTGTTGCTGAAGATAGTTCCATATTGCTTTTTGCCTGGCACCCTCGCCTGCAATATTCTTTGCTTTTATTGAATGTCATTGGCTGTGTAACTTATCCTAAACCATCTTTGTGCTGTAAGCGTAGGATACCATTCCTTTAGAAGTGGACCGGACAATAGTCATTTTGTTTAATGCCATAGAAACAAGCAACTTATCTTCTCTGAACATATTATGATTAATTTTGAAAAGCTCTTTTCCACGTCTGCTGAACTTACAGCAATTATTCTGATAATATTTTTAACTCTTTGAACACTTTCAGGAATCGCATAATTCACTCATAATATCTTGTGAGAATTTGGAGTATAGCACAAAGCTGAAAGGTGTGACAGTGTGTCACCTGGTTATTTGCCACTTTTTCTTCTTTGTGTTAAATGTCTGTTTACTGAATTAACAAATGCAAAGAAAGAAAAATGTCGTATTTTATCAAAGGTATAACAAGTTTTATGAAATGAATAAATAAATATTACAACCATAGTTCTGTCTAATTTTTTATACCTATGGACAGAATGAACATGACTACAGGCACTTGATTCTTTTACAACGGTCTATTGATCAGTAACACACCACATCGATTCCGATAGCTTCATAATGCACCTGTAGAAATGACATGCAGATTTTTCCTTTTCATTTTTCTTCAGAAATCCCGTGACTATTCCTGGTCTTTTGTTTTGCACGTGAATTTTAGGATTGGATTGTCAATTTCTATGAAAAACACTAAAATTTATATTGGAATTAAAATGAGTTTGTAGATTATCTGTAGAAAGAGTCACACAGATTTATAGGAGATTTTCTTTCATGATATCATTTTCGTTTATTTTTAACTTATTTTAAGTCTTTGTCAAAGACAATATATTTCTCAAATTTTCTGCATCATGGTCATATACAGTTTGCGTTACATTTATTCCCAGACAACTTTTATTGGTTGATGGTATTATGATATGGATCTTTAAAAAAAATTACATTTCTAGTTATTGTTGGTGGTGATATGAATACTGGAGGGAATTTTTGTTTTGTTTTGTTTTATATTTTGGCCTAGAATCCAAAATCTTGTTTTTCTCATTGATGCTATTGTATTTGCCATGTAAACATTCAAAAACCCCCAAAACACTCATTGCCATCAAGTTCATTCCAACTCAGACAGCCGCACCAGATGGAGCAGCACTGCCCCGGGGCTTTCTGAAGGTGTGTGGTTTTATGGGAGTAGAAAGCCTCATCTTTCTCCCAGGGAGCAGCTGGAGCTTTCGAACTGCTGAACTTGAGGTTGGCAGGCACCTGTAAGCAATCATAGCATTGGTAAGTGAAGCTTATTTTGTTACTTCTACTCCAATTGATATCACTGATTTGCTTATTATCTTATTATACTTGATAGCTCTTTGCATAATGTTTAATAAAACATTTAATGAAAGCTTGTACAATGAGCACCCTGGTCTCCCTCCTGCCATTAAGAAAATCAGAATCTGTACTACCTTTGGGGAGTCAGCCAGCAAAATGGTCTGCTTTTAAGAGCTGCCATTGTTTGTTTATTTCATGTTGATGAGTTTTTTTGGTTTTTGGGGAAAGATTAATTGCAGGGCTCGATTTCCATCCTAAGAAAATCCATTTGCATCACACAGCATATTATGTGGAAAGCGCTGTGCTATCCAACTGCATCCGCTCCTTTGAATAAGTCCATTTATGATTCTGGTCCTCGGCTTCCTTATTTGTAGAAGAGGCAAGAGCATAATCTAGAATAATACAAAGATCAGTCAAAATACAGAACCCGAATTCATATATGCACACATTTATTCCAACTGAAGCAAACATGAAAACATCTGTCATCAGCGGATGGCTGCAGACAAGTCCTGTCTGTCGGTGATACATATGTCTTAGTCCCCTTATGAAGCCTTCCAAAGGAAGGTCCAATCAACAGGGTGCCTTCTGAGGCGATCTGCTGAGCAAATTCAATTCAAAACACAGAGGTCCCTTCAGAAGGCTATGGTGACTGTATAGGGGGTTCCAAAGGATCATCTTGATAGATTTCTCAAAAGGGATAGGGTTATCATGGAGATTGGTCACATCTTAAGTACATGGGAAAATGCAGTGGTGAGGAAAAGGCCAGGAAAATGGCCCTTAGGATATTTATTCCATCGTGATAATGTACTTACTCATCCTTCAGTGGTAAAAGGGCTGTCGGATGAGCACACTCCTGGCAAACGTCCCTCATCAACCCTGCAGCCCTGCTCTTGCCTTTTCAGACTTCTTTGTGCTCCTGAGACTCAACTACGTTTAAAAGGAACATTAGCCGGGTCCTTCAACAATGTGAAGCTGGCCATTTTAACGCGGTGTAAATCACAGGGCACAGAATTCCTTGCAGAAGGGTTGGAGAAATGGAAATCCTGCCTTCAGAAGGAGACCTCGATAGAGGAGAGGCTGAGACATAATGGCTTCACATTTTGATATTTTTGGTTTCACAAAGGTTTCTACGGTTTTATAGCAATCCTTTTGACATGCCTACACGCACTCCCATTTCTAGAACAATGCTAATATTGCTAGATGTCATCAAGACAGTTCCAATTGATAGAACCCTCCGTCCAAAAACAACGTGGCACAATCGTGTGCCTCCCTCACAAGCACTGCTGTGCTGGAATCCTCTGATGCAGCCACTGCGTCAGTCCGTCTCTTTTCCACCGACTGTCCACTTTGAAAGGGTAGGGTCCGTTCCCAGGCACTGTTCCCTCGGGATAACGTGCTCAGAGTTCCTGGAAGAAAGGCTCACCGCTCTTCTCTCAAGGAAGCATTCTTTTCTTTGTTTTAAATCATTTTCTTAGGGGCTCACAATCCATATACATACATCAGTTGTGTAAAGCACATTTGTACATTCATTGCCCTCATCACTCTCAAAACATTCGCTCTCCATTTAAGCCCCTGGCATCAGCTCCTCATGTTTCCTCTCCCTCCTCCCTCACGAACACTAGATAATTTATAAAGTATTGTTTTGTCATATCTTGCACCGTCCGACGTCTCTCCTCACTCAAGGAAGCATTCTTGCAGAAAAAATACAAATGTGTTTGTTCTTCTTGGAGCCGGTGGCTTATTTACTCTATTCTGCACTAACGCTGCCATTCAAAGGCATACCTTCTACTCCCGTCTTCCTTGGTCCATGTCCCCTGTGACGTGCACACGAGGGGATTGAAATACTGTGACTTTGGTCCGCGGCACCTCAGAACACTACCCCAACACTAACCATGAAAGGGCACGAGTGATACCACCTGGAAGGTCATTAGGATGGCAAACCAGCATCTGGGAGGACAGAGCCCAGCAATGTATGATTCACAAGCACTCTTGAAAACCGACCAGCCAACCAACCTATGCGACT
>NW_022103902.1:8286819-8288275 GCF_000313985.2 Echinops telfairi | reverse complement strand
TTTAATTATGTTCAATTTGTAACAGTGAAAACACATCCTACATATCAGATATTTACTTTACGATTCATAACAGTAGCAAAATTACAGCTATGAAGGAGCAACAGAAATAATTTTATGGTTGGGAGTCACCACAAGATGAGGAACCATTATTAAAGGGTCGCGGCATTAGGAAGGCTGAGAACCACTGGTTTAACACTTACTATTTTTATATGTAAGAACATATGATTCTCAGTGACAGTTGACTAACTAGAACTCAGTAATGGATCCAGTCTTAGTGACTAATCAATGAATTTAGGAAACAGAATAAATATTTTTGCACACACATCCACAAACACACACACGTAGGATCTTTCCTATCTGTACATCCATTTTCTCATGGTGTGAAGCAAAACTCACACAAAACAGAGAGCAAACATGAATCTTCCCTTATGGGATATAAGTTTGGGCACATAAGCATTGATAGCCCTTTATCTTGACTGAAACGTTTTCGGTGTTTTCAAACGGCTCTGTGTTGTCTGAGGCTGAACCGAGGCCTTATTAGAAATGTAGCATCTCCTCAGGCACCAACTTTCTTGCCAGGGTGGGGAGGGTGCGCTGAGTCAGTTGGGGAGGCACCCAGAGCAATGCATGCATATTTATAAGTGAAAACGTAGGAAAAGAGCTTAAAGAACATCCATCCCCAGCCCTCCAACACACAAAAGAAATGTCCAGGGGAGACTGCTGATGAGAAAATTTTAAGCTAGTGATTCTTAAAATCTATTCTTTTTAAATGGCACCTCTCTTCCCAGCATGGGGATTTTCAAGCATGCCCTGGCCCCTCCCCTGCCTTCATCAGCCATCCTCTTAGAGACCCGACTGGGAAACTTTCTTTTGAATTGATCGGACCTGACTCTCCGAAGGGATGCCAACAGAGCCCAGTGTTTCCGAAAAGCATATGCTGTCATTAAAATAGCTGTCCGTTCCCCAGAGTTGCCTCCCATAAAAGCATTTTAATTCTCTAAGCGAAATGTAGTTCAGCCTTTTATTCCACAAAGCCAATTTGTTTATGTTTCCAAGTTCAATCACAATCTATTTGTCAAACCTATTTGGAATCAGAGTCGCATGGACAGAAATGATCATGCCCTAATTTCCTTACTAGAGAAATCCGTGTTGCAGCTGGCAGCTTCATTTGACTATTCCCAGGGTCTGGGCGACATGTTCTCAACCTCTTTCCCAGATTTTGTTCATCTTCTCTTTGGATACATTTTTTTTCCCCCAACATACAAATATCCGGCAAGATAATTCTCAATGTCGTTGCTCAGATGGAGGTGAGACCAGACTGCCACCTTTTTCCCTGCCAGGAATGAGCCCAAGCAGGCTACCAATAATGCCTGCAGGAGACGAAGGAGTGTTCGCCAAACACACAGCATAAAGATGCTTCAGGATTCAGAGAAAACGCCTCTTGTTTCAAAGGACT
>NW_022103902.1:8283783-8286583 GCF_000313985.2 Echinops telfairi | reverse complement strand
GTGTCTCAGAGTTGGTCCTGGGGAAATCATACTCATGCTCTCAGGTCTGGATCAAGCCTTGATTGCTCCACTGCCTCGCGGCCTTCATGGTGTGATATGGTGATGTGTTTTACACAGCAGTTAGGTGTTCATTAGTCCACGCAGGGCGTATTATTGAAACCAGAAAGGTACTTCCATTTGCTTACAACTGTGCTTAATGGGATGTCATAAGGGTCACCCCTGAAATATATAATTAATTGCTGAGACCTTATCTACCATCTTTCTCAAGTTTAAGCAAACTGAGAAGCAGCATGGTCTACATAATTAAGCATCAAGCCACAATATATGACACATGCCAATTATCACGAAGCTTGCTGTCCAGCAAAGTCTAGGGTTCAGAGAGTCAGGCAAAATGACATGTCCCCGGTCATTTCGATCGTTGAATCGGGCAGGTCTTTTCCTTGTGGCAGTTCAGAGTCCTCACCCTCCAGGAAAGAAATCCGGGGTTTTCTTCTTTCCAAAGTACCTCACGCACAGCTGCCTCTATCAGGGGAAGTTAGTTTGTTTCTATGATGCTAAACGGATGTTAATGGATGTAAAAACTAAGAGGTTGTGTTAGTCTGGGTAGACTAGAGAAACAAATTCACAGACACTCATATGTGTATAAGAAAGACGTTTATATACGAGAGCAATTGTACATTAAGAAAACATCCCAGCCCAGTCCAGATCAAGTCCTTAAGTACTATATTAGTCCATATGGCTGATACCAATCTAGAAAGTCCTCTTCAGACCCACGCAACACATGCAATGGCGCCAAATGCAGGAAGGTCACAGGCCAGTGGATGGCAGGTCTTGGGGATCCAGTGGCAGTGTATGCATCTCAGCACTGGCAGGGGTCTCCATGTTGCTCCTGCAGCTGCAGAGCTCTAGCTGCATCAAGTAGCTCCATCAGGCTCATTGTCAGTAATGTCTTCCAGGGAGTGAGCAAGTGTCATGCCTCCAGCAAGCCATTTATCTCCATGGTTCCTCCAAATGAGGTCATCAAGCTGCAACCTTATTGACAGGCTAGACTCCACCCCATCACAAATTGACCCCAGATTATGTAACTACCACAGCTGGATTAGGAGGAAAGCCCGGACCATCTACTTCTGAATATCCTTTGAAAACCTTTTGGACCTCATTCTCAACCAACCATGGGGATGGCAGCATGCATTTTTGTTGTTGCTCTTTTGTTTGTGTTGGTGTTGTGCCCAGAGTCTCCTGGAGTAGACAGCATTTAACATGACCGTAAGGTCATGTCATGGTTTCCAGTTAACTTTAACTCCAGTACCATCTCTTTCCTCATGCTTCCAACCCCCTTTGCATTTCTCCGTCATCCACTCATCCTTCTCCATCGCCTTCATCCTGCTGCTGAAATGCCACCTCCTTCGTGTGTGTCTTTCTGATAAACTCTGCTCACTGCTTCTCCATCATGAACGAATTCTTCCCACTTTTTCTTAAAAACCAAACCTTGAATGGACTTAAGGTGCATGTGTCTAGTTTCAAATAGCCTCCAGACTCCTTGCAACCAAGAATGACCATAGCACCCTGTTCTGGCCATGGAGAAGAAAAAGGAAGCTAATGAGTGGGACTTGCTGGATTTTTTTTCTTTTTAAGATATTGCGTTAGCTGGTATGTTCTGCAGTCCTATCACCTTGGTCTTCACCTTTTCCTTTCTTGTCTGGAACCTCGGGGTCTGTTTTTTCGTTTTTGTTTTTAAATAGTGTTGGGTACCATTTGTTAAGGATGATGAATAATAAGATTATTATTATTATTGGATTATTATTACTCCAGGGCCTAGATAGGGGCTCTGGCAGCGTGGTGGGTTAGGTTTGGGCTGCTAACCACAAAGCTGCCAGTTCAAAGCCACCAGCTGCAACTTCCTTCACCCATGAAGCTTTACAGCCTCAGCAGCCCACAGGGGCAGTTCTGCTTTGTCCTCTGGGCTTGCTATGAGTTAGAGTCTGGTTTCGTTTTTAATTTTTGACCCTTGATGGCATTGCCTACCTCCACAGCAGTGCTGACTTGCCTGATTCTGCTCTGCTCCCAGGAAATGCTACCAGTAGACTGCTTTCTGGGTTAAGACATTCTCTTCTAGATTTCGTTGGTCCTGCTTCTAAACAACCCTTGGGTCACACAGTCTGGTGTGCTTCTTTCATGTACACTTAGCTGAGGACTCTCTTCGATGGCTGCTTGTTTGAAAGATCAACTGTTAAGACCCCAGATGCAGACAAGATACAACCCAAATCCAATGAAGGGAGTGGTATCAGAGTTTCAGTTGTGAACACCCATTTTGCAGAAAGCTAAGGAAGACAGTGGAGACCCAAAATCTATTTGCAGGATCCACACATGGATTAAACTTCAGGTGAATCTCCTCTGACCATAGTCTGGGGATAGGAAAGCCTTGTTATCAGTTAGAGAGAAATGTAAAGTCAATTATGGCAGATGTAGGTGAGTTCATGTTTAATATCTTATCATTTGATCTCCCCTGTGACCCATTTTAAAGTTATTTCAGTTTTTTAAAAAAAATGTTAAGGGGAAATACATGTGGATTAACCTTCCTGTCAATCCCTATAACCATGGACCAGGGATGTGAATAGCCTTGCTATCATGCAGAGTGTATTGGAAAGTGGATTACAGCTGATGGAGTTAGGTTCCAATTTAACACTTGATTATCTTATCTCATTTTGACCCTACATTCTAATGTTTCTGAGGTAGTTAGTTTATTGTGCCAAACTGGCCAATAAACACGTGTGGGGTTAATTGAAGGGTGGAGGAATAA
>NW_022103902.1:8276642-8283072 GCF_000313985.2 Echinops telfairi | reverse complement strand
TGTGGATTATGTGCCAATAAAACTGTTTTTTATTAAAAAAAGCAATCCTGACTGATACACCCTTCTTAGTTCATTGTAAATTTTCTTGGGATCTCCTCAGTCCAAATTGCAGTTTTGAATGGGTTCATAGTCCCTGGTACACTGAGACAGAATCTGCGGTTTAAAAGGATCCGTAAGTGAGTCCCATGTCCCATGTCCAAATCATCTGGGAGTCTATGAGACTGAAGAGTCTGATTCTCTATCTGGCTGGAAACACAGTCTCAGCAGGGGGTTCGAACCAGAGGAAGCCAGCACAAGGCCCAGGTCCTGCCATATAACTCCTTCTGCACTCACGGGCCTACAAGTTCCCCTCCCAGCAAGGTGCACGTACCCAGTGGAGTCAGAGAAAGTGACCATCCACCTAAGCGAAATGCCCAGAGATGATCAAAGTCTCCTTTTGAGCCTTGCCAGATAAAATGCTTTCATTTCCTAAATCTGGTAACCTTATGGACCCTGTTGGCACAATGGTTAAGTACGGACCTGCTAACCCCAAGGTTGGTGGTTCAAAGCTACCAGCTGCTCTGGGGAAGGAAGACACATCTCTCTGCTCCCTTACAGATTTCTACTCTCAGAAATCCTCAAGGGAAGTTCTTCTTGTCTGCCCTATCTGGTTGCTATGAGTAGGCATTGACATATGGCAGGGGCTTGGCTTGGCAATCCTATCATTTTGTTGGAAAATTATCTAGAATGGTTTATATGTTTTTCTGAAATATTGAACAATTGAAACAATACCAAATATTGAAAAATTGGTAAATTTAAGATTTTTCTGGATGTCCCCATGATTACTGTGTTGTGCTTCCTATACAATAGTCTTTACTGATGTGTCTTCCCCATATGAAACGGTCCCAATTTGCTACATTTTGGAGTGTGTGTGGGATTTCTCCTTGCACCACCTCCCTTTTACTACCTGCCCCTATCTTTATTGTCAGAATGCCTGTCTTTACCCTCTTGTCCCCCATCTAATTTATCCTTTGGAATTTGTTGTTAAAGTGACTGTGTTGGAACTTTGTCTGGGAGGTGGGGGGGAGAAGAGCTGATACCAAGGGCTCAAGCAGAAAGAAATGTTTTCAAACGATGATGGCAACTTATGTACATGTGTTTGCTACAACTGATGTACGGATTGTTTTAAGAGCTGTAAGAGCCCCTGATAAGATGATTTATTCCTAAAAATTAGTAAAAGGAAATAGACCTACATTTGAATTTGAACAAGGATGATGGATTTTGTGATACTTCTTTGGACTGCTCAGAGAACTATCCTTGGCTTCCTGGTTCTTGGTTATGTTCATTTGCAATGCCTGTATATGGAAATAACTGTTACTATGTGAATCGGTTGCTATGTAATATGGTCTTTTTAAATATTTGCCCATTCTGTGGATTTGTGTGTCTGCATGCAGTTGCACTTGGGTGCACACACACATTTAGTAGTTACTGGGTAGCTTTCGTCCCTGGGTGTTGCAAACACCCTCAGCTGCTAACGGAAAGGATGGAGAGTAGTCTACCCAGAGGCACCTGGGAAGAAAGGCTTGAGTATTTCCCCCCAAAATCAGCCACTAATACCCCTATGGAGTGTATGTTGTTCTACTCGGACACAGAGGGGGTATTGATACCAATGGGAAGCAACCCAACAGCAATAGGTCTGGGGTCATTTAGAAGATTTTAACGTCCACCTCCATGATGATTGTGTTAGTACTCACAGCCGTGGACAATGGGGAATGATGTTATTGAACTTGCTTGGTGCCGTGGCATTGTGCATCAGCTAAGCTGAACCAGTAAGCACTCTCTGTTGGTATTTCCTGTTGCTACTTGAGCGAAGGCCCACAGTAGAAGGAGCTTGTTAAAAATACAAATTCTAAACCTCTTCCCAGACCCGCAGAATCTAACGCTGCATTTTAACAAGCTCCCCAGCTGATACGCGTCGTTCTCAGATCCACAGCCGCTATGCTCAAAGGTTAGCCTACCGAGTGACTCCTGCATCCGATCACCCAGAGGTCTAGTTAGCACACTGATTGCCGCGGTCCACCCCCAGTTTTCTAATTCCTTAGATCTAGCCTGGGGTCTGGGAATGTGAATTTCTTACAAGTTCCCAGGTGATGCCCATCCTGCTGGTCGTTAGACCACCCTTTTGAGAACCAGTGTCCCGAAAAAGAAACAGGATGGCAGGTGGCAAAAGGTCCGTGGCTTAGTACCCTGAAGATCTGGATGTTCGCATTCAGTTCATCAACCAGCTAGCTTTGTAACCTTGAGAAGCCGTTCTTGGGCGCGCTCTCTTTTTCTTTTGGTAAACAAGCCGAGCAGAGGGTTAACTAGAGCACGGGGCGCTGGTCTTGTTGGCGTCTGTTCACATGTCTGCGTCTCGTGGCACTACAGCTCTTTGAAACCACAAGCCATGTTAATGATCACTTTAGCCCCAGTGAGACCATAGAAGGCTCTCGGTTGAGTGAGTGTGTACATGAGCAAATAGAGAAATGAATCCAAGGCATGAGATGACAGTTGTGAAGCGTTTTAAAAGGGATTTCTTATTAACATTGTATTTATATATGGTTGAACGCTGTCAACTACAATAGGTTCAAAGACAGGTAATAATACTAAAAACAAGGATCACAACGGACATTCGTGGTGGTAATTTTGGGCAAGATGCCAAAAAAAAGTGAGACTGGCATAATCAAAGATGCCGGCGCCAGGGCCCAGGGAAGCTGTAAGACACCAGAAGGCATGGTTTGCTGTGTCTAAGGAGAGGAGGGTTGGAACGATAAAATCCATCTCGAAGCCGCCAAGAGTCTTCTGCAAACTGGCAGCCAGCTTCTGCTTTAAGGATGAGTAGCAATCAGAGGACTTACGGAGAAATGAGTCTGTTGTTTCAAGCCTAGCAATGGCATTTTCTTGGGGGGTGGGGGTAGGGGGGCTGTAGCAGGAGGGGCATGTGGAATCCATGTTGGCTTCCAATGCAGCCCCTATCTGAGCCTGCCCAGACATTTGGATTTTCTTGAATGAGTTCAAAGTGCTCCAGGCGAGGTGCTGGCTCTCTGGCTTTCAACCCACATGTTCTTTGACTTCCCAGGAACCCACCTGGGTTTGGAATCGTTCCTGTCCCTGTAGACCAGGCACACAGAGATGTGGCCCTGGGAATGTCTCCAATTTCTTTGTCACCCTGGAAATGGCTCACGTTTCCCTATGGGCCACAACCTTACCACCCCGGCATACAATAAAAGCAGCAAGCAAATGGACTGACTGTGCCAAGAGAATGCAGCTTGTAGAAGGGAAGATCTGATCAATAGCACTATATGTAAGAAGATGCGCAACAGAATGTCACCAGGGAGTAGCAATATCATTTTATTAAGAGCAAGTAGATGCCCTTGGTCCTGGAGAACTCACATTTGTTTCCTTAAGAAGTTTTCAGTTTCCCCAGCCATGTGCCTTTGCCACCTACTAGCTTTCACTGATTTCAAAAGATTTTTTTTTTAAGGCAGCGTACGAGGAGGCTACAATGCGGTGGGACTTAATTAAGGTTTGTGAAGTATGTCGAGTTTCTTTCATGAAAGGTGTTGGCTGCCACTCAGGGTCTTACGGCACAATTTTCCTGGTGGCGGTTAAGGTTTTAAAGTGAAATAAAAATCCAATTGGATCTGAAACACTGCTGATAGGGGAATTCTTATTTAATAAGTTAAAGAAAATAGCACATTAGAATCACCTAAGAATGTGAGTATGTCTAAACACAGCTAAGCTATAACCCAACACACCTGCAGGAGGGGAGAAAAAAAAAAGGTTACAGGGCCCAGGAAAATGGGTATCAGCTTCCTACCAACAGAGCATGGTCATGCCAACAGTGGGTCCCTGTGGATTGTGCTAATAAAATGATCAGGAGTCTGACCTAGTGTTTTAGACAGTTTATTTGGGAAAGTAGAATACAGCTACTATTCGAATTTGCATTTGAGATCAGCAAATCGAAGAACAGAACATTTAAGCAGAGCCAAACGTGGGCGTAGCAGACATAAACATCCATGTATTTCTGTATGCAAATTAATATAAACATTTGATAGGCTACAAATGGCTTTGAGCGGCTTTCCCTTTCCCTGGTGACACTGGGGTGTCACAGTCTCCAGGCCCTGCTGCTTCTCTGGGAACTGCTCAAGCACTTCTTTACACGGATTTCAGGCACCATTCCACGGAATCTGGCAAACTGGTTTCTAAGCCTAGGACACATGTTTTTTAAAAAATAAATTCAGATTCATGGGGACCTTGCATGTCGGAGCAGAAGTACCCTCTATATAGTTTTCAATGGTCGTAAGCCTAAGGAAGTCCTTCCTCCTTCAGCACCTCTGGATGGACTCAAATGCTTGGTTTTCGTGATCAGCAGATGAATACAAACCATTTGCACCCCCGGGGGAATTACATGACATATTGGAAACAAGACATTAGATCGGGCGTAGGACTGCGACAGGCAGATGGCCTGATGTCACTAGAGAGTGACACAGAGTAGTTTGCCCCGTGGTGTGTTCAGAATGCTCTCCTATGTACTATGTCTGTCCAGCTGGTATGTACTATGCTGTCCATGCTCTCGTATGTACTATGTCTGTCCAGGTTAGTCACTCCGATAGGTGGTGAGCATCTACCCAGTCAGCCGGCAAGTCATTGTAATTTATCTGTACCCGGTATGGTACGTATAAGGTTGCTCAGTGATTAAGGTTTGTGGCTGCTAACCCAAAGGTTGGCAGTTCAAATTCACCAGCTAGTCTGTGGGTGGACGATTCGGTACTCTGTTTTTATAAAGATCACAGCCTTGGAGATACTGTGAGGCAACTCCACCCTATCCCAGGGGGTCTCCATGAGTCAGCATCAAATTGGTGATGGTGGGCTTGGGTTTTGGGGAGGTTGGGTTTTTGGGGGGAGGAGGGGTGTTTGTTGTTGTTTGGTGTATATAGCACTATCTTGACACTGAAGTAATGCTTTTATCTTGCTTGGATTGGCAGCCTGTTTGTAAACCTAGTGGACAAGGAATACATTTAAGCTACATCATAGACCAGCACTGAAGAGTGCTCAAGAGCACTGAGGGGAATCGCAGAGCTGCAATTTCTCAAGGACCCATCAGTTAGGATTCTGAGTCCTGCAGACCCACAACCTCATTAAGAGTTCAGGGTCTGTGTCTCAGGCTGGGATTTCTAGAGAAGCCAAACCAGTGAAGTTTACACAATCACACACACACACACACACACACACACACACACACACATTTATATCAAGGAAATGACTCACACAGTTATAGGATCAGGAAAGTTCTGAGTCCACGGGTCAAATATCTGGCTGCAGGCTTTTCTTGATTCATGTAGCTTCAGGGGCTGATGAACCCAAGATTGGCAGGTCAGATGGCAGGCTTCCTGGCTGTAGATACAAATGAATCTGAGGTTGGCTGGTGAGGTGGCAGCTGCTAATGACTCCCAGGGGCAGCACGCCATGGAGCAGACCACTGGCTCAAGTCCAAAGAACCAGAGGTTAGATAACCAGCCAGATGCAGAATCTAGATTCAGCGAAAAGCAAGCAAACTTTCCCACAGTATCCACTTATATTAGAAGCAGGCCACATGCTCTAGGAAATCTTATCAAGGGGGATTTGTAGGTTTTAATTGCCGAACCACTGAAAAACCAGGCCCAGCCAAATTGGCACAAAACCTGAAATCCAATAGCCTGTCTTCAGAGTCTGGCTCCCCAAACCACTGTAAGTAGGTATCCCCGGGCCATTTACTCATTCTTCCTAATCTCAGAATGCTCATGGGTAATCTGTGGATAGTAGCAGGACTTAACTTTAAGGACCGTTGAGGAATTACGGGATATAATAAAAGAGAAGTACTTAGCATATTTACAAAGATTGATGTAGGAGATACTTAAAACTTGGAAAATCCTTGACAATCAGCTTATTCTAATCTCTCATTTTTTAAAAAACGAGGAAAATGAGACCCAGAGAGGTTAAGTCTAAATGCCAAATATTGGCAGAAAAGGAAATTTGAATGAAGTAGAGGAAGCAATTGCACACCGACTCTACACTGGGAACTTCTATCCACTATCATTTTTAATCCTCCAAAACAGGGGTCCTCAAACTACGGCCCGGAGGCCATATGCGGCCCCCCTCCCCGCCCCCCCGGACATTTATCCGGCCCGCCGAGTGCTTTTGCCTCGTTTGTTTTTTTACTTCAAAATAAGCTATGTGTGATAAACTGCTGCAAGACCTAGCTCAGCTCCCCCTGCAAGCACAGCTCCCCCAGCCAACCACAGGAACCCAGCCCCAGCTAAATTGTTTGCCCACAGACTGCAAGTTCCAGGAACCCAACCCCAGCCAACCTCAAAATGTTCCATTCTGCTTTCAGTTCAGTGAAAAAGTAGCTTCAACAGAAATTTACTGG
>NW_022103902.1:8259808-8276542 GCF_000313985.2 Echinops telfairi | reverse complement strand
ACTCGGGGTCGCCACCAACTCGAACTGGGGACCAGTGGGGTCTCCAGCCCAACATGTGCAGTGTGCATAGGAATTTGTCCATAGTTTTTTTTAAAACTATAGTCCGGCCCTCCAACGGGTCTGAGGGACAGTGAACTGGCCCCTGTTTAAAAAGTTTCAGGACCCCTGCTCAGAAAGGCCTACGAGGTACTCCTATCCCTCCTTAATATAATACTTTCTATTATCCCCAGTAAGGAGGGTTGTTTAAAGACACGTTGTCGTTAAGAAGTCGAAGTGGGACGTAAGCCTGCTCCTCTCTACGTCGCTTTCTCCAAGGAGGAGCCAGGACTCGATTTCGAATGAAACGGACTTGATGCTCAAACGGCCCATTGCCTTTGAGTTGAGGCCAACACGAGGCAACCTCCTCTGTGGCAGAGTGGAACTCTTCCACGTCTCGCGTTCTTCTTGGCTATGATCTTGACAGAGGAAACCCAGCGGCACCAAGACCACCACGGAGGAGCTGGAGATCCTCTATGGCAAAAATAAAATAAAACACCGCCTGGAAAACTGTGGCTCACTTCCGCCGTGTCACGTGGTACCAAAACCAATGGGAGGACATCGAATCACTTCTACCGGAAAGATTGCCTCGTTGTGTCTCCCAGTGGTAGATTCGAAGCACCAACCTTTGGGTTGGCCACTGAGTGCTTAACCTTTGTGCCCATATAGCACAAACTATTCGCACTACCCAGGAGCTGCCACCTACTAGATATCAGGTATGAAATGGGAAAACCAGAATGCTCCTGGGTTATTACTACTCAGAGGAAGGCGTCATGATAGACGTGGCCAATGGGACCTTCCGGTCTGCAGCTGAAATCCCAATAGTCAAATGCTTCTTCCTAGCAAAGGCAGGGAATGCTGGCTCTTTTCACAGCCCCGCTGTGGCAGAGCACGCTCATAGAGAAGACCGGGCATGGAGGGCACGGTTCTGAGCAGAGTCGCAGTGCCGTGCAAACAAGCCCTGAGAGAGGCATTTCTTGGCAATTACAGCAGGCATTTTGCAGAAAGACTTGGGGGAGCCAATCTCCATAGAGATAACAGACAAAGACTTATTTAAAGGAAAGCTGAGAAATGACATTAGCAGAGATAGAGAAAAATGTCCAGCTAGTGACAGGATCTCACCAGCACACACTGCCAATGACAAAACCCTGTTGTTGTCACTTGTCCACACCATGCTGTATCCCGGCAGGGGTGGTTGTAGTGTGGAATGTGAAACTAGACTGCAGAGTTTGAATCCCAGCGTCACCATTGATCAACTGTAGAACTTGGGACAAATTACCTAATGCCTCTCTCTCTCTGTTTACTTATTTATAAAATGAGTAACAACATATACCGACCTATTAGAGTTAGTGGAAGGATTCACTAGGCAAGGTAGTGCATGGATGGCACTTAGGGTAGTTGCTGGCACCTAGTGTGAGCTCAGTACCTCTTAGATGTAATTTATTACCTCAGAAGGTTATTAGAGGATAAGAGGAGATGATATTTGTGTCTGGAATCTAGAAAGTGTGTGACAAGTAGTTTCTATTTTATGCTTGGAGTCCCTGACAGGTACCAATGTGCATACGCAGTTGGTAGTCCATGGGTTGAGACACTTAGGAAGAAATTCTTAGTGGTCTGCTTCTAAAAGATCAGCCATTGAGAACTCGGAGGAGTGCTGTTGTACTCTGACACATAGGGAGTCACCATGAGCAGCAACGGGCTCGAGGGCAACTGAGAAAACAGGTACACTTGTGTGTAGTCACCATTCATAGGCTGGATCGAGATTATTGTTTAATGAAAAAGTGCCAAGTTAACCTTCCTGGTTAACCTAGATGTCAGGCCTGACTGGACCCTAGCTGATCTTTGTGTCCAAGATTCTAGTGCACGGAGTGAGTGGGCCACTGGTCAAGTGTCCCCATGAATCTGCCCTGGAGAAGGCTGTCCTAAAAAGAAATCCCGAGTATCCATCACACACTGATATGAGGTACTGGTGTCGTTTCTTTTGCTCATCATTAAAGGACACCAAGCACATGGTGATTCAGCATTCTCTTTGGAGACATCACAAGGAATCGAGGCCATCTGAGTTTTCCGCCAGAGCCTCTCCTACAAAGCTCTAGCAAAACTCTGCCAGAGAGAATGCGCACTGACCCGCTGCTTTACTGGCGAGGAAGAAAAGTCTCAATAATAACAACAAAAGACACTCTATTTTAAAGAATCATAACTGATCCTAATGGGCAATAGCAGAAGACAGGGGGAGGGGGGAGATACTCATCAAAAATAGTGAGAAAATATAATGACTGTCTTTGCACCAGTCAATTGAGATTCGGAATGAGGTTCACCCAAAGGCCACCCTCTGACGGGTGATTTACATGGTCTGAGTTAAATAATAAAGCAGCCGCTGGGAAAAACACACGAACAGAAATATTGCTTCCTCCGCTGCCAGCCTACTGCTGTTGAAGGAAGCCATGTGTTCCCCGGAGGAAGTAGAATGTGGGTTACATGTGGAGGGGCTAGGATGGGACACAGGTTAAAATGACTTCACCTTCATCCTAGAAGCATTGAAATGACCCAGGAAACGAGGGAGGCCTTGGTCCTTTGAGCCCCATAGCATATAAAGCAATGCATCACCGCGTGGCAAATAAGATGCCAGCTGAATGTACGGTCCTGTTCCGGATGGTCTTTCCAGGCCCACTGAATCATCCATCCAGCCTACAAATAATGCAGTCTTAAAATGGCCAGCGTGAAGTGTGTTTTCTTTTAGAAGCAGAAGAGTTGTATTTTCTGGCTCTGTTCATATGCCTACGTGCGCAATTGCCTTGCTCATGCTGAGTGGTATGCTGGCGGATGAGCTGAAATCAAATCAGAAGTCTCTTTAATCAAACCACCTGTTGGGTTTGAATTGCACACTCCCATCAGGACCTTCATACGGGTAGAGATAGGGTGGCCAGAGAGCCTGTCAGTCGGGCCATTGTCCTATCAGGGAAGTCTGGAGTGGAAAACCAGTGTAAAGGGGTTACCAGATGACCAGCCCGAGAGTGTCGGGGTGGAGTCTAGCCTGTCAATCAGGTCACAGCCTGATAAGGTCTCCTTGTGGGAGTGGCCTTCTCCTAAGGAGGGTCCTGGGGACCTCCCCCACTCTCTCTGCCTGCACCTTCCTGCTCACAAGTCTCTTGGAGAGCTGCCAGAAACACACGGAGGCTTGGGTGAGCCCTAGAGATGTTTCCACGCCATTGGATCCACAAAACTTTGTATCCACCGGGGCTTGTGATCTTCCTGCATCAGTGCATGTGGCTTCGTGAGTCTGCAGAGGGATTATGGACGAGAATTGGACTTCTGGACTAGTATCAGACTAATGGACTTGAGTTGCACTGGGCTGGGAGGTTTTCTTGATATATAATGACTTCTTGATATAAAGCTCTTTCTTAAACATATATGAGTGTCTCTGAATTTGTTTCTCTAGCCAACCTGTCCCAGCACAGCCACCCTGTCCCAAATACAGAGCACTTAAGGGCTCTGTGTCTTTAGTTTGACAAAATTATCGGCCACGTTGATGCCTCCTGGCTGGAAAAGTAAGAGTGAAAGGTGTGCATTGCCCCTCTTTGACATGGTGAAGCATTCCATAAACGGAAAGTCCCAGGACCCAATTATAAAGACCAAATTGCTATTTTACTCACCGAGATAAATAGCTGTGGCCTCATCGATCTTGCGCTTTGTAATTTACCTTATCTCACGGGTTCCCCACAATAACTCTATGAGGAAAGTATTTGTTCTCGCCGGGAATCTGTTGGTTGCATGTAACAAGAACTCAATGCAGCCCAAGGAAATGGGCAGGGGTGCAGGTTGGAGGGATGACTGGCAGGGCAAAACACAGTCTAGGGAAATCTGGACAATCAGGCTGTAGGTCAGACCACGACAGGCTGATGCCAGGATCTATCTTTCTTTTCTTCACTCCCTTGAGCTGAATACCTACCCTATTCTTCTCTTGCAGGCAAGACCACGTGGGTTAGAGCATGACCAGAGAACAGCCACCTAGCTGCCATTGGGTTACCCGTGATTCAGTGTGGCCCCATGTGCACCTGTGTGAAACCAGGTTTTCACCAACTGATTTTTCAAAAGAAAATCTCTAGGCCTTTCTTCTAAGGTATCGCTGAGTGGACTTGAACCTCCATAGGCTGCCAAGTTATCAGGAACTAAATTGAGGGCCAGATGCCAAAGAAGAGCATACAGGTGGCATATTATCCCTAAATACGTCTACCACAACATCATTATCTCCATGCCTCCGATAAAGAAACAGACCTATAGAATTTGGGAAGGACTAGTTAACAAGGTGTACAGATAACAAGGCGTGCTCTAGACTATTTGAGAGCATGGGTGTTTTATTCCTACAGTCCTGAGTTAAAATCATGTAAGTCACTTGTTATTCACACCGGAGCAGGTTTCTTAATCATTGCAATTCAATTTCCCCATCTTCAAAATAGCTAGTAATACATCAGAAGTGGTCTGGTTTTTTGTTTTGTTTTGGATTCTTTTAGGATGAAATTAAGTGTGATCATTGAACTTGCTAATTAAATGCCTGGAATATAGTAGTTTTCAAAAAAATTGATGGCCACCTTTCTCTGACCAATGAAGCCATGCTCTAAGCAGTCCCCTAGTTTTACCCCTGAGTTATGCATGGCATGGTCTTGAGCTGTTCTTCCCCCATGTCTATGTGTTTCTTCTCCCCCAAAGGACCTGGTCTTGGGGACCTCTTGCACACCACCCCAAGCCAACCAAGCACGTGCACTGTCTCCTCAGATTCATATGGGATTAAACTGCATGAATCAACTCACAGTCTTCCCAGCAGCAGCCCCAACGATGACACACCATCCTTGTAATGCTGCCCTTCTCTTGGGCGATCTGCTTCTCTGGGGGGTTAACCTACAGTTTCTTATTTTCCTTTCTTCTTCTCTTTCATGCAGCTCCACCTGGAGGCCAGCAACGTGGGTTCCTCAGGAAGACAAATGTATTACGGCAAAAAAAAAATTTTCAACTCCAGATGGCTTCAGATAAAGGAAAGGAATTCTGAATTTTACTTCTTGGGTACCATAGATAATATTTTCATTGGAATTTTCTTGGAGAGGAGATTCATTTTTTCCAAAACTTTATGCCAATGGGAAAGCTGAGCTGTGCATAGAGCGAAGGATTACTTCAAAAATAGTTATTAGAACTTTGAGGACGAATAAAATAGAGAAGAGTAACCACTTGTCTAATGACGCTGTCACCTTACTCATTTCTCCACCCTTGTGAAAGGGCTATCAACAGGGTGCTCCGAAATCTCCTAGGTGCTTATGTAAAAGAGAGCTATCCCACGAAATGCAGTCATAATAGAAACAAGTAGGAGAGGTAACTCCTATTTGACAAATACTATATGAAGGGCCTTTTAAAAGCTCATGAAAAAACTCCCATTTTCCCATGCACTCTTGGAAGTCCCCTCATCTGTGTCTACAGGGATCCTGGATGTTAAACAAACAAACAAACAAACAAACAGTGACGAGGTTGACTATTGACAGAGGGGCAGTCTGTTCAAACCCATAGAGAAGTAAGCTCAGAATAACGCCCTGGACATGTGCTTCTAAAAGATCATGGACAGGAGGACCCTATTGAGAATAGTTCTACTCTAAAGCACGTGGCTTCCCCATGAGTCACATTCGACTCTATCATTTTACGGTTTTTATTTGGCTTTTTAATTGTGATTCTACATTGAGCTAGACACATTATGTACTGTATTTCATTTGGCCAGCACCCTTGCAAGATTGGAAGTTTTAGTCTACGTTTACAGATGATAATTGCAGAGGCTAATCGCCTTCAGATATGCAATTAGTAAAGGGATATGATAGAACCCTGTTGAGAAGTCTGTGAGCCTTCTGAACCTGCTCCACTCCCTTTGTCACGCTTCCTGCAGTCAGTTCAGTCTGACCACCGCTGATGGAGCCAGGCGCCTTTGGCCATGGTGACTGAGCAACGCAGAGAGAAGGAATGGAGTTGTTAAGGAGTCAAATCACTAAGTGCAAACTCATTAATGCCAGGACTTTGGGGTCATGCTGAACTGGGCTCTATCCTTTGGGCTATGTCTTTGCAAATCTGTATCCCCCCCTTGTTAAAAAAGGAGAGTAATATGAGTACCTGCCTCAAAGAATTAAAGATTAAATACAATAGCTTTCATTATGCGATCCTTGCCTAGGACAGTGCCTCGTAAGTATTCAAAATTGTTCTCTGTCATCACTGTGAATGGTTTTAAAGAAATGAGAATTTCCTATCACTGGAATTGCTTACAAAGATGATAAATAGATGGTCTTCCTTAATGAAATGTAACTCATTTACACATAGCATTTGCATGTAGACAATAACGTGATAAAGTCCTTAAATACAGTCTGTTCTCCTAAGAAGGTTGGATCTGCTGCTTGCCGCCAGTCCTTAACCTCCACCACCTGATCGGTCTACATTATGACCTTCTAGGATGGAGTAGAGACCCAGAATGTCAATCAGGATGCCACACATTTTCAATAAGCACACAACTATCCTATTCAATGGTAAAGATCACATTTATTTAAAGCAGATTGCACTTTTGACTTTCTGTGGACTCCGTACAGTTCTTCCTACCCCACCCCCACCCGCAGTGAGGTGAGGGTTGACCACCTCAGTGGTGGAGGGGTGAGGGGCATCTTGGGCATGGATGGAGGGGTGAGGGACATCATGGGCAGGGATGGAGGGGTGAGGGGCATCGTGGGCAGGGATGGAGGGGTGAGGGGCATCGTGGGCAGGGATGGAGGGGTGACGGGCATCGTGGGCAGGGATGGAGGGGTGATGGGCATTGTGGGCAGGGATGGAGGGGTGATGGGCATTGTGGGCAGGGATGTCCATCTCTGCTCCTTATTCCCCTGCAGCCCTTCCCTTCCCTTCCTTTCACAGACTGGCCTAGCTCACCAGAGAAACAATCATCACGGGGTGGAGTGCAGCAGGGTTGCCTGTGAAAACTCTTCCTATCTAATAGGATAAAAATATTTATTTTTTACATTTTCAAAGGACCTAGGCTTTGCTGCAGTTTCTCTGTTGGGCAGAGGAATTCATGAGGGCACCGCACCAAGTCTCTGAAATCCCATCTGCTAGAAATATCCCTTGGCCAAGCGTAATAAACAGTTTTAGGTGTCTGATAGTAGCCTCTCCTATCCTCTGCATGACTCCCTCATTTGCAATCCATGTCATGGTTTGTTTGTTTATTTCCAAACAAGGGAAGACAAAAATAAATAATCAAATTTTACATTGAATGACTGACACAAATGACTACTACCTCAGGGCCTCGGTTTCCCAATATGGATATCTGAAGGGAGGGCATTTGGGCTGATAAAGCCGGTCTCCAAGATTGGCCTCCGTTGTTGGTGGATTTCTTTTCACTGGTTATTCTCTCTGTGATTTCTGTTTGTTTGTTTGTTTGTTTGTTTGTTTGTTTTCTCCTGTCTTTTAAAATACTGGATGTGAGAGCAAGAGACCCACATCAAGTCCTATCTCACGGTCCCTTTCACCTATGACTAAATTTTGACCTTAAAAGCCTAAGCACCTGATTTTCCATTTATCAAGTGAGATAGCCAATAACCCTCAGTTCCAAATTTTGTTGATCCTCTATAATACCACTTCTATTAGCATGTAAGTGCTATTAGAGTGTCTATTAGACACTCACTACAAGCCAACATCAACAATGTAACAATGAAAAAGTTGTAAACTGAAAGCATATTTTAAAGACCCCAGAAATTATGGAAGAAGAAATAAGATAAACTAAAACTCCTAAGAAAGCTTACAATCATTGACTATTTGTTTCCCAGGAAATGTTTGCGCATGATGGGGATACACAGAAAATTAGATTTGGGGCCAAACAGAAGGACTTCACTGGGTAAAAGAGAAACTAGTAGAATGGTTCATAAATGTACAAGCTGCCAGAATAGATTGGTAACAATTGGTGTGCAATATGTAAGGCTGATTTTCATGCACTCTTGTAGTACTTAGAAGACAGAGTAACACTAGAAATACGTTTGCAATAGATGTACAAAAATTCTTCCCCTTAATCCATTTGCCAAGTTTTTAATCTTTGGAAACCAATGAGAGTCTAAAATGTATAGTCAAACCCTTAAATTCAGGCTTTGTTGGCTAAAGAGACAAGGAGTTTCCAGACTCTTGCTAAAAAAGCAAAACAAAAGAAAATATATCCGAGAATAGAGGGCAATCAGAAGTGAAATGATTCCTACTAAAAAGTAAAACTTACTGAACAAACCAACACCAAACTTATATATGCAGCTCAGCCTATGCCGATTAGCCCAGTAGGAATCTTGCTTTGTTTTGTTTTGGGTTGTTATTAATACCCACTGTCTGAAGCATGCTCATCACAAAATTACTAACACGTGCAAAGACAAATAACAAACAACCAAGAGAAAAATCAAACAGAAGCAGACTGACCGATAACTCAAAAAAGGGAATTGACCAAAAGTGATTTTAAAATAAGTAAGATTACTAAAGAAAATAGGAGACACAGAGGAGAAATGAACATTAATAATTTCAATATGAAGTTGAAATCTATAAAAAAATCAAACAGACATTCTAGAATTGAAAACACAATCTCTAAACATATGCACTCACTGGATGAGTTTAACAGCATCATGGACACATCAAATTTAACTCAAAGATAAAGTGATTTTAAAGATTCTTCAAACTAAAGCACCATTATATGAGGAAGAGGCGAGAACAGAATAATCCATAAGAGACCTGGAACTAACATGCGGTGACCTGATTGATAGGGTTTCCAGGGTTATAATCATTTTAATTCCCACCAATTGACTGGGCTATTGTGAAGGTGGCCCCAAGTGGGCTCCAACTCATAGCAGCCTGTGCGTAACAGAATGGCTCACTCCTGGTTTTGTACCGTCTCCATAATGATTCCTGCTTGATTACATTGCTGCAGCCGCTGCGTCATTCCTTCTCACTGACGGTCTTCCTCTTTTCCTCTGACCCTCTGCTTTGTCAAGCATGACCGTCTTCTCCAGTGACGGGTCTCTCTTGATGACATGTCCATTGTATATGAAAAGAAGTCTCACTCTCGTCACTTCTAAGGAACAGTCCAGCTGTACTTCTTCTGAGGCACAGTTGTTCATCCTGTTGGCAGTCAATGATACAATTCAATAGTCTTTGCAAACACTATAATGTAAAGGCATTGGTTCTTCCATTTCTTTACTCATTGTCCAACTTCATGTAGATGAGGTGATTTAAAGTGCCCTGGCTTGGACAGGTGCACCTTAGTCCTCAAAGTAGCATCTTTGCTCTTTAATACTTTCCAGAAGTCTTTTGCTGCAGGCTTGCCCAAGGCTGACTGCTTCCAGGCAAGAGGCTTGCTAACAGAGTGGATGCCTTGCTATATCTAATGGCAGAGTTCAAAGGGCTTTGTAATGCTTGCCAAAGCAGATCAAGAACCAGGCTGAGCACCCAGGCATGCCTGAGAAGAAGCTATGCTGCTCAAAAAACTGTATCCTGTGCACTTCTGAACCTGAATTGTAAATTGTTACTGTCATAACAAATCCCCCAAGCATGAGTATTGTCTGTGAGTTCTGTGTGGCCATTACAATGAATTATCAAATCAAGCTGAGAAGTAGCATGCCATGGGAAATACGCCTGGTATCAGAACTGTTAAAAAAAAGAAGTTGGCGGATGGAGGCATGCTTGACCTCTACCTCAAAGGACTGAGGCTGATGGTGATTCTACCATTGTGAAGTTAGAGGAGATCAGATGCCATCCCCACACCATTTTTATAGACACAAAATCAGAAGATCTAATATGTGTATAACTGAAGTCTCAAAAGAAGTGGATTAAGTTCTAAAAGAAGAAATTGCCAAAGAGGTAACAACTAAGAATTTTTCAAAACTGATGAAAGATGTCAACCAGAAGATTCAAGAAACTCAGAGAAGACCAAGAAGAATCAAAACAAAATATAACATACGATAGGCACGTAATAATCAACTGCTGAAAAGTTAAACGGAGAAGAGCCAGGCTGGGTGAGGGGACAGAAACATTCAATGTAACAACCAGAAAACAACGGAGGCTCTTAAGTTAATGCTAACACCGGTCTTTAGAACCGAGGAGGAGAGAAGTCTGCCAACTTAGAATTTTAAAACACACACACACACACACACACACAACCTTCAAAGATTAAGTTAAATAAAGATGTCTTAGGACAAACAAATCCTGAAAACACTGTCTCGAGAAAGTAGCACCGTAAGGTTTACTTGTGATGATTTTTTGTACTAAAGGAAAATAGCCCCTAGATGAAAATATAGAATTTTGAGGAGGAATGAAGAGCATTTCAAAGAATATTGATGCTTTAGAGAAATGACAGGAAGGCTTGCAGGAATATAACAATGTAGAAGTAAAATTATAAATGCTATTGCAAAGAACAAGAAAGATCTAAATGAAGTGAAATTACTTTGAAACTCTCTTAAAGTTTGAAAGATGCATTTTGAGGCACTAAGAAGAACAGTGATTCTCAAGGGTAGGTACTGAAAACTCATGACTACCTAAGAAGATACTGATAGAGGGGAAAATGTAATTTAAAAAATTAATCCAAAGGAAGACAGGTAAAGATGAATAAAGGAATAAAGAACAGATACGATAAACAAAACCAATAGCAAGTCGCTTTAATTAAGACCAACTATCCTGGTAATTACATAAATAAATGCACTAAGCATTCCAGTCAAAAAAGATATACAGACTGCATTAAACACACACAAACACAGAGGACAACTATAAACTTGTTATAAGAAATACATAGTTTTTAAAAAGAAAAGAAATATATCTATCTGAGAGGCAGAAAGGCGGGTGCTTTAGAGATACAATGATATGGGTTTGAAGTCAATGTCTAATGATAAGTATTTGAACTCGGGTTACGTGCATCATACTTCTGAGTCTCAGTTTTCTCCTGTGTAATGAAAACCCATCCCTACCGGATGGCATAGTGTGTGAAGTTAAGAAGCTACCGCAGTGACTAGTAGATCCTTAACAAAGTACAGGTTACAAATTACAGTCACTATTGTTACTCTCATCACCACCACCCACCAACCCAGTCTCCCTTAGGGAGGCACCATTAATATTGTGTGTAATGGCAGGAGTGCTGGAATCACACGACTTGGCTTTTAATGCCAGCTCTGCCAGTTATTAGTTATGAGCAAGGTACTTAAACTCTACACCTTAGTTTCATCATCCATAAAATAAGCACCTTTCTCGCAGAATTGTGGGGATAACATGAGGTCGTCTCTGTAAGACTCTTAGCGCATTGCCTAGAACATAATAAGCATTCTCTACACAGTAGCTGGGCTGATTAAAATATAAGTCAGATCATGTCAACCATTTGCTCAAAAGCTTTCAGTGCCTTCCCACTGGACTCAAGAGTAAGAGTGGAAGTCCTTACAATCACCTACAGGCCCTCAAGATCCATTACCTCTCTGAACCCATCCACTTATCATGATTACTCTCCTTACCTGAAGCACATGGACCCCCTTGCCCTTGTTCAGACAAGCCAGTTATGCTCCTGTCTAACTCCTGTTAATTAGTTATGTCATGTCAGTTAGACATAGTTAATTGTGTCTAGTTTAATGTAAAGTCGTACTCTGGCATCCCGACCTACTGCTACTTCCCTATCTTCCTTCCTGGGTTAATTTTTCCCTTTAGCAGTCCTAGAAAGATGGAGAAGCATTTTCTAGTATAACTCTGGATTAGTCTTTGTGTGTTTCCCATTACAGTGTAATCCCATAATATTATGCTGCATTAGGTGCTGTCGTGTCAGTTCCAACTCACAGTACAACAGAGCAAACACTACCTGTTCCTGCACCAATGTATTAGGCTGGGTTCTCTAGAGAAGCAAACCAGTGATACTTCTACATGTGCGTATATCAGCAGAGCCTTATATCAAGACATGGCTCACACTGTTATACCTGCAGGCAGGTCCAGCCTGGTTAAAGTCCATGGGTCAGAGGGCAAGCTGGCGGCCTCTCCTGACCCATTTGGCTGCAGGGACCGATGAACAGGAAGCAGGAAGACCACAGGCTGGTGGATGAACAGCTGAATGAATCCAATGTCAGCAGTCCACTGACAGCTCCTGGGATCAGCAAGCAATATGGCAGGAGGTCCAGAGACCTGGTGATGCAGAATCCAGATCTGGGAAAAGTGATCTGGCTTCCTCATAGTGTCAATCCATACTGAGTAGGCCACACGCCGAATGAAATTTCCCCTCAGTGATATCAATGATATTCTTCCCCCAACTGCTTGGCTGCTTCACAGAAGAGTCCATCATGCCATTGGCCATGCTATGTTAGATCACATCATGGGAGAATCCCGGCCCAGCCAAACTGACATAAAACCTGTCTATCAAAACCATCATTACAACTGCTTTTCTGTTTCAGCCCATTGTTGCAGCTACTGCGTTAATTCGTCTCCTTGAGTGCTCTTAGATGATTTCATGTCCACTTGAATTTTCATGAACGTGTAGGGGTAGAATCCAACCTGTAGCCTCCTGATGCCTTTTCGGGGGGCAGGAGGGAGGAGAGGGTGTCCTTCTTAGAATCAAGGAACCTGGGAACCTCTCTCTCTCTCTCTCTCTCTCTCTCTGTGACTTTGCCTTACTGCCTGCTGAAACTGTCCCTGCCTCTAAGGGCGGCCCCATGTGGGCCACCCTCTTCTGATTTCTGTCAGCACCCTGCCTGTTTCCACCAACATTGGACCCATACAACTCTGTACCCACCAGCCTGTGATCTTACTGCATCCTGCCTCATCTTTCCTGTGTCACCAGCCTTCAACTACATGACAAAGAAGGCCCAGGCTTGAATCAGGCTTGTGGACTTGATTGGACTGGGCTGGGATGCCTGCTTGATATATAACTGCTGTTTGATATAAAGCTCTTTCTTATGCAGGATAAGTATCACTGGATTTGTTTCTCTAGACAATCTGGCCTAATACAAGGGTCTTCCTCTTTTTCATTGACCCTCTACTTTACCAAACATGGTGTCCTTTTCCAGGGACTGGCCTCTCTGGATAACACGTCCAAAGCATGTAAGATGAATCTCACCATCCTGCTTTCAAGGAACACTCTGGCTGAACCTCTTCCGAGACATACCTATTTGTTTGTTGTTTAGGTAGGCCGTGGTTATTTCAGTATTTATCACCAGAGAATCCCATAAGAAGGGGAATATTTTTCTTCAGTGTTACCCAGTGGGCTGTTGACCACAAGAACAGCAGTTCAAAAGTACCAACCCCTTTTCTGGAGAAAGATGAGACTTTCTATTCCCAGATGCAGGTACGGTCTCTGAAATCCACATGGCGCGTTCTACCCTGTCCTGCAGGGACACATGAGTCAGAGCAGACGTGGTGGCAGTGAGAGTGAGTATATTGCCAGGACTTGGGCAACTCCCTGACACATTATACAACAATACATATTAATTACATGCACGTATTTCAAGGTCACTATTATTATTTACCTATTTGATTATTTCTTTCTCCTCTTCCTTTTTTGTCACTACTGTATTACACATATTGAGCACGCCTGAACTCAAGATAGGAAAAAACTCATCATCACTTGAAGGGCATCCCCCTTGAACTTCCTATGGTCAAGCATTCTTGTTTTGCCCTCTCACAACACTCATCTTTCAGAAGTTTTTAAAAAATATAAGTCTCTCTACCTCACTAGATCCATAGAAAACTCATGATTTTTACTTGACTCTGTATTCCCAAGTACTTAGTACAGAGCTTGCAATGTAAGACTCTTTCAATAAGCAACAAAGGAATAAATTAACAGAATGGCCTCTTGATTTATTTTGCTTATCATACAACTAAGTCTTCTCTGGTTGTGCTATACTTGTTTCAGACCGAAAACATTTGCCATTCTGTGCACTATTTCCTCACTGATGTTGCACTGTGTGACTTATGTCATGTGCTGGTCGATGTTAACAGGTGCATCTCATTGATGGGTTCAGAGTCAAATGTCAAAGAGTCACAGGTTGCCAGTTAGCAAAAGTCCATCTGATACTGCTCAGCTGTATCCGATGAACATTATAGATGAACATTCCATGATCAAGAGGATCTCAGAGATCAGTCACATGAGAAAAAGAACAAAGTAAAGATGAAAGCATTCTTCTTTATGGGAACAGGGGGATTATGGAAACCAAAGTGTGGGCAAGAGAAAGCATTGGGCATTTACTCGAAGCCTGTCAATGTCAGATTCCATGCAAGATAATTTGGATTTATGATACAATTATATCCAAACCACAAATGTACTTGATGAAGGAGGATGTTGACAGATGTGGACATGCATGCTTATAGTGTGTGTAATGAGCAGAATCAAGCCCCGTGTCTGCATGATACTAGAAGCACATGCTAGAGCAGGTCAATTAATGGCCCTGGTCTTCAGTTTGTACATTCGTAAAGTGTAGAGCTGAAGGCCAATCTCACAGGATTGTTATGAGGATCAAACGAAATAATGGGTGTGAATATTCTTGGAAAATATTGAGAATAATTGTAGCGAAGAGGCATAACAAAGGCCAAAGCAACCATCTATCCTTTGGATGACATAATAATTTTGCATTTTTCCATGAGCACTACTCACTCACAGCTGTCGAGTCAATAATGACTCATAACGACCCCCTCTGGGATTCTGACACTGTAACTGTTTCCTGGAGTAGAAAGCCTAGTCTTTCTCCCTCAGAACTGGTCACTGGTGGTTTTGAACTGCCAACCATGCAGATCTCAGCCCAACTCATAATCACGACACCACCAGGGCCCCTACACCCAAGATATACTGATGATACATGTTATTACCCAGTTACCTATTGCAATGCAGTCCAACAAATATATTGATCGCCTGTTGTGTGCCATGGTATTTTCAATAGGCTCATATGCATGTGAAAGTTGCACAATGATTAAGGAAGAGTGCAGGAGGATGGATGCACTTAGACTATGTGCGGGCAAAGAATATTGAAAATACTGTGGACCCCCGGAAGAGCAAATAAACTTGTCTTGGAAGAAGTACAGGCAGAACGTTCCTTAGAAACAAGAAGGGTGAGTCTTGGTCTCGTGTGCTCTGGACATGCTGTCAGGAAAGACGTCTCTGGAGAAGGGCATCATGCTTGGTAAAGCGGAAGGTCCGCGGAAAGGGGGAAGGTCCTCAATGAGATGTATTGACACAGTGGCTGCGACAATGGGCTCAAACGTCACAAGGGTGGGCATGGTTCAGGATCAGCCAATGTTTCCTTCTGTGGTCATAAATGGTTCCCACCAGTATCTGGAAGGCAATAAAACAAAATGCAATGAAAGGAGGTATGTCTGTAATCCAATAAACTCGAGAATTTCAGATAACTGCTGCGTAGAAAATAAAACCGGGCAATTCACGAACTCTGCTCATGACACCGTGAAGGGGTTGGCCACTAACCAAAAATGGACTCTGAACCGCCCAGAGGCACCTTCGAAGACAGACTTGGTGGACTGCTTCTGACACGTTACAGCTTTGAAAGCCCTCTTTAAACAAGCTCACGGCCACAGAGTCAATGCTGACTCAGAGACTCTTTGTGGGTTTCTGAGACCGTCACTGTTGATGGGAGTAGAAAGCCCAGTCTTTCTTCCTTGGTGCTGCTGGTGGTTTTGAACTGCTGACCATGCGGATTGCCGCCAAACTCATAACCACTACACCACCAGGGTTCCTCTGGAGCATCAAAGCTGAACACACGGGTCCTGGGGAATTCCAATTAGGTTGGCGATAATGCTACCAACCGCAGACCTTGCTGGTTCAGACTCAGCCACCCTGTATACAACAGAACGAGGTACCAGCAAGTATTGCACATCCTCACAATTGTTCTTATAGTTGAGCTCAGTGTTGCAGTCATGGTGTCAGTTCGTCTCTTTGATGACCTTCCTGTCCTCCGCTGTCCCTCTGCTTTACCAAGCATGATGTCCTTCTCCAGGGACTGGTCTCTCCTGACAACATGGCAGAAGTATGTGAGACAAAGTCTGGCCATCCTTGCCTCTCAGGAACATGGTGCCTGTAATTCTTCTAAGGCAGATCTGTTAGTTCTTTTGGCAGTCCACGGTACTTTCCACATTCTTCACCAGCACCACAGGACAAAGGCATTCGTCTTTCTAGTTTTCCTTATTCAATGTCCAACTTTCACATGCATAGGATGGGAAATACTATGCCTTGAGTCGGGTGTACCTTAGTCCTCAAAGTTATTTCCTTGATTCCCAACCCCTTTAAAGAGGTCTTGCTAGGTCACCCTAGAAAACAAAGACATCCCAGATACATTTGCAAGGTCTACACAAGAAATAAGCCTCCAGTGACTGCGCTCTATCCATACTTAAGGGATGGAATTAAACTGGCATCAAACAGAGGGTATTGGATAGATGACTATAGGAGATCAAAATGTTAACCTGACATGAATGGTTAAAACCGTGTCACTTGATTCCCCCCTGAGATAGTTAAAGTTTATTGTGCCAACCTGGCCGATAAACACATGTGGGGTTAATTGAAGGGCGGAGAGGTAAATGGCTCAGTGAGCCTCGCCTTTCTAGTTCTGAAGTCTCTTGCTTTCTGATGGTCAGACCAGGGTGCAGCTGCCTTAGCCAGTTCCCTGTTTTAGCTGACAAGGCTCACTTCCTGCAAGACATCCC
>NW_022103902.1:8258084-8258992 GCF_000313985.2 Echinops telfairi | reverse complement strand
TGTATGAAACAGATTTCCTAGAAAGCGCCATGAACGTAGGTGGGGGCTGGGTCACAATTCTCGTCCAGGAAGTGGCTGTGGGGCTCCTCAATTCTAAACGCTGTGTGGGGACATCTTTCTAGTGACCCTTTGTCCCTTAGCCAAAGTTGTGAGTGTCCTTTCTGTGCCTGCGTGGGGGGCCAGATCTGGCTGCTGGTGTACTTTTCCAGGAGGTAAGGGCTCAAAAGAAAGCGGATAGGGAAGAACAGGTCAGCACCAAGTTAGTCCCCCTGAGCTCAGAAAGAAGGTGTGACGTGAGGGTTTGTGATGACCAGAAGCGAAAGAGGTAGGAGGTGAGGAGGGAAAGGGAAATCTGGGGAGGGGCCAGGACACTGCCGGCATTTGGGTTATAGCACAGAATCAGGGGTGGAATCCAGGTGCAATAGGAAGCCCACAGAAGTTTTTATAAGGAGAAGAGCTGTGGTCTGATTTACATTTTAAAAGAGCAATCTGGTTGCTTGGGGAAGAGTGGACTGCAGAGAAGAGAAAGTGGATCCGGGGAGACCAGACAAGATGCTATTTTTGCAATCCAGTAGAAGGAAAATGAATGGTGACTTGTAACTAAGCAAGTAGCAGCCTACATGCTGAGAAAGGGACAGATGTAGAATATATTTGGGATGTAAACCAACCGGAATTACAAGGAAAAAGGTTATTTCTAAGTGAATAATGCTTCAGTTTCTATCTTTCATTCAAAATCCTTTGATGTCAAAAAATACACCAACCAATACATTGAGTCTATAAGTATATCCAAAGTACATTTATGCTCAGGTTAAGTTTTGATTCTTTATAGTCCTTCTGTTATAAAAATAGAACATGCTTATTTAAAGCCATGTAATGATACATAAAAAAAATTAAGAAGAAAAAGATGA
>NW_022103902.1:8246516-8256793 GCF_000313985.2 Echinops telfairi | reverse complement strand
GAGCCCTCCCACTCCCCCCCGCCTGCACGGAAAGGCTGAGCCCTGCCAGCTTGGCAGCGGCGATACGTAGCACGCAGCAGCTCCTCGCAGCCTCCTCTCCTTGCTGCTTGCAGTGACGGAGCTTTGCGTCCTACAAGAGGACGATCATGCCGGGTTTCGCTTATAAATAGATAGTTGTACGCTCTCCCTGCGATGCATTAATTGGGAGAACCAAGCTGACTATTGATCTAATGCTAACTTGCATCTGAGCACGCACCCTCCCCCCCTTCCTGTCGCCGCTCCCCGGAGCGCGGGCCACGCGGTGTCCCTCCCGCCACCGCCAGAGGGCAGCCACCCGTGTCCCCCCACCCTGCCCATGGGGCGGACTCGCAATGACGCCCTTTATTGAGTTTGGAAATGGGAGTTTGATTTTCCTGCAACGGGGTGACCTCATCACTCATGAAAGTCAGGGGAAAGCGAGGAACCGGATGACAGGCAGCCGAGAAAAGAAAGCTTGCATGTCACCTCCTCCCACGCCACCACCCCTCCGGGCGCTGGGGATGCGCTTCGGGTTTCAAAGCGCGTTGTCGCCGCAGGCCGGCTGCGGGGGACGGCGGTGGGCGCGCAATGCTAACATTCTGGGTCGCCACTTGGAAAGCCACTTGCACCTACTCTCAGCCTACAAGGGCTCGACGTGGAGCTGTCGCCAAATGCCAGCGCACCCCCGTTCTTTCAGAGTGACGACTTGAAAATAGGATTCCTGACCCCCCCACCCAAAACATAATTGGTTTGGCCTGTTGAGATCATGGTAACCAGCAGTTTGATACTGGGGCTTGTAAATTCCAGATCTACTTGTGGCTTCCAGTGCAGAGGGCGGAAATGGAAGTCTATGACCCCTTTGCTTGCCCCTTTGGGGACCACGGGAGTGGATGGCAGAGTACTGGGGCGTCAGGGGAGCGGAGAGGGGAAACAAAGAAAAAGGCCTCCCCAGATATGTGCATCCCAGAACTTAACTCTGGGACTTTCCTTTGGGGCTTGAGTGAAACAGCAATAAAAGTGACTTGTTTATCTAAGACGTGCTATGCATCAAGTATTAGACTATCCACTTGCCTTTAACGCTCATTAAATCTGCCAGCCTGTCAGTTTTCTATGCTTACCCCTTTTGGAGGTAAAGGAAAGAGGCTACGTTGGTGCCCTAAAGTCAGGTAGCTACTAACAAGTCGCCCAGCCAAGATTCTAGCCTGAGAACCTTTACTGGTTTTGGGGTGTTTTTTTAATCATTTTATTGGGGGCTCTTACAGCTCTTATCACAATCCATGCATCCATCCATCCATTATGTCAAGCACACTTGCACACATGTTGCCATCATCATTTTCAAAACATTTTCTTTCTACTTGAGCCCTGGGTATCAGCTCATTTCCCCTTCCCTCCTCCACCCTCCTTCCTTCATGATCCCTTGATAATTTATCAATTATTTTTTTCATATCTTACACGGACCACTGTTTCCCTTCACCCACTTCTCTGTTGTCCGTGACCTTAGGTGGGGGTTATAGGTTGATCATTGTGATCAGTTCCCCCTTTCTTCTCCCCACCTTCCCTTCCCCTCCTGGTATCGCTACTCTCATAATTGGTCCTGAGGGGTTTATCTGCCCTGGATCCCCTTACAGAAGGGTCACAAGAAAGAGACAAGCCAGTCAGGGTGCAGTATAGCACCGATGAAACATATAACTTTCCTCTCGTTCTTTAATAATTCCTCCCCCCCACTATCATGACCCCAATTCTACATTACAAATCTGGCTAGATCAGAGCATGTACACGGGTACAGACAAGAGCTCCCAATCCAGGGAAGCCTTACTCTTGATGACCATGTCATGTGTCTTGGAGGTGCAACTATCCTTGGCAAAATCTTAGACTCCCTGCATCCCTGAGCACAGGTAAGCGCACGTGAAAAGAGGATGGGGCCTTTCAAGGAAGACCCGCTATGCCACTGATAGTTCAAATATCTGAAGGGTCCCCCATGATGGACAAGTTTCAGGGGTGCTTCCCAACTGAGACGAGGAAGGAAACCTTGGCTGTGGGCTTCTGGGGTCAGTCAGTGAATGTCTCTGGACCCTAACAGAACAGTGTCAGCCCCATGGGTTCGAACATGTCACCAGGAGGGACCCGTTGGTGGTGGAAGGCATCTTGTTTGGGGAAGTCCAATGCCAGCGAGGGTGGGGGAGAATGCCTCTGGACCCTAACAGTCCAATGCCAGCCAGGGGAGGGAAGGCTCTTGGTGAGATGGACCTGTCACGGGAGACGTAAGGATAGATTGGACATGCGAGCAGTGGAAAGGGTGATGCAGGCCCAGGTACTGGTTCGCTTTGTTGTATCCCGGTAGCCTTGCATCAGAATGAACTTGATGGTAGTTATCAGCCTCTCTCTATCTAGCCAAAACTCTAAACCATTTCATAGGGAAAAATTAAAAAGCCAGTTCAAAGAAACAATCTGTTGATGTTCTTGGTAACGACTTATACTATAGAAATAAAGGGGCCAGAAAGAGGAAACTTCCACTAACAGGCCCTCACTGGTCCATTCATTTGACAAATATTTGCTTCTGGTGCAGGGACCATTTGTGGTGAGCACTGGGATGGCGTGATGAAGAAGACAGATGAAGCTCGTGGCACTTTGATTTTATGTCAACATGCACTTGTGTAGGGGACGAGCCAGCTGGTCAATCAGCTCACAGCATGATAATGTCTCCTGGATGTGTTGCTTATTAATGAGACACTGGGGACCCCTCCCTTCTCTCTCTGTCCCTCCCGGAACTCTGTGCCTGCCTCCAGGGTTGGCCCTAGGTAGGCCACCCAAACCTGAGACCTGTCAGAGGGCTGCCTTGTTTCTGCCAACCTTGGATCCAGAGAAATTCAGCATCTCCCTGCTGGTCATCTTCCTGCATCCCACTTCGCCTTTCTGCACCACCAGTTTGCAGTTATGTGAGTTTTTAGACAGGAAAGGGGCTGTGGTTAGCATTGGATCTATGGTCTGAAGTTGGACTGGGTGAGTTTGGAGATGAATTGGACAGGAGGGTTTAAAGAGCTCCCCTGCTTATTCGTTTGAGACACTGGATTGAATGAGGAGCCATCTATCAATATGGTGGACCGAAAAAGAGGACCACTCTTGGGCTACCTTTGGTTTGGCTTTTCTTGTTTACAGCGTGAAGGCTGCTGACAAGCCAGGGCATTTCCAACATAAACTTTGCATGATGTTTCCCTTTCTTTGTTGAAATCATCTTTTGGCCTCATTGTTCCTGTTGCCTCTATGGTCAAAAAGGTAAGCCTTAGCATTATGAGGAAGATGGAACAGAACAATGAGGCAGGGCAGTAGGAGATGTATATACTTTTTGTTATAAAACTTGGTGCTTGTGGGCTCTGAAACAAAGCAACAACAATCTCTTTAACTGCGTTAAATTCCCAATACTAGTCAGGGGCACTGTGGTTTACAGTCTCACACATGAGCAGAGTCGCAGCGTGTTAGAGTTGAAAGGAAATTCATCACACCCATTAGGGAACTAAGGACCCAAAGAGGTGAAGTAATTTGTCCAATGTCACACAGCAAATTTATAAGTGTGCAGCCTGAAAAGTACAAACAAACAAACTCTGATTCTGGTTCTTTTCTCTGTCCCTCTGCCTCTCAGAGCTGATGTTGATGTGGTCCATTAGTCCATTGGACTAAGTGTTCCCATGTGTTTTTTATTTTCTTGACTCTTCTTGTTTCCAGAAAGGGAGAAACCAATAGTTATACGTTAGGTGGCTACTTACAAACGTTTAAGAACCCCAGTCAATACTTACCAAAGTAGAATGTAGAACTCTATTGTCTTTGTTATATCAATGAACCTTTGTGGCCCCCCAAACCATGGCCCTGTGTGCCCACATAATGCATGCATTCTAAACCTTACTAGAGACTCTTACTATAAAGGAACTGTTGCTCACTTGCTAAGCACCAGAACCTGTACTTATAGTTGTTAGGTGCCTTGAGTGTGTGGTGACCCATCGTTACCCTGTGCATAACAGAAGGAAACCATGCCCAGCCCTGGGCCAGCCTCACAATTTTTCTGATGGTTTAGTTGCCTGCAGAGTTCTTCTACATTAATGAAGAAAACTCTATCTGATCCATTCTCCTGCTTTCTGATTTCTTCTTTTCTTTGAATGTTTTACTATTAAACTCTAAGTGAACATCATCATCCTGTGTTAAAGAAGCACTTCTGCTTTGTTCTTATTAGGTGCCATGGAGCCGGTTCCCACTCATAGCAATGCTACGTACCACAGAATGAGACACCGCTCAGCCTTGAGCTATGTGTTAGTCTGGGTAGACTAGAGAAACAAAGCCACAGACTCTCATAGGTATATAAGAGAGAGTTTTATATAAAAGGTAAGTGTACATTAAGAAAGCAGCCCAACCCAGTCTAGTCCAAGCCCACAAGTCTGCACCAGCCCATATGTCCGACACTGATCTACAAAGTCCTCCTCCATCTCACAAAACACACACAATGATGCCAAACACAGGAGGAAAGTTGAATCAGTAAGCGTGTAAGCATCTCAGTGCTGGCAGGGATTTCCACGCAGCTTCTCCAGCACGAAGGGCTGCATTGGGGTGGGTCCATGTGGCTTCTCCTCAGGGATGTCTTGCAGGAAATGAGCCTGGCCAGCTAAGACAAAGACCTAGCTAAGGCAGCTGCACACTGGTCTGATCATCAGAGAGAGAACAAGAAAGGTGAGGCTCACTGAGCCATCTATCTCTCCGCCCTTCAATTAGTCCCATGTGTGTGTATCAGCCAGGTTGGCACAATAAACCTTAACTATCACAATCCATCCTCACATTGTGTTGTGTTTGAGCCCACAGTTGCAGCCACAGTGTCAATCCATCTCATTGAGGGTCTTCCTTTTTGTCATTGCCCTTCTGCTTGACCAAGCACAATGTCCTGTTAGAGAAACGGGTCTCTCCTGATGACATGTTCAAAGAGTGAGTCCAAGGCCAGGCATCCTCCATTCAGAGGCACAGAAATGTCTGTCGAACCCTGAGAAGCACTTGATTGGCACACCACTCGGATTTACTGAGAGTGGAAACATGATGATATTTTACTTCTCCCAACATAAAACAAGAGTGTTGAGAATTATATAAACCTGCTTATTCATCACTCTGTTTTTGAAATAGTTTGATAACGTGATTTGTGGGGGTATTTAGGAACTGTGACTCTTAGCTTTTAGGTATACATGGCCCCATCTCCTAAAATTCGGTCATTCATTTTTATCTGTAGTGGTAAATACTATGATACTTATTTGTACATGGCTCTTCTGAAATATTTAATTTCCAGAATTATCACCATCTCCTTCTCTTATGAGCTCAGCAATGTTTAAGAGCTGGAATGTTCTAAGGAAGGGTGCATACTAATCTATGGTTTATAGAAAGTAGCTGATGTTATTTCTCAGCAGAGATTGCCACTTATGCAACAGAAACCACCCATAATGGGTCTTTTAAAATAAACCACCAGGTAAAAACAATGGCATGGAGAGATAGTCATGTATCATTCTTTAGCATAGAATTTAATCAATGAGTACTGTCCATAATTTAATCAAGTGGCTTAAATAAATGCTAGAGGATGTCCATCACTCATCCAGAGTTCCTTTATAAGTTTTACTTTATAAAACTTTACTTTATAAAGCATCTTCCCACATTGACTAAGGGGGGAGGATTAAGCTTTTTAATTTATAATTTTCCGCATTTTTAAACACTTCCAGAAAGCATATGTGTGCCTTTTATAAAGAGGAGGAGAAGTTTAAAAAATTCTTCCCCTTTCTTGAAATGTATAGGATTCCTAGCAACGACAAGTGTAATCCTTGAATATTAACCTCCAACAAAAGTCATTGGAAGCAAGATTAAATGGTAACAGCAGAAGGGCTCTCCACATACACAAAAAGGAATCCGTTTTTTAAAAATTCAATTCTGACTGATCATTCTCCTGTGCATTCAATGACAACAAGTTGGAAATACTACTAACATAATTTTTTTAAATATTTATTCCATGCTGTTACTAAAGAATAATAATCTCAACTTGGAAAATAATTGCAACAACAAACAAACAAACAAACCAAACCCTATGTTGTGGGATCTATTCCAACTCCTAGACCAAGGTGACCAGATTGTAACATTGGTAAAGCAGGACACCATAGATAAAACTCATATCCTGGCAAAATAGCCACATGGTGGTCGAAAACCGTATACCCTAGGTTGTCGTGCATTCTTTCCAAAAATCGGGACTTTTTAAAAACGCCGAGGGATGTGGGAAAAATTGTTAAAAATCGGGACTGTCTCGCCAAAAGCAGGACGTCTGGTCACCTTATTCTAGACACCTGTATGCTAGAGTAGACTGCTCCTTAGGACTTTCTTGTGTCAACTTTAAGGAAAGAAAGTGCTGGTGACCTGGTGTTATGTACTGGGCTGTTAACCCAAAAGCCAACAGTTCAAAATCATGAGCTGCTCTGTGGGAGAAAGACAAGGATTTCTACTCCCATAAGAGTTACAGTCTTGAGACTTCCTGCAAGATGGTGCCTGAGTAACACAGACCAGAGGCACTCCGCAGAAATCAATGCAGGAGAACAACTGAGAGGGAAAGTCCACACTGCTGGTCGCAGGAGGAGCGTCATAAAGATAAGTAGGCACAGATCCACTAGGTTTTGAGGAGCTGTTGGCTTTTGGCTTACCACAGTGGAGGCTGGCTAAGGCTTAACCTTAGCTCTGCCACTGTCTCAGCCAGACCCAGGCTCCTTTGGGCGGCCCAAGAGCTTCAACTCAACACAGCCACAGCTTGCTGCTGCCTCAGGGCAGGGTTTAAACCCCTCCAGCTCCACAGTCAGGTGATCAGGGCTCAACTCTATCATTACTCTTGTTTCTCTCTTCCCCCAGAGTCTCAGAGGGCTTGGGTTTTTTTGTTTTGTTTTGTTTTGTTTTGTTTTGTTTTCTCTCCTCTTTGTCCTTCACATGCCACTGCCAGCCTCCAGACTGCTCCACTTTGCCTAGGGAAATTACGCCTGCCATCCGCCCAGCTGGGGAAGTTCCATGCTCTGCCGACTAACATACAGCTGGGGAGATTCCGCCCACCTTCCATCTCAGCGGAACTCACCCCTACCATCCAAGGCCCTCTAAGCAGCTGGGAGAAGTCCCACCTGCCATTTGGGGTGCTCCACATGGCTGGGGGAGCATCTGCCCGCCTTCCACGGAAGTTCATGTGACTAGGGGAGCCCCTGAGACAAGAGGAAAGTAAAAGGAAATAGAGGAAAGAACATTTACAAAGGCAATGGGCATTTACAGAGGTTGAAATACAGGCATGTACATATGTAAATATATTTATATATAATGATAGGGAAATAGATCTATGTACATATATTTATATATTAAGTATCAAGGTAGCAGATGGACATTGGGCCTCTACTCAACTACTCCCTCAATGCAAGAACGCTTTGTTCTAATAACCTGGCATTCCATGGTGCTCACCTTCCCAACATGATCACTGAAGACAAAGTAGGTGTATAAGCAAATGTGATGAAGAAAAGTGATGGTGCCCAGCTATCAAAAGATACAGCATCTGGGGTTTTAAAAGCTTGAAGACAAGCAAGCGGCCATGTAGCTGAGAAGCAATAAAGGCCACATGGAAGAAGCACACCAGCCTGTGTGACCATGAGGTGTCGATTATTATAAAGACCCAGAATGAAAAATCATATCAATGTGAATGAAGGGGAGGGCAGGGTGGAGACCCAAAGACTATCTGCAAACAATTGGACATCCCCTTGCAGGAGGGTTATAAGGAAGCAATGAGCCATTCAGGGTGCAGTGTACCACTGATGAAACATACAACTTTCCTCTAATTTTATAATGCTTCTTCCCCCTCCACCCTCCCCACTATCATGATCCCAATTCTACCTTACAAATCTGGTTAGACCAGAGCATGTACGTGGGTACAGATAAGAGCTGGAAACAGGGAATGCAGGAGAGATAAGCCCCTCAGGACGAATAATGAGACTAGTGAGACCAGGAGGGCCAGGGGAAGGTGGGAGGAGAAAGGGGAAACAGATCACAAGGATCTACCTATAACCCCCTCCCTGGGGGATGGACAACAAAAAAGTAGGTGAAGGGAGATGTCAATCAGTGTAAGACATGAACAAATAATAATAATTTATTAATTATCAAAGGTTCATGAGGGAGGTAGCGTGGGGGAGTGGGAAAATAAGCTGATACCAAGGGCTCCAGTAGAAAGAAAATATTTTGAAAATGATGATGGCAACATATGTACAAATGTGCTTGACACAATGGATGGATGGATTATGATAAGAGCTGTAGGCGCCCCCAATAAAATGATTTACATTAAAAACAAATTTTAAAAATAACTTACAGTCTCAGAAACCCACAGGTGCAGGTCTACCCCGCCCTGGAGGGTCTCTTTGAGTGAGAAGCCACAAACCCAGTGAGTCTGGTTAATCTGAATGGGAGCCAATTGTCAGGCTTCTCTTTCAGGGCAGCACTGGGTGGGTTCACACCACTAACTCGCTCTTTGGTTAGGAACCAAGAGCAAATAAGTCTGTGCCGCCCAAGGACCTTCGAAAATGACATGGGTAAGTGTTCAATGGCTAACCCACAGTAGATGGTTCTGATACAGCCAGACGCACCGCAGAGGAAAGTTCTGGTGATCTCCTTCTTGGAAATCCTGCAGAGCACAGTTCTACTCTGACACATGCAGGTTCTCCCAGAGTTGGAGGGGACTCAGCTGCAACCGAACAATAGTGCCAGTGGTCTGCTATGCATACGCCAAGCTTTGACATTGCCCTCGGTTCTCCATTAGAGGACAGGCTTAGTGCTGGACACAGACATGGTGTTGAAAGATGTCTCTCTGGGATTAGGCATCTAGTGTGCAACGGCGAAATATGAATTAACTGTCCCGCTTGGGTTTATCGTCTGCAGCCTTGACCTCATTAACAGACTGTGACTCTCACCGCTCGCTTTAAGCAAAAACATTTAGAAACCAAACTGCAAAGACTAATGAAGAAAAAGGACAACATAACAGGGAAGGATAGCCGACCTTTCCCAGCCAGTCAATGAGCAAAGGATGGCAATTGCCCTCTGGAAGCCGTAAGCAGATGAATTAGGAAGAACAACTCTGAGTAAACAAACTGAAGCATCCCCCCACCTCCCCCCCACCTCCCCTGCTTTTCATGCGGCTTCTCTGGTCTTGCAAGCTGTTGCTTGATGAGAAAACATTTCTTTAGCTGCAAAGATTTTAGGAGGTCCATTCTTTTCACGGCCATCTTGATACGCTTTGACACGCCGCAGTATAAACTAGGGGCTTTACCATCTCTCTCTGCTGTGCACACATCGCTCTGTCTGTTTTGTTGTTCTTGTTAGGAAACAGAATTTGTCTTCTTGATGCTAGTTAGGGAAAGAAGACATAGGGGGGGAAATGGTTAGTTTTGTTGTGTTCAGGCAGAAAATCCGTTTCCTTTTGTTAGTCATTAGAACTGCCCTCCTCCTGACCTCACATGCATACTGTTTATTCCTTCAGTTTGGAGCACTGGTTCTCAGGGCTTCTCCAGGCTAAGACCCACCCACGTACATGTGCCACCCACGCACCTGTGCCACCCACTCCCTTGGGGCAGGGGTAAGGTGGGCTCCACATTGTTTGCCTCCCTCCCAACTCTTGCAGAGGCTTTAGCTAATCCCACCTCACATTGGAATGTGGAGGAACAAGAGTGATCTTAGCATGCGATGACCTTAAATCAACTCCAATTTACATGAGAAGCACCCTATTTGCAAACCTCACCGCTTTATTACTTATAACAAATTGCTTGTGGCAAGCTTCACAACTGCCTGGGAGAGAATGTCACAACACTGTGTTGGAGAGTTAGTGCTGTAATGTACTCCCATTTTAGAGATGAAGGGTGGGTCAGTCTTAGGGTTTTGCCATAGAAGGTTCTGAGATTCGCCAGGAACACAATATTTGATATTCCGAGCAGAGGCTTCTCTATCAGGTAGCGCTTGAAAATTAACTTCCTCAGATCCTGAGTTCGACAGGGTTCTCTAGAGAAATAAAACCAGAATGCTAATAATTATATACATCCATATATATTTATACAGATAGATAAATGTATAACATAAAGAAATAAACAGTTCATTAAATTATAAAGCAGTACAAATTGCTCAGTGCAACTCACTCCCATGAGACAGTTGTGAGACACTGGCAGTCCTTCAAGTCTTGAGGGCCACCGGGTAGT
>NW_022103902.1:8243719-8244505 GCF_000313985.2 Echinops telfairi | reverse complement strand
TCACATAATAAAACCAAACCACACTCCCTGCCCTGGAGTCAGTGCTGACCCCTAATGGCCCTGTAGGACAGGGTAGAACTGCCTTGTGAGTCGGTACTGTCACTGTTTGCAGGAGTAGAATGCTCCACCTTTCTCCAGAAGACCGGCTGGTAACCACTACACTACCAGGGCTCCTTTCCAAACCATAAAGCCATTATGATTAATAGTACTATTATATGATCATGAAACTGCCTGGGGGCTGGGAGTGTGGAAGGGAAGAATCCAACTCCACACTCACACTGGAATGATCCCTATGAAGCTAAGGTCAGATATGCCTCCATCCTCCATCCTTTACCCTGTTCTACCACCTGTCTCCCCCCCACCTTGCCATAGTTCTCTGCTGGGTTCAATATTGCTGCAATAGCCTCAGCACACTCACAATGTGGGGTTTCCTATGACAGTCCACAGGTCACAACAGGTAACAAGCCACAACTATATCAGAATGCATTAAAGGTATAGTCCTTTAGTGTAAGATAATGTACAGACCAGCTCTTTTAAAAAAAATCATTTTATTAGGGGCTCACACAACTCTTATTTCAATCTACACATACATCAATTGTGTAAAGCACATTTGTGCATTCATTGCCCTCATCATTCTCAAAACATTTGCTCTCTACTTAAGCCCCTGGCATCAGCTCCTCATTTTCCCCTCCCTCCCTGCGCCTCCCCCCTCCCTCATGAACACTTGATAATTTATAAATTATTATTTTGTCATAAATTGTTATTTTGTCATATCTTACACTCTCC
>NW_022103902.1:8241974-8242973 GCF_000313985.2 Echinops telfairi | reverse complement strand
CTTACAAATCGAATGGGTTCGAGAAGGTAGGATCTGCAAGGAGGAATCTTGTATACAAAAGGGATAGCCAAAAGTTGAGGCACAGGGGTCCTGGTAGTATAGACACTCCAGGGCCCTGGACTTTCTTAGGGGTGAGTTTAGATACTCTTCCTGTCACATAGCCTGCATCTCCTGCTAGGATTACACACAAAGGGACAGTTCACAATGTAGAGGTTTACAGAGAAGCATCATCCAAGTTACTCACAGATGGGAGGGAAGTTTGAAGCTGGGAACATGAAGTAACTCATAAGTTTGAAGACTACTGCCTTCTGCAGCTTTAGTCAGGGAACAGGAGGCAAGGGTCCGTTTATCTCCAGCAGAGAGACAGGCCTGCCATTGCTTCATCCGTTCCCATGGCTGAGCCATCAGCTTTCTCCCATGGGCCATGACTGTGGAAGGTGGTGGTCCTGTCCTGTTTGCCTCAGGAGTAAATGGCTTCCCCCCACATTTTTGTCTCTAGCAGTGCCTTTTCTCAACCCTGCTGGCTGGCACCTCTTTCTGGTCCTTATCCTCTCAGCCACGGAGTCCTTTGATATATGCCCTGTTTGGGCAAATGTTACAAAGCTCCATTGTGCTGATGAATTCCCAAAAGAGATCCCTTTGCAAAGGCACTCAATTTACTTGTTCGGTGGGTTGTGAAGGCGATCAATCCATCTCAGGGTCTCTGTTCCTCCCGGGTTGTTTCTGCTGCTGCTGCTGCTGCCCCCTCTTCACACAGAAATTTTGCAGGTACTCTGCCAGTGGCTGTTCTATCTTGATGGTCTTAGGATTCCTTCTCTTCCTGCTTCTGAGATGATTCACTTTATACTTGAGAGATGGTAAAGCTGACCAATCACCTGAGAGTCCCCTATACCTTATTTGCATGCTCCTACCTGATCATTTGATGGAAGTTGAAAGGACTCTGGATAGATGAGCTGTAAGAAGTAATTTCACTTCACCCACATGGATGTAGCCATTTTT
>NW_022103902.1:8238875-8240327 GCF_000313985.2 Echinops telfairi | reverse complement strand
GGCAACAGATATTTATTCCCTCACAGGTCTAGGGGCTGGAAGTTCAAAACTCCAGTTTCAGCAGGGCCATAATCTTGCTACAGGCTTTAGGAAATAATTCCTCCTTGCTTCTTCTAACTTCTGCTGACTCTGACAATTCCTGGTACTCCCTGGTTCAGAGCTGCATCAATCCAATCTCAGCCTCCATGTGTTAGTCTGGGATAACTAGAGAAACAAATTAATAGACACTCGTGTGTATAAGAAAGAGCTTTCAATAAAGAGTAATTGTATATTAAGAAAACATCCCAGCCCAGTCCAGATCAAATCCATAAGTCCAATATTAGTCCGTATGTCCGATACCAGTCTATAAATTCCTCTTCAGACTTACACAACACATGCAATGATGCTGAATGCAGGAAGATCACAGGCTAATGGGTGGAAAGTCTTGTGGATCCAGTGGCAATGGAAGCAACTCATCTCAGCGCTGGTGTGGATCTCCATGTGGCTCCTCCAGCTCCAGGGCCCTGGCTCCTGGTCCTCAGTGAGCTAATTATCTTCATCCCAACTCGAAATGAGGTCATCAAGCTACAACCTGATTAACAGGCTAGACTCCACCCCTTCACTCTTAATAGTCTCAAGCTGACACCAGATTATGGAATCACCACACTCCATCATCACATAAACGTCATTCTTGTTTATCTGTCTGTTTCTAAATCTCCCCCGCTTTTCTCTTAAAAGAGTCATGAGTTGTGATGGACTCAAGGAATCTAATTCAGTATACCTCATCTCAATTAATTACCTCTGAGTAATTTACTTACTACAATTAATTACAAACAGCCTGCTTCCAAATACAGTCACATTCTAGGTTCCAACCTGCAAACTTTCTGCTAACTTGATACACCTGCTCACCATCAGGGTTGTCCCCTGTGTACAAGAATAGGCACAGAGAACTTGGAAAGGTGTGTGACCATTCACTTCCCTTTCTCAGGCACACTACCACCTGGTGCCTTTGAGGTTCTTTGGCATAGTGTATTTCATCAACCCTACTGCCTTCAGAAATCGCCCGAGGTGCAAGAACCCTCAAAGGTTAAATGGAGAAATAGTGGTGGTGGGATGGGATAATGGAGGACTGTGGTGTGGGAAAGATGATTTACCATTTTGGAAGGGCTTCATTTCAGAAAAAAAAAATCAATTTCACTTAAGTATATTTATATAAGATAAAATTAGCCAACATAGAAGTATATTTCACTGAGAATCACCATGTATGCATAGTCACCACCTTCAAGATACTTATAACATTTTGTTCATCAAAAAAAATTCCTTCTTGACCCTTCTAAGTCAATTCCTGCTCCTTTATGCAAGGCAATCATTGATTCTGCTTTTCGGCACTTTAAGTGCACACATGCTACAATTTTATGCTAGTATTAGTAATATATAGCATAATAGGTACTTTTTATGTAGGACTAAACAATG
>NW_022103902.1:8233317-8238504 GCF_000313985.2 Echinops telfairi | reverse complement strand
GTCCAAACTACATGAGATGAAGTTTCACCATCCTCAAATTTAAGTAGCATTGTAGCTTTACTTCCTCCAAGATAGATTTGTTTGTTCTTCTGACAGTCTATGGTACCTTCAATGTTCTTTTGCCAACACCATAATTCAAATGTATCAGTTTCCCCCCAATATTCTTTACTCTTTGTCCAACTTAGTCTGGGTGCATCTTAGTCCCCAAAGTGACATCTCTGCTCTTACCACTCTAAAGAGGTCTTGTTCAGTAGACGTGCCCAATGCACTATGTCATGTGATGTCTTCACTGTTGAGGTTCCAAGTAAAACGAAATCTTGATGGCTTCAGTCCTTTTTCATGGTGTCTATTGTTTCCTCTCTATTGAATTGAAAGCCATACTGAAGGCTATATTCTCTGATCTTGATCAATAAGAATTTCAAGTCTTCTTTGTTTGCAGCAAACATGATTGTATCATCTACAAAGCACAGATTGTTAATGAAATTTCTTCCAGTCTTGATCCTTGGTTTTCAGATAGTCTAGTTTTTCAGATTATTTGCTCCAAATACAGATTGAATAAATATGATGAAAGACTATAACCTTAATACACATCTTTCCTGATTTTAGGTCCATGTACATTTTCCAGGTGAGCAAATGCCTTTGCAAAGTAAACATATTTCTGGTGGTCTTTGCTTTCAACCAAGAGTCATCTCATGTCATCCTTTTCTGAATCCAGCTTGAATTTTTGGATGTTCCATATTGATGTACTGCTGTATGTTAGGCAGGGTTCTCTAGAGAAATGAAACCAGGACCCTTATATTTTATAGATAGATAGATGTAGATAGATAGATATGTTTATACAGCAATAGAAGGAATATAATAGCTAATTAGTCCACATAGCAGTACAGAGGGTTAAGTTCAACTCACTTCCTTAGAACAGTTAATATACTGGAAGTCCTTCAACTCATGTGGGCTGCTGGGTCCAAGGCCAAGGAAGAAGACAGCAGAGTCCTCCCTCGGGCAAGGCAAGCAGAGTCTGCCCATAGGTAGGAAGCAGCAGGGTGGGTCACCAACAGTCAGTAGCTCGGGAGCTTAGCGAAGCAGGTCCAGATGGGATATCGAAAGCAAGCAATGCAAGGTGACAGGATCCCCCAGCCTCAAGTGCATGTGATGTACACACCAGTAGCGTGGCGAAGAAGGTCTCAAGAGAGCCTCAGGCTCTAGTGACACCATCCAGAGGTTGGCCTGGCCCACAGTGTAGCTCACAGGTTAAGGCAAAGAACTAGCTAAAGTAGCAGCACCCTCCAGCACGCTCCAATCACCAGAGAGCAAGAGGGAGGGGGATGGGCCTCCCAGAGCCATTTTTCTCTTTGCCTTCCAATAAAACTGTGATCTGATGAATCCCACATGTTCTTATTGGCCAGGTTGGCACAATAAACTTAACTATCACATGCTGCAACCATATTTTAAATATCTTCAGAAAATTGTACTTGCATGTGACATTAATGATATTGTTCAATCATCTCTGCATTCTGTTGGGTCACCTTTCTTTGGCAAGGGCATATGGATCACTTCCATTCAGTTGGCTAGGCAGCTGTCTTCCAAATGTCTTGGCATAGACTTGTAAATGCTTCTAGCACTGCACCATATTTTTGAGACATTCATTTGATAAACTGTCAATTCCTAGTGCATTGTTTTTCACTAATGCCTTCAGGAAAGTTTCCTTTAGGATTATAGGTTCTTGATAATGTGCTATCTCTTAAAGTGGTTGAATGTAGATCAGTTATTTTTGGTACAATGACTCTGTATTCTAAATTTCTTGGAAGAGATAAGTGAGCCCATCTAGCATTGCACCCATTTGTTGAAATATCTCAATTGGTATTCCATTAATTCCTGGAGCCTAATTTTTCTGGCAAGGCCTACAGGTAGCATGGACGTCTTCCTTCAGTACTATTGGTTCTTGGTCCCATACTACCTCCCGAAAAGTTTAAACATTAACTAATCTTTTTTGGTACCATGACTATATGGTTCCTTCCACCTTCTTCCGATGATTCTTGCACCATTACATATTTACCCATAAATCTTCAATACTGTAACTTGAAGCTCCAATTTTTTTCTTTAGTTCTTTCAGCATAAGAAATCCTAGTCAGATTCTTCATTTTTGGTTTCCTAACTCCAAATATTTTGTTCATTTCTTTCTAATATTTTGTCTTCTTGGAGTCGTCCTTGGAAATATTCTGTTCCATTCATTTTCTTCATCATTTCGTCTGCTCACATATTTTGCTCAGGAATAAGTTTCAGATATTCCTTCTGACATCTACTTTGGTCTTTTATTATCTGTTGCTTTCTTTATGTCTCATGTCCTGGCTGTCATCTTGCAACTCATCTGGTCTTTGGTTCTTAGTGCTCACTGTGTCCAAATGATTTGAGATAGTTTCCAAACTCAGATAGTGTTTACTCAAGTGTTTAATGCCTCAGAATGACTTGAGATGTCTCTAAATTCAGGCCGTAGATGCTCGAAGCCCTACTTTGAGTCTCATAGACATGTTTTCCTTTTCTTCAGCTTCAAGTTGAATTTGCATATGGGCAATTGATGGTCCATCCACAGTTAGCACCTGGCCTTCTAACAGATGATACTGAGATTCTCCATTTCTTTCCATTCTTCTCTATTATCTCTACCTATCTGTCATCTCCACAGTAGATTTGATTATCATGTACTCCATCTGATGAGGTCCGTGTGTATACTTGTCATTTATGTTACTGAAAAGGGTATTGTTAGCAATTAAGTTATTGATCTTTCAAAATTATCTCGTGTGATCTCCACCCATTTCTATCCCCAAGGCCGCATTTTCTAGCCACCAATCCTTCTTCTTTACTTCCAACTTCTGTATTCTACCACCAGTAATTATGAAGGCATCTTGATTGCATGTTTGATCAGTTTTGGTAGGCTAAAGCTAATAAAATCTTCAATATCTTCATTTTTGGCATTAGTTGCTGGTGCATAAATCTGAATACTAGTCATATTAACTGATCTTTTTTATGGCTATCATCGTATCACTTGACATTGTTATATTTCAGGATAAATCTCTAAATGTTCTTTTTGATGATGCATGTGACACCACCTCTCTCTTACTTGCCATTCCTCATGTAGCCCATCTTGTTGTTTAATTCCAAATGGCCAATGCATACCCATTTTTGCTCACTAATTCCTAGAATATCTATCTTTACTCTTTCTGTTTCATTTTTGACAACTTCCAATTTTCTTAAATGTGTGCATCCTACATGATTCTATTATAAATGGATATTTGCAGCTCTTGCTTTTCATGCCACATCAGAAGTTTTTTTTAAGTCCTAAAAGTCTTCGTCCATCCATGTCATTAGATGGACTCTCCTTTGAGCAGGCAGCTCTTTCTCAGCTTTCAGTGGTGCACTTCCGGCGTCACTATAACATGCACGTCACCACAACACACCTGTGGCAGACAAGTGGTGGGACACCTACCTGTACACACACACATACAGGCACACACACAAGGGTAAGTCAAAAACATTATTATTAGAGTTCCAGTTTATATGTGGAAGGGCTTCTTCTTAAGAAAACATATTTATATATGTCTCTGGTCAGTTGATAGCTGCAGACAGATTCTCTCAATCATACAGTTATCTTTGCGCTTGTTAAATTCAAGGCAAAGAAGCCAGCTCAGAAAGTTATAGGGTGGGGTGGGGGGGTGTATCTCCAAGGAACAATCTTGATAGATTTTATCAATGAACACAAGGGCTTATTATGAAAAAGTTTTAAGACCATTAAAAACTGCACAAGTACGGAAAAGGCCAGGAAAGTTGTGCTGGGGAATTTTTTCTCCATCATGACAATGTGCGCTTTGAGGGTAGCAGGGCTCGCCTGTGAGGATTTTGCTGGGAAACCTTTTCCCATTCATTCTACAGCCCTGATCTTGCCCCTTCAGACTTCAGGCTTCAAAGAGAAAAGAGTCTCTTGAGGATTTCAAAACTACTGTTTGGACATAGTATAAATTGAAGATCATAGAATTCTCTGAGGGAGGCTTCGAGAGATGGAAACACTACCTTCAAAAGTGTATAGGCCTAGATGTCGTGTATGATGAGAAAAGACTAGCTTCATGTTTTAGTGTTTTACTTATTTTTCACTGACCTTTATAAATCAAATATTCTAGATACAAACACTGTGTCTGATACATGTCCTGTATCTGATATCATACATGCATATTAGTGTCGTTTTTCCTGTTGATACGTTCAATATATGTACGTAGGCATGCATCCCTGAAGACCTGTAAGTGCAATGTCCAACAGCATATACTTCTGTGGTCCCCAAAAGTTAGAATAGGAGTTCAGAAATCAGGATGTTGAAAGGAATATAGCCTATGTACTCTATCAAGTAAGATTATCGATCTGTGTGTCACTACCTCTCCAGGTCCACATCTGCCCAAGCCTTTAGGGAGCAGAAAGGAGAGGCTGGGAGCCCATCTGTGGCTGCCTCAAGCAGGGACCACAGAGACACCGCCAGAGCTGCTCGGTTGCATTCCCTACTGAAGCTGCTGTCCAATGTGGTCAGGTGCTTCCCTCGTCATACCAGGGCTCGGAGGCTGCTGCTCCTCCCGTGGGGCCAGCTGCCTAATGGCTGCCTGTGGCAGTGGAGGAAAGAATAGGAAAGGCTGCTATAAGGAGCTGTAAGCTGGAATGCAGGTGGAGGCGGAGTGGGTGGGACTGGAGGTGTTTAAAGCCTGTTAGGAGACACAGCGAAGGCTGGCGGGGAAGATTATTTGAATACTGTAAAGGGAAAATTAATAAAGGCTATTTGACCAAATGACTGAATTGAACTCAATTCTTGCTGAATTAAACTGTTCCTTTGCCTGCCTGCCTGCCTGCCTGCCTTGGAATCCACGTTTGCTGAGCTGAAGAGTCAACTCCTGTACAAACTCCTGTTATCTGGCTGTGTTCTTGCTAGAAGCAATGAAAATGAAAAAGTCATTTCTCTCTGTGGTGATGCCAAAATGTGAAAGAAATACACTCTAAGGAAGGGAAGCTTGACTCAGCTGTCTTTTGTATAAAGTGGAGCCCACCCACCCACCCACCCAAAAAAGCAACCAAAAAAAAAATCATGTTTCAGGAAAAGGATGCAATAAAGAAAATTGGTTAAGAAGAATTTGGAACTGGTCTTATTGAAAGCTTCTCAGA
>NW_022103902.1:8223982-8231697 GCF_000313985.2 Echinops telfairi | reverse complement strand
ACACACAGAGTAATTGGAATTATTTATTTAACTTTTTAAAGAATTCCTTGAATGACCAAGTGCAGTTGCTTAGGACATAGCAATCTGTGACTCTCCCTGCCCCATGAACTAAGGAGAACAGAAAGGGCAGCAGCAGAGCAGACATTCAACTCTACTGGCAGAAAACTCTTCTTGTGTGAGGAGCTATTGCTTTTGTGCTATCTGGGAGGAAAAGTTTGACAAGTTAATTCATTTGAATTTTTTGTATCCGAGTGGTTGCACAGCACAGATCCTTCTGCACTCTGGAGCCGTGCGCTTCACCACATTGAGATGTAGTCGATGGTTTAGCAGATAGAGGGCCAAAAATGTGAAGAAACACCTCCCTAGGGGCTTGAAATGGCATTAGTCAAGAAAGAGGAGGGTTATGGGAACTCAGCACTGAGACGACACCCAGGGTAAGTCCCTTGATGTCCGAGGTGCTAATGTGTCCTGTTAAGTGTGTGCAGCATTTGCGGTTATCTGCAGCGCTCTAAGGCAACCACCAACTTTTGGTACCAAATGGAGGAATTAATGGATGTAGGTCAGCCCAGCAAGTGACTATCGCTTCTGTTTTTAAAAACTTCAGCAATGGAGCATGTTAGGCAACTGTTGCAACGTCTAATATCCTTTTTCTGTCGGTTCTATCTATCAGACCTCAGTAAATTACCGCCCACAGGCAAACTCTGGCCACTGATTATTACATTGTCAATAAAGTTTTATTGGCTACAGTCACTCGTAAGTTTACACATAATATATAGATAGCTGCTTTTGTAAAAATATTGACAGTATGGAGGATTTGTGAAGGCTAAGATATTTACTATCTGACCCTATCAAAGAAAATGTTGGTCAGTCCTCATTCTGTTTCATGAGTAGCCTAAATCTTACACAACGATGGAAGGTCATTTCACTTCAGTGACTTCTGGGGAGACAAAGAATCACTGGTTAGTGCGATCTCCACAGTACCTATCATATGAGAAGGCTTAAATGCCCATTCTTTTTAAATGCAATCAGCCTGTTTATCTAGCCTGACCCCCAAGTCGACTTGTTTAACCTTCTCTCTCGAATCTGGATCTGAGATTTATAATTCACACGCAAGCTAGGAATGCAAAGACAAAAGATCACAACACTGCACACATGGCTGTCAGGGGCATCAAAGTCACCTTGACTCCGTGATGCTACATACGACAGAACAAAACACTGCGCAGGCCCGGGCCAAACACAGCCATTGTTATGCTTGAGCCCATTGGTGCAGCCACTTGGCCAACCCACCTCACGAAGGGCCTCCTCTTTTTTGCTGCCCCTCCACTTTACCAAGCAGGATGTCCTTCCCCAGGGACTGGTCCCTCCTGATCACATGTCCGTTGTATGTGAGAGAAAACCTCACTGTCCTCCTCCTGAGGCGCATTTTGTTTATTGTTCCTCCAAGAAAAATTTGTTTGTCCTTTTGGCAATCTATGGTCATTTCAATATTCTTTGCCAACATCGGGATTCAAACACCTCAGTGCATCTCTGGGCTTCCGTATACATGTCACAGGTTCCCCACGTAGATGAAGCTATTGAGACTACTATAGCTTGGGTCGGGAGCACTTTAGTCCTCAAAATGCTATCTTCAGTCTGTAAACACCTTAAAGAAGTCTTTTGCAGCCGATTTGCCCAATGCAATATGCTGTTTGATTTCTTGACTGCTAGTTGCATGGGCATTGATTGTGGATCAAAATAAAATTAAATCTTGGGACAACATCCATATTTTCTCCATTCAACAGGATGATATTTCTTATTGGTCCAGTGGTGAGGACTTGTGTCTCTTTATGTTGAAGTCATGGCTCTTCCTCAGGAAGTGCTTCACTCCGTCTTGACTGTGGGGAAGCAAGCTTGTATTATCTGCCTAGAGCAGCCTGTTAATGGGTCTCCCGCCAAACTTCATTCTGTAGTCTTGTTCCTATAGTTCAGTTTCTCAGATTATTTGCCCAGCATACTGACTGAATACGTATCATGAAAAGACAGACGATGTTGCACACCGTTTTGAATGTTTAAGACATGCAGTACACCTTTGTTCTGTTCTAACAATGGGCTCTTAACCTAAGTACAGGTTCCTCATGAACATAATTAAAGTGTTCTCCAATTCCCATTCTTCACAGTGTTATCTGTCATCTGCTATTATATTGGTCGCATATTATTCAGAAGTTTTAAAGTGAAACCGTTCTCCTTCTTCCAAGAGTTCTTAAGCATTGAGAGCGTCCCTAGGTGTTACTAAAGGTTAGCGCATTCGGCTAACTGAAGGGTTAGGGATTCTAGTCCACCCAGAGGTACCTGGGAATAAAGGCCTGGTGATGTACCCGTTCTTATGAACAATCGGGCAATGAGAGCCCTGCGGAATGCACTTGTTTTCCAACACTCAAATCCGACATGCCGATTTGATTCATCGGCAGCTGGGTTTCTTCTGTTATTGTTTGGTTTGGTTTTTTTCTTTGGGGTTTTAAACAGTTAAAGAAGTGAAGCTAGATGCCTCATGGCAACTGGGAACAGAAAACAAAACAAACAACCTGAGGACACGGCTGTTGTGCAGAAGTGCTGTCGGCAATCTGCGCGGCGGGGACATGCCAGGTCTGGAAACAGGGACTTTTAAAATAAAACGCAAACTGGGTTTTAATGAAGTAGAACTACTGCTAACCCATGACGTTCTTAGGGAACGCCCTGTTCTTTGCTTGCCTTGAGATAGGTTCCATTTATTTACCTATTTCCTTCTACGCACATACTTCTCAACAAACAAGCAGAGGTTGCTGAGTGTGGCTTTGAAAGCTACACAGAATGGGCTCCGGCTCCAGGCAGCTCTCCTAATTCAAAGGAAATGTGACCACCAGAGAATTCTGCTGCCCTGACTGGCAGAAGTGGGGTTTGTCTTTGTAGACAGGTGGTCCCCACTCGTCATGTCTGGCCTTAATTGCTGGTTCAGCCATCCATTGGTACTCTCTCAGATCCTGAACTGTGAAATAGGATTACGCATGCCTTGCAGAGTTACCGTGAAGATAGACACTACAGGCGGCCAGGGCACGGCACTTATAAATGATCATTTCCATGACTGTTATTCCCCCACATACCGTACAGCTGTGTACTTTAAGCAGAAGACTGTCAGACAGTGAAGTAAGAAAAAGCAGACCATAGGTGTTTGGACAAATCACTGGGGTCACCGCCTTAGCTCCGAGGCCCCTGCATAATGTTGACACTTTGCCCGGAAAACAAGGTAAAATGAGCCCTTCCATAATCCAGGCCCCGCCTCCGTTTCTTGTCTCCCTCTGCACAGGCAGGCAAAGGGTCCCTGCGACAAATTACAGACACCTTCGGAGGAAATGCAGACTCCAAACCACAGGGAATTCTCTGGAATGCCTCTCCCTCCCCCAGCTGGGTTCTGCTTGGTTTAAAATGTCTGTTTACTCTACCAACAGAGAAACAGACCAGTGAAGTTGGGACTTTGTCTAGTCCCTCTTGGATTCCCCTCACAGCGGATGGGCCTTTGGTTTAACCCTAGATGCTTACGGAGGTCCACAACCCACGTCCCTCCATCTTCCTCTGAAAAACCAGGAAGCAGGCCTTAACCGGGAAATGAGGAAGGAGCAATAAAGAAAATCCAAAAATGGAATGCCCAGCTAGGTGGGCAAGAGGCAAGAAGAGAAGAGGGGCTGCTTGCGGCTTGTGATTTGGGGTGGGGCAGTCAGGAAGGCAGCAGCCCTCCACTGTCTACTCTTTCCTGCTGTCATGTTGTTGTTGTTGTTAAAGCAAAGTCACTGCCGCAGAGTCGATGCTGACTCAGAGTGACCCTGTAGGATAGGGTAGGACTATCCCCCGGAGAGTTTCCGAGATTGTAACGCTGTGACTCTTGACGGGAAGAGAAAGCCCCATTAGGCTGGTGGTTTCAAGCGCTGACCTTGCGCATCACGGCCCACAGCGTAACCCTCCGTCAAATTGATCTGACTCATAGCAACCCTATGCCCAACAGAATGAAGCACTGCTTGGTCCTGCGCCATCCTATTTGGGAGCCCAGTGTGGCAGCCACTGTGTCAATCCATCTTGTCAAGGTCTTCCTCGTGTTCACTGCCCCTCTGCTGGCCCAAGCATAATTCCTTCTCCAGGGACTAGTCTCTCCGGATAGACTGTCCAAAGTAGCTCAGACTTTACATCTTCTACAGAGCATCCGGCGGTACTTCTCCCAAGACACAGGTGTTCGTTCTTCTGCAATCCAATGGTGCTTTCAACATTCGTCACCCGCACCATGATTCAAATGCACCTATGATTCTCTGGTCATCTTTATGCAGTGTCCACATTTCACGTGCCTATGAGGCGATTGGATCAAGCACACCTTAGGCTTCAAAGTCACATCCTTCCTCTTCAACATTTTAAAGAGTTCTTGTGCGTCAGCTTTGCCCGTTACAATATGTCACTTGATTTATTGCTTGTTGCTTCCATGAGCCCTGATTGCGGACCCAAGGCAAGATGAAAGCCTTCAATACTTCAATCTTTTATGTTTTTCTTCCTTATCGTGATGTTACCTATCGGTCCAGTTGTGAAGATTTTTGTTTTCTTTACATTTAGCAACCCATACTAAAGATGGCAGACCTTGACCTTCACCAGGAAGTGCTTCAAGTCCTCCTCACTTTCAGCAAGCAATGTTGTGTCATCTGCATGTTGCAGGCTGCTAAGTCAGTAATACCCTTAGCAAATACCTTCATCCAGTTTTTTTCCAAGTATAGAAGACCAGCATTTGAGTCATCTGGGACCCTTGTTCACAAGGCAGAGTCCTATGCCTGGGGGAACCTGAAGTTGCTCTGCAATCTTAAAATCCGTATCTGTTAGTTCAGCCCGAGAATCCCTGCCTTCATTTAAATGGATGAATCAATGAGAGAGTGGGTAAGTGCATAAGTAGCTAAGTTCATAGGTAGGAAAGTAGGTAGGTATGTGATGCATAAATAAATAAACAAACAAGGAAGATTGGCTTGCTACCAGCCATGTCATCCTATAGTAAATAGATTTTAAATCGTTTGGGCATTTGGATATGGAAAAGGGGAAGGGAAGAGACAAGGCTGGGAGAACTCAGAAGGGAATAAAGAGAAAAAGGAATTTGAAGGAATTCCTAGAGGGCTGGAATATTAAGTGGTAAATAACTTCCCCTTACTCTCTTATTAATAATTGAGTCCGGACACCAGCCTTAACCTGTGGAAGCCAAGAGCAGCGCCACACACACAGCCAGGGAAACCTCAGTCAGGTCTGTGCAACTTCAATTCAGACCTAAACAACTGTCACCATCCCCACCCTTATTGCTCCCTTGGGGTAGCTGGACCAGGAGGTTCAGACTTGGATTCTCCATACTGCCCACGACCCACAGGGCAGAAACTGATCTCCTCAGTCGGAGCACCATTAGTTTAGTAGCCTCTGATCATGTCCGTTGACACAGAACTACGAGAGTAGTAACAGAGCCTTCTTGTTGACAGAGAAAGTCAAACGTCGCATGGAGCATCAACGGTGAATAAGCCATCTTTAGGCATTTCTGGGGAGTTCCTGTGTAGCACAAATGGTTAAGCATTTAGTGGCTTAGAAACGTGAACAATTCGAGCCCACACAGCTTACCTTGAAGAAAGGCAGTTATCTGCTTCTGAAAGATCACAGCCGTGAAAATCCTGCGGAGCCAGTTCTACTCTGACCCACATGGAGCCCAATGAGTCAACTGGATGGGTACTAGCACCAACTTCCAAGTAGGTACTTCTCCATGGGAGGGCTTCTACTTATTTTCTCTGTCCACTCTAGCCACCTAATTCCATCGCACACACTACTTGGTGGGGGACTGGCTTTGGAACAGATCTACTTCTCCTTTGTAGGATCTGAGGATGCTCTTTTCTTTAAAGGCACAAAATTCAAACTCATGGCCATCAAACTGATTCTGACTCCAAAGCTCTAGAGGTCACAGTCGAAGTGCCCCCATAGAGTTTCTAAGGCTTTAAATCTTCATAGAAACTGACATCCATAACTTTCTCCCACAGAGCAGCTGGTGGACTCCAATTATTGACCTGTTGGCTAGTAATGGAGCACTTAACCTCTGCACCACCAGGGCATCTTCTTTCCCCTCAAATGCCATGAAAACAATGAAAAGGAAAGCTGAGAACACCTAAGCCAGGACAGTGACATGCAATTTTCCACAATGCACAAACTATACAACAAACTATAATAATACAGTTCAAGTTCTAGTATGCATCTACTGCTTCCTATAAGAAAGACCTGGCCTTACAAATATTTCATAGTCCAAGGTCCCTCTTCATAGTCCAAGGTTCTTTTCAATGTTGCATAAGCTTCCTGGTTATTTTCTAGAAGAGAAATATAGAGGAACATAGAAATTAGTCATGGTTCTTAAGCAAAGCATAGAAGGGAGAATGTCCTGCAAAGTAGTATGATGGTGGAAGTTATGTGTCAACTTGGCTTGGCCACGATTCTCAGTAATTGGACAGTTATATAATGATGTGACTTGGCAGTTATGTCATGATGTAGATATCTTCCATTTTGAGATATGATGTGATCTGATCAGTCGTTAGGTGAGTTACCTTGGAGATGTGGCCTGCATCCAATATATATGGATATTCTGATAAAGCTCACTGAATTTTTAATTGTAATATATCACCACAATCTGACTCTATTTCTTAGGGCTTGAACTAGTAGTCTGCCATATTACCTGCCAGTTTCCTCTGCATTCTGTGAGCCAGTGGCCTGCCGTCTCACCTGTTCATCAGCCTCTGCAAACTACGTGAGTCAGCGGAAGCAGCAGGCCTGACCTCTGACCCATGGATCCAGGACTTTCCAGTGTGTCTAGTCACATGAGCCATTTTATTGAGATAAACTTCTCTCTGTGGATACATATTAGAAGTCTGTCTCATGTACTTTGCACATGTTGTGAAGACAGACCAGTCTCTGAAGAAGGGCATCATGCTTGGTAGAGTAGTGGGTCAGAAACAAAGAGAAAAATCCTGGGCAAGAAGGGCTGGCATTATGGCAACAAGAACAGACTCGGACATAACAGCGATTGTGATGATGGCCTAGGACGGGGTACTGCTTGTATCTGTGGCATAAAGGGCTGCTATGAGTCAGAGCCTACTGAACAGCGCCTCACAACCAGCTTCTCGGATTTTACTGCTCTAGAAAACCCAGCCTCACATAGGCAATTCAAAGCAGAAGTTCCCAGAAGGAATAAGTAACAATTGCAGTTCTAATTAAATGGTCAAAGACAGCCCTAAGACACGATGGAACAAGGAAAGTAGTATCAAGAGTACTCATAGGTGGGGCTGGTCAGGAGCAAAAGGGCCCATGTCTATTGTTCTCCATAGGAGACTTCTAGGGAGGAGAAGAAGAGTATAACCAGCTTCCTACTTCAACATGTTGGGCCTAGAGCACCAAGACGTGGGTCTATTTCCCACCATTCTTAAATTGATATAGATTAGAACAGTTACATGAAATATGACTTAGACCTGAACAAGTGAAGTGAGAAAGGTTTGGATTGCCTCTTTTTCTAGACATGCCCAGGGTGGTGTACTTCCCCATATCCAGCCTCCCCTGCTTCCCTACTGCAATGAGGCAGAGGTCAGACATGCCTGCATGCCCCTTTACTTATTCTGACACCAATCATTCCTCCCGAAACATTCTGAGCGGTGTTTCATAATTTG
>NW_022103902.1:8210809-8223790 GCF_000313985.2 Echinops telfairi | reverse complement strand
ATTGGTCCACAGGAACACCTCTCCTCATCCAGTAGCCAAGTCTCTTTCTGACTTGGCCTCTTGTGTCCACCTGGTTCATTGACTTAGTCCCATTGTCTCTATGACAGTCTCTGGTACCTTGGCCTCCACCAGTTCAGACAGAGTTCTCAAACATGCTCTTCTTCCAAGGGTCCTGGGATTTCTCCCCGTGTCTGAGATGGCTTTTATAACCAAAGGAATGACTTTGATGGAGGTGTGGGGTTTCTCTTTCAGCAGACCATACCCTTAAGGAAACAAAGGGTGTGACTTGGTTCCAAGGCTCTATTAAAGTCAAGACTTAATCCCACCTTAATTCTGTGCAGTAGCATAGCTGAGAATTCCCTCCAAAATGGGACGATAGCCACAGTCAGAGAATCTGGAATTGTAATACATTAAATAAGGAATCATGGCTAGAAGAGGCATAATAATAGACTGCATCTCAGAAGGGCACTTACATATGAGTACAGCATTGGCTGCAGTTCAGGCTCCCTGGTTTCAAATCCTGGCTCTTCCCCTGACTAATTATATGATACGTATCAAGTCCATTCTAACACATGGCGACCCTTCATAGTGAATAGACAGCCTCATCTTTCGCCCTTGGGGCAGCTGCTGGATTTGAACTGAGGACTTGGTGGTTATCAGTTGAAGCTTATGAGACAGTAGCACCAGCATTCCCCATTAAGTAGATGTCATTTCTTCTGTATTTATTTCCCATACGAGTTACCCTGGAGCCGATTGAGTCTCATAGCAACACCGTGTGTTTCGGAATAGAACTGAGCTTCATGACACTTTCCATGATTGGTTCTTCAGAAGTAGATGGCCAATCCCTTCTTTTGAAACACCCCTCTGAGTTGACTAGCATTTGATGGTCAATAGCGACTTGCCATGTGCACCACCCCCAGTGCATCATTCACTGCCAATATGCTCTTGCACTCTTTTCTTTCCCACTTTATCCTAATGCCCTCTTCATTTCTCAGCCCTGTCTATGTAATGAAAATGTCCATGTGAAAAATGCCCAAAGCTATTGCTGTTTAAAGAGTTTGTGTCTTCTTGCCTGTTTTTTATAATACCAAGTCTGTTGCTGTCTCATTTATTCCAACAGAAAGAGACCTATAGGACAGGTTAGAACTGCCATTGGGTTTCTAAGGCTGTAATCTTTGTTGGAGAAGCCCTAGAGGTACAATGATTAAGTGCTCCATTGCTAACCAAAAGGTTGGTGATTCTGAGCCACCAGCTGCTCCCTGGAAGAGAGATGAGGCAGTCTATGTCCATCAACACCACAATGGTTTAATCTGCCCCATCTTCTCCCACAGAGTGGCAGGTGGATTCTTTCTGTTAGCAATGAGTGCTTCAGGAGCCCTGCACCACCAGGTTCCATGGTTCCCATGGTTCATATATATATATATAATTTATAATTTATAATTATATCTATCATTTGATGAAATGGCTGCATAAGGCTGTGTCTACCCTCAAACTTTACTTTTTAAAAGCTTCTCTCAACGTCTGAAATTTCCATGATTAAATGTTCTCTTCCGGTTTAAGGCACTTCCTCCCAAAGACCTCTATGAAGACACAAGGACTTATCTAGTAAAGGTAAACCTTTACTAGAGGTTGTCCAGTCAGTTCTAGCTCACAGTAAGCCGCGTGTGTCCGCGGAGAACTGTGCATAATAAGGTTTTCAAACGCTGAATTTTCAGACGTACATCTCCAGATATTTTTCCCAAGGGCCCTCTGGATGGAATCCAACAACCAACCTTCGGGGCCATCGGCGAGCATTTAACAATGTGCATCACCCAGTCACTCTGGCAAGGAGGCCTGGCGGAATCCTGGGCTATGCACTGAGTTGCTAACCAATCAAGGTCAGCAGATCAACACTACTAGCTGCTCCGAGGGAGAAAAATGAGGCTTTCTACTCCCGTAAAGAGTTACAGCCTCAGAGACCCACAGGGACAGTTGTACCCTGCCCCATAGGGTCTCTGTGAATTAGAGTCGACTGAATGGCAGTGAATTTGTTTGAATTTGAGTTTGGGACTCTGGTGATAGCCAGATTGGTTGTGAGTTCCCAACTTCATCTGGTGTGACAAGAAGGAATGAGGAGAGGGGTGATTTGGCCCCAAAGATGCTTCCTCCCACCGGGCTGCATCAGTACAAGGGAGGGGGCTGCAGGGGGCTGAGCACTGAAAGAACTGCCCTCAAGGGCTCATTAAAGTGCCATCAGACGGGGCCTGGGGGGACTGTCCCAAAGCAGGAAGAGGGAAACCCCAAAGATAAACTTTTTAGTTTGCTGGCAGAAGCCCATCGGTGAGAAATTTGGCTTGAATTTCTAAAAGGCACGCTTTATATTTGGGGTCTTTCCACTGGAACTACTTGGAAGATGTTTTCCTTGAGAAACTCCATGCCAAGGATGATGTCAGTCTGATGTTAACATTGGTGTGCACACAGTCCCTTGAAAAGGATGTGGTTTAGTTCCTCGGCTTCTTTCAGAGGCCCTAAAATAGGCGCGGTCCCAAGGCTCAAGTGTTTCTTCCTAGTGGGGTTTCTTTTCTCCTTTTTTCTTCTACTTTTCCTTCCCTAGCTGGCACTCTTCTCTGGGCTTCAGAGAACAATCTTCGGTGATTGGTTCTCTGTCCTTCCTGAAATGACTGTGTTTAACCTGAAGTTTTCTTATTGTGCATTCTGAATTCTGATGTTATCAGAGCAAAGCCAGTGATAAGAGAGAGAGAAAAAACAAGACAGCTCGTTTATAGAGTCCATGGGAAATACATACCATCCACATGATAATTAAACAAACATTTTTATTTTTTTAATATCACCCAAGGTTTTATAGGTATCTGATCTAGGGTAAGTGGGTGTGTTAGTCTGGGTGGACTAGAGAAGCAAATTCATAGACACTCATATATGTATAAGAAAGAACTTTATATAAAGATTAATTGTATGTAAAGAAAACATCCCAGTCCAGTCCAGATCAGGTTCATAAATCCGATATTAGCCCATATGTCTGATACCAGTCTATGAATTCCTCTTCAGACTCACACAACACATGCAATGATGCCAAATGCAGGAAGGTCACAGGCCAGTGGGTGGAAAGTCTTGTGGATCCAGTGGCGGTGGAAGCAACTCATCAACAGCACTGGTGTGAGTCTCCACGTGGCTCCTCCACTTCCAGGGCTCTGGCTCTATCAGGGTAGCTCCATGTGGCTTGTCAGCAGGAATGTCTCATGGGGAGTGAGTGTATCTGGCCTCCAGTGAGCTATTTATCCCCGTCGAGCCTCCAGATGAGATCATCAAGCTGAGACCTGTTTGACAGGCGAAACTCTACCCCTTCACTCTTAACAGTCTCAAGTTGACACCAGGTTATGTAACTACCACAGTGGGCTTTTTATTTTTAAAAAGAAGGCTGCCACAGCATGAATTTTAAAAACTTTATTCTGAGTGAAATAAGTTAATCCCCAAAGGAAATATACTGCACGAAAAAAATCTCTCTTACGTGAAATAAGCAAACATGGAAACCGAAACTATAGAAACTTGCCTGGTTTGCATTGAATTGGTGTATGTTTCACTGGGTATATTTTACCACAATTTTACCACCAGAAGAGGATGATGATAACAGCAGTGCATGCTGGGAAAATCCAGATAGAGCTCCATATGAATAAATGCAGCCTTCTGCTTGTTGGGGGGCCAGACAGATTCTGTAATCCCTCTCTGAGCTGCATGCCGACATCATGAATGGACATTGTTCTGTTACAAGGGGGCGTTGTAAGTATCAGAAATTATTCTTAAACTCTGAAGTTGTTTGGGGAATTAAATAAGCTTACCCATGTCGAGTAATTAGCAAAGTGGTTGGCACTCAACAAAACCTCTGGACATAAATCCTTATCAATATTATTAATGAAAATTCCAATGTCTAAGAAAATGAAAAACTAAGTAAGGGAAGAAAAACAAAGAAAAGGTCCAACAAGGACAGAGGAGAAGGCGTGCAGTAGAGTCGTGGAGTTGCCTGTGGAAGCACTTCGAGTGAAGACCTGGCTGTCATGAGACTGGGCACTGCGCGGTGGAAGAAAGATGAGGACACCCGGGGCAGGAAGAAGCTGCCACGTTGGAAGATGACAGAGTGCTGTGTGCAGAGGCTCAGAGGCAGCCCGGTGTCGCATAATAGCTTTTTATGATCATAAAAGCATACAAACAAGGAAGCAGAGAATTACTCATTGTTTTAAAGCCACTTATTCAATAACATTTATCTTTTTGTCTGATTATAAAAGTCGTACATGTTCATATTGAAAAATTGGCATAGATGAAAAAAATAAAATCTGCAAGAGATAAAATTAAAATAATCTAGAATGCAGGTAGGTCCATTTAGCTTTTGGGGTAAATCTTGAAAGGTTTTTCTATATATATTTACTTCCTTTTTTCATACATATTTTTGATGCCGTTACAAAAATGGCATGCCTAATCGTTTTATATAATGTGAACATTGTCCTAGGTTATTAAATACTCAAGAGTATTTTTCTTAAAAATATACTAAGAGGTGAGACCCGGGGCACCTGCGTTGCCGGGGTGCCTGCGGGCTATCCTTCACCTGGCTCTCTGTACCACGAGCGGGATCAGTTTTCTATGAAAATAAGAAAGCGTGCAGGCAGGCGAGGGTCCGTGCGCTGCTTCCGCAGACGCAAGAAGGCAGACAGCGAGGACTGAAGATCTGCAAGCCGAAAAAGGGTGTGGCTGCTAGCTGGTGGTCCAGCGTAGACTGGAGACCCACGAGCAGGCGGGAGGGCTAAGTCGAGCCTTTGTCATCTCTTGGCTGTGGATAGCAAGCTGAGTCCGTTTCCGAGGACATCCTCAGCAGATGGCAGCAAGGTGATCAAACTGCCCGCCCTCCTCACATCCCCTTCCAACCAGAACAGCAGCCCCGAAGGTACAGGAAGAGGGTGGAAGGGGTGGTAGAGGGGAGCTGATAGCATGGGGACTGCATAACCCCACGCAAGAGAGTGAGTACGTGAAAGAAGATAATGGATGGTGTATGACATGGCATTAATTAATTAATTAATTAAAGGTTCCTAGAGGGTTGGGTGGAGGAGGGAGGGGATGAAGGGAAGTTGATACCAAGGAGTGAAAGAAGAAAGTGTTTCAAAACTGATAGTGGTAGCAATCGCACACTACCGCTTGATGCGATTGAGCTATGATATGTTATGGTGTCTGTAAGAGCTCCCTATCAAATAGTAAAAAAAAAATACTAATAAAAATCTCAAACACGTAAAAATGTACGGGAACTAAGCGAATAGCCCCATGTACCTGTTAATCAAACGCAGAAACTATCAACTTCTGACCAACTTTCTTTCATTCATTCATCATCCACGTTTCCCATACTACCCCTTGGATTATAAAGCAAATCCCAGAACCCATGGAATTTTATCTTTGAATATTTCAGTATGTGTGCATCTCTGAAAGACTTCACTGTTTGCTGTTCCGTGGTTATCATAATTATTTTTTAAAGTACTGGTTTGAATCAGGATCGAGTTTTTGATGTCTGAGAAGTTAACTAAAACCCTGTGACTTAATAATAAATATCACTATGAACTCTAAAGCAAAAGGACAGTTTTTAAAGCTCAGCACAAAGTAAAGGCTAAGAAACAATGATGAACACAGTTGCAAAGAGCACCTCCAGTGCCTAGATTGTAGAGTCTCAACACAATTTTCCACTAAAAGAAAGTAGGATTTCTTGGAGAGTCCAGGTCTGGGACAGGAGATGAACACATTCAACTTGGAACATCTGATACTAGGAAGCAAAAACGGTGTGTGAGAAACGAGGGTCATGTCCAAAGGACTCGGGAACTTGAGTAGGCACTAACCCCACGTGGGGTGATTTGAAAATTAATAGGCCGATAACGTCAATGCATGGAACGATATCAAACATAGATCCATCCGTGTTGTGTTCTCAATGCGGTCACTCATTCCGAAGCACCCCCTGGCCACTTGGAACGCTGTGAGAACAACCTTATTCTTTCCATGACAAACAAAGGGCAAGCACCCTGCTTCCCGTTCACAAATTGTACCTTTACAAAACCCCAAGTAAAAAACCTGTTGCTAGGAAGTTGATTCTGACTCCTGCTATCACCGCCCTCCGTGCTGCTTCCTTGGCTGTCACCTTTCTGGACAAGCCACTCGCCAGGTCTTTCTTCCACGCTGCTGCCAACTGCCAACCTTTCAGGTCGAATCCAAACACAACCCGTTTGTACCACTCAGACGTCACACAGAGGTGGCGTTCTGTTTCTCTAAGTATTCTAGGTCTTCAGGGAGGAGAGTCATAGAATCAGAGTATCACCCCTTTACAGGTGTAATAAGTAACTAACTCTGGAATCACCAGAGAATGCAACAGCCCTCAAGCAAAATGAAGCAAAACAAAGCAAACTCTCTAACATTGTTTGTTCACGATTAATTGCTCATCCCCTTTCCAGACTTGCCATGCTTTGTTCACATGCCCCATTGACTTTGGCCTTGGCCAGGAGACAAGCTTTGAATGTTGGAATGTGAGCAAACCTGACATATGCCACCTCTGAACAGGCTTTCGATGCATCTGCGTGGTTTGGCTCCACCCTCCCTGAGCTTCCTGTCCTCAACCATGGGAACTGCAGGAACCAAACAATGGCTGCTTCCGCACCCTGAGGAGGAGAAAGAAAAGGCTTGAACACAACCCACAGCCTGGAGCAGAGCTAGAGTTGTTCTGCAAACCCTACGAGCAAGAAATAATGTCCGCCTGAGGAAGCCATTGAGACTCGGAGAGTTTGCTAATGAAGTAGTCCTGCCAAAAATATCAAACTTGACTCTGGGTAAGTCTCCACACTCACTAATTACAGAAAATCCAAGGGATAGAGGGACATGTTAGATGACACCATGGGAATCCACTTAGCAAAATTCACCTGGTAAAAGACTCTGACACACAAACAATTCGGTGTCTTTGTGAAATAATGATAATAAAATAACAAATAATAAAGAAGGCGGAGAAGAAAACTATAGAGGAAGAGGGACTTAAGAGACTTTCCACCAAATACATTGCATATTATAATTTCAATTTCACTGAGATCATGGATGGGCTCTTAGTTTGATTCTAAGTTTTCCTTTTAACAAGTAATATTGTGACAAATATCCTGATCCATATATCTTTATACACATCTAGAATGATTTCCCTAGGAGAAATCCCTCAAGTTGAATCCCTGGGTTAAAATATGCACACTTATAAAGTTTGAGCGCAATATGGTTCTTATTTGTGTTTGTTTAACCAATATGTATACATTGTTGAGCGTATATCACACCCCTGGCACTCTATTGAACCCGTTGGGATAGACAAAAAGATGTCGCATTCCATCTCCTTAAGGAGTTGGGCAATCTGACTCACGGGTTAAAAAAAAGAGTTCCAACTTGCTGAGGATGGGGATGGATCTTAAGCACTAGAGTAGTTCAGAGAAAGGAGAAACAGCTGGATGGACTGGGTCATCCAGGAAACCTTTGTGGAGGTGAAGAATCTGAGTCAGTGCTTGAAGAAAGGAAAATTGATTTGAATTTGAAAGGAGGGCGTAGACCATTCCAGGTGGGAGAACATGTGACACCTCCCGGTCCCATGGAGTCAGCTCCAACTCAGAGCCACCCCAGGCATAACAGACTGACACACTACCTGGTCCTCTGCGGTCCTCACAATTGTGCTCATGGTTGGGATCATTGCAGCAGCCACTGTGACAATGGTCTTCCTCTGTCTTGCTGCCCTTCAACTTCACCAAGCATGGGGTCCTTCTCCAAGGACTGGTCTCTCCTAAGAACATGCCCCAAGCACATGAGATGAAGTCTCACCCTCCTTGCCTTCAAGGAGCATTCTGGCTGTACTTCTCGGGAGACCAATTCATTTGTTCTTTGGACAGTCTGTGGTGAGTTCCACATTCTGTGCGAGTTCCACATGTCAACTGTATTGATTCTTCTTCTGTCTTCCTCATCCCAAGCTTCACATGCATATGAGGCCATTGTAAACACCATGGCTTGAATCATGTGCCCTCTAGTTCTCAGAGTTGACATCCTTGCTTTTCAACACTTTAAAGAGGTTTTGTGCAGCAGATTTACCCAATGCGATGCGTCATTTGATCTCTGAACAGATGCTTCCATGGGCATCGATTTCTCCAAACAAGACAAAATCCCTGACAACTTCAATATTTTCTCCGTTGGCCATGATGTTCCCTACTGAATCAGTTGTGATGATTTGCATTTTGAGTTGTAATCCATACTGAAGGCAACAATCCTTGATCTTCATCAGCAAGTGCTTCAAGTCCTCCTTACTTTCAGTAGTACATGCAGAGGTCACATATGGGTCAAAGAAGTGTTTGATTTGAACATAGAGTGTCTTTCTGCTAAATTTTAATTAGGCATTAATATTAAAATATCAGAAGATCTCATATGGGAAAAAATCTGCATTTATGACTTATCTTTATAAGGGAAGACTCAGCAATAGTGAATATAGTCTATTATGCCAATCATTGACTAAACCCTTCCCCATTTACACCCCCTTAAAATGAGCCCTCCCACTGAGTAGATTCAGACTCAGGGCAACCTTATGTGGGGTTTCCAAGGCTGTAAACCTTTCCAGGAGCAGATTACCTTAATCTTCTCCTGAAGAGTCACTGGTAGGTTTGAACTACCAACCTCGAGATTAGCAGTGCAATGCTTATCCAGCAGTGCCACCAGGGCCCCCAGTTGAAAATTACCTCTGTCATCTAAGTGAGGCTATTTGCTCCAATACGCTCTGGTCTCTACTGCACCCACCTCACTCATTGGTTTGCCTGCTTCCTAAGAACTTGGGTTCCTGGTTGTAAAGCTTAAGGGAAATCACACAAGTAGAAGCGTGGATGGTCATAACAAAAGATATGTGATTAAACGAAATTGGTCACTGCAGAATGCTCACCTTGGGATGCGACAAACTTGAAAAAATAAGTTGACATCCAATAGTATCAGACCTGGAAGACATTTGCCCTTAACTATTTACAAGAGGGCCCGGCTTTGAGCCTTCTGCTTTAGAAGGCCTTTCAGGACCCTCCTTTCCACAGGCTGCATAGTCAGCAGGTCCCTGTTCCCTCCAACCCAGGCAACTGCCCACTGTATATAAAAGTCCTGATACTCAGAACCTTGGGATGTGCTGCCCCCATGACCTTGAGCCCACTTTGAGGGCCTAGACAAGCCTCTTGAGGCTCACATCATCAGTGAGCACCCCCCAACACCCAGGCCCATGGGTGGCCAAGGCGTGTGTTTGCAGGTGAGAACTGGAGAGCTGCAGAAAGTGTTTTCACACCGGCTGTGGTGTTCACACCCGTGACTACTTGGTCCATGGTGCTCGATGGAGTTGAGGGTGGGAAAATAAAGGCTCAGCCAGAGTCCTCGGTTTCTACTCGTGGCCTAGCCGGACAACCATTAGGACTTGCCTTGGTTGGACTAACGATTATTTAAGACATTATTCCATGGCCAGGATAGGGTTTTTGAGCGTGAAAGGCCAATGATGAAAAAGGAGTTGCAGCAGATTACATTAGCAGCCCTCTGAAGGGGGAGTCAAAAGGAGTAGGAAGGGAGGAAGGGGGCTAGGCTGAAAGGCTCTTGTAGTGACAGAAACTAATCTGTAAAGATCAGCTGGGAGGGAGATGGAAAGGGTTAGCCAGGAAGAATTCAAACGCTATTAAACTACATGGTGACACACCTGTGCTTTTGAAAAAATCATACTACTGACTCAAACATGTCTTGGAACTTTGCTAGGGAAGAGTTTCATGGCCACCCTCAGAAATTTAGGATCGGAAAATGAGGATGGCTGCTATATTGAAGAATCCAGTTTAAAACAAAGGAGTTTCCTAAGGAAAACAGCCAGGAGAGGAGGGAAAAGGGCACAATGAGTCAGCTGGCATAGCCAGCATGTGTAGCCAGCACTACACGTCCTGGAAGGTGGTAGGAAAAGGCTACCCATGAAATTATAGTGAGGGTATGAAGGGACGGGGCACTGCAATAGTAAAGAAGGAGGCAGGGTAGTTATGCAGAGCTGTTCTTCTGCACTAACTCTGTAATGTGTGTACTTAAAGAAGGAATAGAAAGTAATTGATTTGAAGTAGAAAAGCATTAAAGCTTGGGCATATGGAAACATGAGAAATGACCCTGAATTATATGTGCTTGAAGTGATTCGAAGGGCTTCCTTTGGTCTTTATAAGTCACCGTAAGAAAATATTTTGATAAAACATTTTCAATGAAAGCAAATGGACTTCTTGGAAGAAAACAACTCTATTGCTTGAAGGCAGACTATATGCCCCCCCCAAAATAGTGAAAATCATTGCAGGGATGCAAAAGTCAGCTCTCGCCTGCACATGTGGGCTGTATTTTGTGACACACAATGTATTTCGGTTGCCAACAGAACTCCCTAGTTATCCCTAGATAAAGACCCTGGATTGGGTGATGTGACCATTTGCCCAACCCAGGTCTCTAGAGGCCACCCAAAGTGGCTATGAGCCAGGGCTGCCAGCCGCTGGAAGACACAGCCACCACCTCTAAAGTCAGGGCAGGGCCTCAGGAGCCTCACCTGTAACACTGAACCACCTTGCCTCAATCTCCAAGTTGTAGATGCAGAGCAGAAAATAAATGCAATATGCATTGAAAATATACTTATATGTGTGCATTGGTAAATTAATAGGAAAAGTCCTGGAATTCTATCCACCACAGTTAACCCTCAGTTATTCCTCAAGTGATGCATATTCTGGGCAACTATGCAAAGAGGAATAGAGTGGAGTGGGGAGAGCTCAGATTTCAGAGCCAAACGATTTTTGGACCTTAGGCAAGCTGTTTAACTGCTCTGTGTCTGTCAGGTTATCTATAAAATGGGGACATAATGCTCCCTACCTCACACTGCTCTCTTGAGAATTCAATGGGTTAAGATAAAAAATCATTTATTTCAATGTCTTGCATGTAGTAAGGAAAATATACATATTAGCTAATTAACCTTCCTGCTTTCCAACTTTTCTACAATGATAGCTCGTTTTTATAATTAGAAAAAAATGTGTAAAACCTACAAAAACATCCTTTGTCACATAGGAAGCGTTTATAACTGGCAGGCATTTTAATTCTTATTCTACATGAGACTAAAATAATTTCAACCATGAAAGCAATGTATCAAACAGAGAACAATGGCCAACAGATTTCTGCTGCTTCGTCTGAAAAAAGAAAGGTTCTTAGAATTAAGGTTTTCATCTATTTGCATGAGTTGCTTCTGTTATAGTCCCTTTATTTCATTTAACTCTCCTTGCACAGCAGCAAGAGTAGCTTATACCTAGAACTGTTCCTGCGAGATATAGTCAACTAACCCGGCCTTTCTAGAGATAAGCCCCTTTGTAATGTATTGTACATTCTAGACTCTGCCTGTGGCTATAATTCCATTTTGGAGGGAGGGCTGTGCTCCACCAGTGGACAGCATTCAGTTGGGGTGTCTCCTGAGTCTTCACTTCCTAGAAGGTATGATTCAAGTCACACCTTCTGTTTCCTTGGGGACATGGCCTGCTGAAAGACAAAAACCATATCTGAAAACAAGGAGACTGAGGGTTCTGGGTGGGAGGGGAACATGGGAGAGGAGGAGGCAGGGGAAGGGAAGTGGGTGTTAAGAAACCTAGGGACAAGAGAACAACAAATGATCTAAAATCGATGGTGTAGAAGGAGGGTGTAGGAGTCTTGGTAGCACTTGATCAAGGGCAATGTAACCGAGAGGAATTACTGAAACCCAAATGAAGGCTGAGCATGATAGTGGGAAAAGAGGAAAGTAAAAGGAAATAGAGGACAGAACTAGGAGGCAAAGGGCATTTATAGACATCTAAATACCGGCATGTATATATGTAAGCATATGTATATATAACGATAGGAAAATAGATCTATGTACATGTATTTATATAGTAAGTAGCAAGGTAGCAAATGGACATTGGGCCTCCACTCAAGTACTCCCTCAATGCAAGAACACTTTGTTCTAATAATCTGTGGTGCTCACTTTCCCAACATGATCACTAAGACAAAGTAGGTGTATAAGCAAATGTGCTGAAGAAAGCTGATCGTGCCTGGCTATCAAAAGATACAGCATCTGGAGTCTTAAAGGCTTGAAAGTTAAACAAGCGACCATCTAGCTCAGAAGCAACAAAGCCCACATGGAAGAAGCACACCAGTCTGTGTGATCATGAGGTGTAGAAGGGATCAGGTATCAGGCATCACAGAACACAAAATCGTATCATTGTAAATGATGGGGAGTATGGAGTGGGGACCCAAAACCCATCTGTAGACAACTGGACATCCCCTTACAGAAGGGTCGCAGGAGAGAGACAAACCAGTCAGGGTGCAGGGTAGCAACAATGAAACATACAACTTTCCTCTAGTTCTTATATGCTTCCTCCCCTCACTATCATGATCCCAATTCTACCTTACAAATCCGGCTAGACCAGAGGATGCACACTTGAAAAGATAGGAACTGGAAACACGGGGAATCCAGGAAAGATGAATCCTTCAGGACCAGTGGTGATACTGGGAGGGTGGAGGGAAGTGGAGGTAGAAAGGGGGAACTGATTACAAGGATCTACATATAACCCACTCCCTGGGGGATGGACAACAGAAAAGTGGGTGAAGGGAGACTTTGGACAGTGTAAGACAAGAAAAAATAATAATTTATAAATTATCAAGGGTTCATGGAGGGGAGGGAAAAAATGAGGAGCTGATACCAAGGGATCAAGTAGAAAGCAAATGTTTTGAGAATGATGATGTCAACAAATGTACAAATGTGCTTGACAAAATGGATGTATGTATGGATTGTGATATGACTTGTATGAACACCCAATAAAATTACTTTTTTAAAAAGTGGGTACATAAGCAAATGTGGTGAAGAAAGCTAATGGTGCCAGCTAACAAAAGATACAGCATCTTGTGTCTTAA
>NW_022103902.1:8193027-8210110 GCF_000313985.2 Echinops telfairi | reverse complement strand
GAGCCCCCAATGAAATTATTTAACAAAACCAAAACCCACATCTCTGCATAAGAATGAGCCATTTCAGAAACAGGAACACAGAAACCCCAGGACCATTTGAAGCAGAGCCACGCAATGCGCACATTTGAGATTTCAGTCTGAAATGGAGGAGGCTGAGACCAAAAGGCACCAGGGGCTGTAGTTTCGAGACCAGGGGACAGAGCAAAGGAGCCAGGCTGAGACCAGAGGCAGAGGAAAGGAAACCATGAGACAAAAACAGAGAAGTAGCACCTAGACTTGAGACTGTGAGGCCGAGTCCTCAGACTGGCTTCCTGGTCCACGGAGAGGGAGGCAGAGGAACCACGTGACTGAGAGACTCAAGACTACAGAGTCTTGGTTGCTGGCTGAGAAGAGGTATTGCTGTGGTCCAATGGCTATAGCCTTAATTTTTCGGATCCTAGCCCATGGTAGCCTGTTAACCTCCCTAATAAATGTTCTTCATCATAAACAGTGTCTGTGGGTTCTGTGTGGCCATTGCCATGAATTATCCCACCCAACGGAATAGTAGTATGCCATGGTAAAGGAGGCTGGAGGGTGGAGTCACATCTGATGTTTGCCTTGTAGCAATAGGGAAGCCAGAGGAACTTCGATACGGCCTCGTCCATGCTGTTTTTGAAGAGCCCTGGTGGCCTAGCAGTTACCCATTGGACTGCTAACCGCAAGGGCAGCAGTTCAAACCCACCAGTCACTCTACAAGAGAAAGATGAGCCTTTCTACTCCCGTAAAAGAACAAAGTGATCTGTCTTGGAAGAAGTACGGCCAGAGTGCTCCTGAGAGGCAAGGCTTCATCTTACATACTTTGCACATATTGTCAGGAGAGACCAGTCCGTGGAAAAGGACACCATGCTTGGTTAAGTGGCGGGCCAGCAAAGGAGAGGAAGGCCCTGAAGGAGGTGGATTGACAGTGGCTGGTGGTCCCGGACAGAGGAACAATTGTGAGGATGATGCGGGACTCGCAGGGTTTCTTCTGCTGTAACCCTATGGGGTGAAACCGACCAATGGCACTGAGCAGCCACAACAAGAGGTCAGAAGTCCAAGTGCAGTCCTCCAGCCCTATGCGGTCGCAGTGAGTTGGACTCAGTGTGATGGCAGTGGGCTTGGGTTTGTTTGTTTCTTATGCTGTTTTCACATCCTGAGACTTTACATCTTTATTTTTTTTAGGCTTGCGATATTTACTTATTCATTTCGTAAAATTCATTATAGTTTTAAAAATCTTTTTTATTTATTAAAAGATCCTTTTATTAGGGGTTCTTACAGCTCTTATAACAATCCATATATCAATTGTATTGAGCATAGTTGTACATATGCTGCCATCATTATGTTCCAAACATTTATATTCTGTTGAGCCCTTGGTATCAGCTCTTCTTTTATCCCCCCCATCCTCATGACCCCTTGATAAATTATTATTATTTTCCTATCTTGCACAACCCACTGTCTCCCTTCCCCCATAGTTTCTGTTGTTCGTCCCCCTTGAGGTGGGGGGTATTTATGTGTTGACCATTGCAATCCGTTTCCCCTTCCTTCCCTCAACTCCACACCTTCCCCCTACTCTCCTGGTATTGCTACTCCCATTCCTGTTCCTAGATTAAGTGTGTCCTGATCTCTTTTCTCTTATCTGTACTTGTGCACATGCTCTGGTCTAGCCTGCAGATACATCTTTAATAGAGCACACAGCCTCATCTTTCTCTCATAGAGAAGCCGGAGGGCTTGAACTGCGAGCTTTTCAATGAGCAGTCTAGTGCTTAGCTCACTTTGTCCTAGGCCTATGAGTCAAATGCAACTAGATGACCCTAGGGGATGCTTGTCTCCCACATTGCTTTGTTCACACAAATGCATCATCAGTAGCTCAACCTTCAGAGGTGGGGGTCACCTTGCTTAGCTGTCTAGGCTGCACTGTATGCGTGCGCTTTAAAAGAGTTTAAAAAGCTGTTGCCCCCCTGGAGATAAACAAATTACTGCAAAATGGTCGTCAGCAGCAGCTCTGGTCAGAAATCTACACTCTATGGATAATAAGCTTCTCGTGAGGCCAGACATCTCTGCCCTCGCCTCATGCTGCCGCTGTGCGCGTACTCTGCACACTGGGCTTGGGAGTCGAAGGGGTGGGTCTTGGGTGGCCAATGGCTATTCGATCAAGAGTATCCAGCTGGCTGAGCAAGGCCAATACTGAAGAAAGGTATTTTTTGAATCGTTCAACTCCTTAGGCAGTTTCCTCTTACTGTTCAAGAAGGGTGAGGAAATGGCAGTGTGCAGCACACACACACACACACACACACACACACACATACACACACACACACACACTGCTTTAGGTCAAAGTATGACCGTAGAGCCAGTAGGAGGCCTCTTCAAACGGGCTGCTGCAATCACCTTGGCAATCCAGCCACTACACTCTGCAGGTAATTGCAAGCCAGGGGCAAGCCACAAATATCATTAAGTACAGACATTATCGTTCCTGACGCCCACAAGCGCCATCATAATAATGAACTACCCATGGGTTCAGAGCCCCCTTCATAAGGACTAGATCCTTCACCGGGACGCTTGAAAACCAGCTAAATGGAAGAAATCGCCAGGCTATAGGATTTGTTTGGAGACTGGATGAATTCAGAAGGATACCGTTAATCGAGGGAGAATAAAACTGGTGATGGATTTATCTTACGTTTAGCCCTCAGAAAGGGTTCTTCTCTGGGCATTCCACTCTCTCCCTCCAAAGATTTCCTTTTCCCTTTCCCCCGTGAAACCCTTACCATGCCTCCTTAGACCGCATTGGCAAACAAAAGTAAATAAACCATGGCCCCCACCCAGGCATTTTGAGGGAATTTAGAGCTGGTATTGTGTACATATTGATCCAAAGGGGCACTCTGCCACTGTCGCTGAGGTCTCTGGCAGGCAGGTCTCAGAAAACTGAGAAAAATTATAATACCCATAAATGGCAGTGTCTCTAAACATTTCAGCGCATAGCACAAATAAAGCAGCTGATTTTCCTAAGAGGTAAGCATTCCTGATCCAGCTGATCAGCCAGACTGCTTTGAGGTGTGAGGCATGGGCCATAGGAAGATGCCAGGCGCTTATTTTATTTCCATTAAAAAAAAACAACACGTCAGTACGATTTATTTCAAAGATCTTTTAAAGCATTGCCCATCCATAGTGGAGAGGAATGCTTGCTTTCAATTTCAAATTAGCAGTTTTGAGGTAGGCATTGAAGTTTCGGGACAAATAAGAGCTCCTCTGGGTAAAATAGCATAATACCAGAGTCTGCAAGAAAAGCACAATGTAGCATATTTTATAGATAATCAAAAGATGGAATCCCTTCCACTGTTATCATGTTGTTCTGACTCATGGCATCCCGTGTGTGCCAGAGCAGAACTATTGCTCCATTAGATTCCCACCGCTGGTGTGTGACTAAGGAGATTGGTAAGCCAATCTTCCAAAGCACCTCTTCGTGTCTTTGAACCACTGACCTTTTAGTTAGCAGCCTGGCACTTTAACGATTTGCATGACCCAGAGACTCTCTGAAGAAATGATTGATTTTGCATGGGACAAAATGTGGCATTCGAACTTCCAGATGGGTAGTAAGTAAAAAAAAGTGCCTTACAAAAGTGTAAAATCTGATATGACTTGTACGGAAAATAAGTATCCGTCTCTTTTATTTGCCAAGTACATATAACCAACCCAAACAAACCTTCAGCTACCGGGTCAATTCCAGCTGATAGCATCTTGACAGAGGGTTTCTGCGACTGAACTCGTACAGGGGTAAACGGCCTCATCTTTCTACCACAGAGCTGATGGTGAGTTTGAATCACTGACCTTGAGAACAAATGCTAGAGAAGAATAAAGTTCTAATTAACAGAATGTCCTAAAAGTATAGGGTCGGTTTTGGTTGAAGCCTAAAAAGGAAGATAAGCACTGTTAACCACTTAAAAGAAAACTAGGGATAAAACGGAAAGTATTTTCCAACCTTTGCATTAAATCATGTTCTGGGTCTAGAAATGCAGTAAGGTAAGGAGTAAGGAACATACACTGGGAGGAGAGTAGGCCTTGTTCACACATGCAGATATAAACCTTAAACGTTAGACTGAGAAAACATTTAATCCGGTGTCCATACCCAGCACTCCACGAAAACAACTTTTCCTTAAGACCAACAGTTTCCCAGCACCGAGTCCAACAGAGGATGGTCTCATCTCAGTTCTTCACTCTTCCACTGGCCGCTGCCCTCCTGAAACGCTCCCCACCCTCGTGGCACAGTGGGTTATGCATTGGACTGCAAGCTACAAGGTCAGCAGTTCAAACTAACCAGGTGCCCACTTCATCTCGGAAGCTGAAGCTTCCTGCTCCTGGGAAGATTTATGGTTCTGAAAACTCAGAGGGGCAGCCCAGCTCTGTCCTGCCGGGTCACTATGAGTTGGAATGAACTCGATGGCAGTTTTCAGCCGCCATGACTTCATCCTTCCTAGTTATCTTCCCCTGCATCTGACCACTTCTTGTCATTCTGCCACTGGCTACTGGCCTTCCGTTTTCCCCTTCTAGAGGTTAGCATTGCCTCTCATGCTACGTGTCCACCCATGATACCAACCCAACAATGGCTTCAATCCCCATCTATTTTCTAATTCTTCCAGAATTCTCCCCCTCTCTCCTTACCATCTCCTCACTGAGCCCCACATCCAGATTTTCCATTGTTAATTAACTGGGTCCTGCAGCTGAATGACCCTTATAAACACAAAGACAACATATCCAAAAGCAACCCCAAGATTCTCTTACATGTATTGGAACATCATTTACCTTTATGGATGGAAACTGTGTGTAGAGGGCACATTTTGTTTTTCTATTCATCTGTTGGTGGACTTTTAAGTTGCTTCCACCTTTGGGCTCTGTGAACAGTGCTGCAGTGAACACTGGTCATATCCCAACCGTAACCTCAAGTGAGACCCTGAACTAGCAGCACTAGCTAAGGAGCCCTCATGAGCCTTAGAAATGCTGCTGGATAACAAATATTGATTGTTCCCTTAGGGTAATATTGGAGGCTGCAGTCGATAACTCATCCTGCATGTTGTTTTGAAACACCATTCAGGATATCAGAAATAGTCCCTCCTTGCGCTCTGCAGTCCTCTGGCGAAGGCCCTAGAAGGACCAGAAGAGGGGAATGTTATTGTTCAAGGCAGAAAGGAAATTTATGGAACTCATTAACCCACGGAGTGTAATAGATGGAACATATTTCTAGGTTCAAAAAGGGCTCCACTATATTTATGGATGATAGTCATTCATTCAAAATTCACTTAACAGCACCTACTCTGTATCAGTCATTGTGTTCGAGGGTGGGAGGAGCCTGCTTGGTAATTAGGGAAGATGATTTCTGCTAGGGGAGGCATCTGGAGCTCTCCTGAGTTTGCTGTTACAGCAGACACCCTCCCCACTCTTGCCCACCCCAAACCACGTCAGAGTGGCCCTCTGGGAGAGGGCAGGGCTGGGATGTACCGAACTGGGCAAGTTTTAATTGTCCCCTTGTCCTTGTGGCTCATTCCTGGACTTTCACAGGGTAGACCTCTCTTCTCTCATTTCTGCAGCATCGGTGAGGGTGGGGGGGAGGCACTCTAGTCATTTGCGGCGTGCCTCACCCCCCACTCCCCAGCCCCCCAATTCTGTCAGACAGGAAAAAGGACAAAGGGCACATCCCAGAGGGTCTCTCGACAGGCCACGCCAACAGTCTGGTCATGCTTTTTGGTCAAGAAAATATTAGAGGCTAACAAGAAGCTTGTGGCCCAAGTGGAACTGAATGGATCTAAGTGAAGCAGTCAGTGGGGGTGGGACAGGGGACCCCCAAAGATCAAAATACTGTGTAAAGATAGTCTAAGGACCCAGATGATATAAGTGCTGATACGCGACACTTGTTTTCCAACAGTGCTATTAAGGAACCTGCAATTAAGGTGCTGGAGGTTTTTCTTAAGCACACATGTGGACACTCCTAGAGAAATCAATCCTCTCTCATAAAAGAACAGCAGTAGGTGTGCTGGGCGGTCTCTGTGCCCCAGGAAGGCACAGCGCTTCTGGGGGAGATGCAAGCCCCCCTCAAGTCGAGTCAATCTAACCTGTGGAAAGATATAATTTGCTGCACCGCTGAGAGCTGGCAGACAGCAACACCTCCCTGGGAGCCTGCCACTTCTCCTACAAACCCCAAACAAAGAGGTCTGGGAAAAGCGTCTACGAGCCTGGGGAATGGGTTTCCCTCCCTAGTGCCAGGGAAGGGATCGTGTAGACGCTGCTGTCGACTTCTAACATGAGCACGTGTGTGCCGCACACCTGCGGCCTCTCCAGAATGAGACCCTGGCGCCTCTGCTCAGCCGGGCTGCAGACAGGGCCCAACCCCGACATTCGCACCCCAGCGAGGCCAGCGCTCCGGTCCAAAGGCTGACTCACAATGAAAATGGTTGAAGAGTTCAGACTGGTACCAAGGATCAGACCAAGATAAACTTTAGTGAATGAAACTCCATCAGAAAAGTGTGGTACAGGTTGAATTTCGGGACTGTTGCTGCGTCAATTCTGATGCATGGTGACCCCCATGTGTGCAGAGGTCAACTACTCCACAGGCTTTTCAAGACCTTTGGAAGTGGATCCCTAAGGTGGTTTGGAACTGCCAGCCTTTCCAGCTACAGAGGATGTATCTGTGCTGACCAGGGATTCCTTTAGGGGTGTGGCTCTCTAAGTGTGGTTCCTAACCCGGCAGAATCCTTATCACCTTGGTAGAAGTTGGGAGTAATGCCCATTCTCACCCCAGCCCACCTCAATCAGAAAACCTAGGGCTGGGTTCCAGCAATGGGCATTTAAGAAGTTTTCATGCGATGTCCTTCTACATCAGAGTTTGAGAGCCTTAGAGACTTCAGTAACAATCGTCTTCTGTGCGTGTTATAGAACCCTTGAAGGGCACAAGAGAACTTATTTGGTCCTTTCCAAAGCTTATAAAGTACTTATAAAGCACTTTCGCACGTTTAGGCAAGAATTTCTGGCTTCTTTTCTCTGCTAACTTTTCGTCATGAACCATGGTAAATCCCAGAAACGATCTCCCCCTATTTGTTAGGCTGTGATGTTTATGAGCTCTGCATCAACGAATCTCAACTCCTCTGCAGAGCAGACTAGTGGACTCGTTCCTTCCTAGGGGTGAGGGGCAGGCAGACGACAATGCTCATGTGTGGATAGTCGGTAACTGTGTTTGGGTTGGGCAGGTACATCAATGGCCACATAGAGAAACAGGCTGATCCATTGGGGAACAGCTGCTTCCAAGCATCATCAAACATCACTAGAAGGCTGGGTTCAGACAAAACCCAACCCAAACTAACTCACACTCACTCCCTGCCCTTGGACTAGCTCTGACTCACAGTGACCCTGTTGCATGCTGTCAAACTGCCCCTGTGAGTTTCCAAGACTGTCACCGAAACCTTAACCCAGTTGTCACTGGGTCCGTTCAGAATCGTAGCAACCAGGTGTTGTACAACAGAGCTCCTGTTTTTTGTGGTTGTGAATGGTTCAGAAGAGCTCTCTAGGCCTTTCTTCTAAGATACTCCTGAGTGGGTTTGAACCACCAACATTTAGGTTCGCAGCCCAACACTGAACTGTTGGCGACAGCAAGGAAGGCTGAGGCGCAAGTTCCTGCTGCTGTGCGTTGAAGTCTGGTTGAGTCCCATCCCAGGTGGCTCCGGGGTGCAGAATGGAACTGCTCCATGGGGCCCATGAAGGCGGTGACCTTTCAGCCTCCCTTCCAAGGTGCCCCTCAATGGGTTTGAACTGCTACCGCTCCTGGCACCCAGAGCCTCCAGGGACCACGACATTAACGGCACGATCTGTTCCTGTCACTCAAATGTCTTCGCCTAGAGAATGTGGCCTTTCTTCAAAATTAAACATCAGGAGTAGCCTAGCTTCTGCTCAAAGTAGTCTCTAATTCAGGCTCTTCCAGCTACTAAACCAATGCTGGCATGGTGCTTCCAGACTCACCAAGAGAAAGAGCTTAATAACGGCATGAAGCATATGTATTATAAGCACCAGGAAGCCAAAATGCCAGGGCATGTACACACATGCAGGCAAACCAAGTCAAATAGCTCATTGTTCTCCTCCCCGCGCTTCCTCTGTACCACCATCCCAGAAAGCCGGCCCATGATTTCTTTAATCCTAACTAAGCAGCATGATCGCTCCACAGGTGAATCACTATGAATCATAACTGACTCGGTGCCACTGAGAATGTTCAGTCAGAAAGATTTCTCCCATCTCTTGTCTTGGAAAATAGTTGTCAGAAAACAAAGAAAGCAAGCAGTCTGGAGATCTTCTGTGATTGCATTTAACAGAAGAGATAATTTCGTGTTTGTTTCTCCAGCTGTATCAGAAATAGCACAAGAAGGAAGCTATAAAGATAGACATTTGTTTTCTTATCGTTCAGGAAACGAGGAGTCCCAACCCAGGATCCTGCGCTAGAGGAAGGTGCACTCTGTTTGCTGGGGAAAGAAGACCCTTGTCTCAGCTCCTGAGTTCCCTGGGGGTCTTCACATGTCACTTCTCTTTCCCCCATTTGCGACTGTTTATCTCTGTATGCAGGCAGCTCCTTGTAACTCAGAGGTGATTAGGTTGAAGATAACCCCAAGACTGATATAACCTCATTGACATAAAAAAACAAACTCACAGCCATCAAGAGGATGCTGACTCATGGTAACAGGGTAGAGCACCCCCTGTCAGTTCCTGAGAGTATAAATGTTTATGAAAGTACAAAGCCGGGTCTTTCTCCAGCAGAGCGACTGATGGTTTCGAACTGCTGACCTTAGGTTAGCAGCCCAACGTGATAACCGCTATGCCGTCAGATCTCCTACATTGACATAATAAAGAAACCTTATTCCCCAAAGGCATCATCGCCTCCACATGTATAAGGGCTTGGGTTTCAATGTACATTTGGGGGCCTATAATCCAATTTTTGTTGCATTTTTCACTGGGTTCTTGCATGAGAACGTTTTCAGCATTGCTCGTAGCTGGCATTATTGTGGCCAGATCAGAACATTTGTTTAGCTATTCGAGAACGTGTGGGTGTGGGATTGCAGCCAGACTAGAAAGGAAGGTCCCACAGACTTGAAGCCCTGATTCTACAAAAGATTCTCACCCATGTCAGAGGTATCGTTCCTGTCTTCTTAGACTACACCTGGACCACAAAACCTTTCTGAACTCTTAGACTAATTGTCCCAGCAACATCATCATGTTCTTACCATAGTTCCCAAAACATTAGGTAAGAAGTCGGTTACTCATCCCTCACATCTACCATGGTAGGCCAGATGCCCAGTGATTGCCACAAGCATCCATTTCTGTCCTGTACTCATACAATGGATAACACAATTTGGGGACCAATCCAACAGTTGATCTCAGTTCCCATTTTTTCATCACCCACTGTCTACTTTGTTGCCGTTATGTGCCATACCCCACTCGTAGGGACCCTAAACACAACAGACCGCCTGCTCCCGCACCACCCTCACAGTGGTTGTTTGAGCCCCTTGTTGTAGCCACTGTGTCAATCCATCTCCTTGAGGGTCTTCCTTGTTTTTGACGAGCCACTATTTCACCAAGCATGTCCTTTCCCAGGGGCAGGTCAAAATACATGACACAAAGCCTCATTATCTTCCCTTCTAAGGAGCATTCTGGCGGGCCTTCTTCCAAGACTGGCTTGTTTGTTGTAGGAAGAAAGGCCTGGTAATACACGTGTGAAAGATCAGCCAATGAACACGCCGTGGGTCGGAATGATCAGATCACACATCAAGTGGGAGAATGGTGCAGGGCTGGGCAGCATTTCTTTTCAGTGGGCATGGATTGCCCTGAGTCTGTGGGCAAATCGAAAGCACCTACAGCAGCTGCAGCCACACAAGGAGTTTTCTGGAAAAGCTTTCATTCCCAGGGAAAGAAAGACTGAAGCTCGAGGATACGGAAAAAGCTTTTTACCCCTGCTCCTTTCCCTTGCCTGTTTAATGAGGTGGCTTTTATCCCTATTATGAAAAGCCTAAGTTTATTACCATTATTCTCAGTTAAGGCTTTTACAACAAAAGCTATATTAAAACAAAGATTGATGAGACCTTTAATTTTAGAATTATGAAATGGAGCCTCTGTGCATGATTAAGATAAAACGTTGGGGATAAAATGTTTTGCAAAACCGGATTATTTTTGCACCATTAAAATGCATAGGCTATAGGATAGCATAGTTTAATATGACCGAATCAAACTTGGCCATGTTATAGGTTCTCCAAAATGACTAACGCACTAAGGGCAGTCCGCAGATGTTAATTGTTATTGTCACTAAAAAAAAAAAAAATGCAAGTGATGAGATCATCGGGCATCTGGTCCAATCTAAAGAGAAAAGACATATAGCTAATGCAAAAACAGAATGCCAGGAAGTTACTTGAAAATGATATTATTGCTAAGTCAATCTACACATTGACATGTATTATGTACATATATAAAGCATAGCACGCATGGTGTATATTTATAGCAATAAGGCTTAAATAAGATAAAATTCAAAATGTTTTCCATCTAATTCCTTTTTTAAAACTTGGCATCATTTTAGGTACACCAACGTAAGAAGGGAGGAAGAAACAATACCATCAAAGACTCTGGTGCTTTTTAAAACCCCCAACCCTTGTTCTAACTGCCCAAATATAAAAATGATGTAGGAGCCAGAAGGTCTGAAACCATCTTCAAGTCAAGTCATTTATAAAAGCAATTATAGGGGGTAACGTGTTGTACGCTTTGTGGCAAAACGTATATAAAAATGTCAAAATAGTAGCAATAAAAAGACTATAAACTTCTTCCTCCGGACCAGTCAGGAAATGAAAGATCTTTGTACACGCTGAACTTTAAAGTGCTCTACCAGTGAAAGATAGTCTAGGACCAGATTATTAGCACTTCCCAAAAAGGATAAAGAGGAGACTGCATACACAACATAAAAGTGGTTTTAGAACTTTCTTTCCATTGCTTTGTACATGGTCTTGCATGAGGGAAATTAAAGGCTGAGAAGGTTTGCTCACTAACTTCTGGTAAAGACCAGATCTGGATAAAATGACAATATCGTCTCATCCTATTTTTCTCCTTTATCATTCTATGTGCACTTATACTTCCCTTTGGTGTTGGACCCTCTGGCTCTGCACGACCCCTAGACCCCTCACTCTGGATCCCATTTCTATCTCCATTCCAGAAAGCATACTCATGCCCTAATCTCCCTCTCTCTGTCCTTCTTTATCTATATTTACTTGACCTGAACTCCATTCTCTTGCCAACTGAATAAGCAAGAAAAGCTAACCTCTCTCTCTCTCTCTCTCTCAATGACAATGTACGCTAACCAATCTATAGGAGACTCTCTTTTAACACCACCTGCCAAAAAAAAGTGACAGACGTTTCCAGCAAGGCCAGTCCCGGATCCCTCTGTGGCATTTTGAAATCCCTGAAATTAAATCTTCTTGTCCATATTCCAGAGTGCATTGTGGTGCCAAGAGTTAATATGCATCGCTGCTAACTGAAAGATGCCTCATAAGAAATGCTCAGCAATCTACTTCAGAACAATGAGTCACTGAACACTCTACTGTGCCACGGTTCTACTCTGACATACTTGACCATGAATCAGGGTCAACTCCAAGGTAAATGGTTTCACTCATTTCCCTAAACCGGCTCTTACCCAAACAAGACTTGGTCTTCCAGTCTCAACTCTCTAGTTCCACTGGAAAACAACAACAACACAAACATAAAGGCACTGTATCTTATATTCTTTTTTTAGTCAAGTTATATGGATAAGTATATCTGAAAATTCTTTATCAGCACCTCTACATAGAGAAGCAAATAACCATGAGATTCCAGTTCAGGTGAACTGACAAAACACGAGCCAGATTTAAAGTGCTGTATTTAAAAAAGAAAACAAAAGTGCACATTGTATTTTGGGGCAGTTAAAATTTGTTCATTTTTGAAAACTCAAACTAAAAAGAACTGAAAACACATATAGGATCATTATTCTATAATTGCTCTGTTTTGTCCTTTTTATTCTAAGAATAGAGTCTTTTTTAGAGACAGATAGTGAGCTGGTGAAATTTATGCTTGAGATGTTTATCTGTACTCAACCAGAAATTTCACAGGCCGCTATACCAGTCAGTCAGTCTAACCTTTAAAACAAGAGCATTCTCCTAATATTCTGAAGTCACGCCTCACTTATGTCCCTCTTTAAGAAATGCATGGTCTTATTTTAAATAATTAAAAACCAGTAATAGCCTAAAGTTTGCTAAGAGTAGAGGTACTCTGGTTCATGTGCACCCCCAATGGTAGCTCCAGCAGAAAAGCAAGCATTATTAAATATGAATGCAATCATTACCATTACATGTGGAACAATTTTTCTCCCAACTTAAAAAAAAATCCAAAAATGTCTAAAGACTCAATAAAGATGTATTGTTTCTAAATCACAGTGAAGAGAATTTAGTACAACTGACCAGTCTTGTTTTTTATTATTTGCTTGAGAGATAGATATTTCACTAGAAATTGGTATCGAACAGAACAGAATGACACTTGCAGAATGTAATATTGTAGGGACACACTTGAGGTGGATTATTATAGACATATTAAACTCTTTGAGTATTAAATGGTTGCATCTTATTTCTCTAGAACATTGGTCCATAGAAATTGGGAGCACCAGCTGGGAATATATCTCCCTCAAAATTCAGAGAGAAAAAGATTCACCGTCACTTTCATTACTTTCTGTAGGTAAGTACTTTTTCATATTGAAATCTGATGGGAATTAACTTCTGTCACTTTTCCAAACCACTGTGTGAGCAGGAGGCTGAATACCACCACTGTACAACATACTGCAACATAAGGACCTTTCTGTTCCCCGACTGTGTACACTTCCAATATCTACCCCAGCCCAGTTTAGTTTCTAGCCTGGGAGCCGAGGACCCAGTCTAAGCCAAGGTACATAAGCAGCAGGATGACAGTCAAAAGGCTCTGAAAATTTTAAATGGCAGACATAGTAAGGCTGGCAAGTCTTATTCCTTATATTCTAAGATCTCTCTATCTCAAAGTTTATATATATATATTCAATAAAAACAGACTTTTCCCCCCCAAAGCTATGTACTTAAAGTTTTTTACAAAATAACCTTATCACCTTTAAAGTACACTTACTACATTTGTCTCGATTACGCGTACTACATTTGTCAAATCTGCAATTCCCTTCTTGGAATATTTTTCAAACTCATCTGCTTGGATGGCTGACAGCACCTCCCTCGTTTTTTTTCTTCACCGCTTCTACATGGTCAAATCGCTGTCCTTTCATGTCCCACTTCATTCACAGAAACAAAAAGTAGTCAGACAGAGCAAGATCAGGTGAGTAAGATGCATGAAGCAAGAGAAGTATGCTGTTTTTGTCCAAAACTTGCACACAGAGATGGCTGTGTGAGCAGGTGCACTGTCGTGGTGGCAAATCCCGAACCTGTCTGCCACAAACCAAACCTTTTTGGTCACACACTGTTACATAATCTTTTTAGATCCTCTAAATAGAAAGCTTGATTAACAGTCTGACCTGGTGGAACAAACTCCAAATGCACTGTCCCCCTCACACCAAAAAACAAAAGAGCATCGTCTGGATCTTAGATTTCACTTAGCAAGCTTTTTTAGGGCGAGGTGACAATGGCATCTTCCACTGGCTTGATTGATGTTTGCTTTCGGGGTCTTAAGAATAGCACCATGTCTCATCACCAATAATGACCGTGGGGAAAATGTCTGGGTCGCTTCTGAGCTGTTCTTTCAAAGCACAGCATGTTTCCACTCAACACTCTTTTCCTGGTCAGTCGGAAGCTTAGGCATACATTTCACAAATTTCCTGTTCAAACATGCTGAACCACACTCCAAGACAGTCTATATAACTTCCGCATCTCTTCAATGTTCATCATTGGTCTTCAAGCACAAGTGCATGAATTTTGTCAACACTTTTGTCTGTTTGGGAAGCTGGGAGATGTCCAGAATGAGATTTGTCATCAATCGACACTTCACCTTTTTTGAAACGAGAAAACCACTCATACACTTGAGTTTTTCCCATAGAATTGTTCTTGTAAGCTGTGGTAAACATCACAACAGTTTCTGCGGCATTTTATCCAAGCAGGAATCAAAATTTCCCAGTTGCACACTGTTTTCTTAAATTGGCCATCACAAAAAACGAGGTTGAGTGAAACTGCTGTTACGAAAACGTTCACTGTCACCAGAGAGAACCTTCCCAGGTGATGCCCTTGAGTGCACTAACTCATTGAGTGCTTGAAAATGTGTGAAAACTATGAAAGCTCCACCCAGTGGAGCCTTTTCTGGGTTTTTTTTGGGGGGGTACCCCTCATTTATATATATATAAACAAAAAAATTTAACAAATTGAACTACCGAGTTTGAGTTCAATTTAATTGTAATTAAGCAATTGTATGCATTTTAATTAATGCATAATAAATTACCACTAACAACAATGCAAAAAACACCTATTTATTAGCTCATATTTCTAAAAGTCAGAAGTCTGAACAGGTTAGGGTTCTCTGCTTAGGATATCAAGAAGCTAAAATCACACTACCTGCCTGATGGGGCCCTTATTTGGAATTGATTCCAAACTCCCTCAGACTGTTGACAGAACTCAGCTCCTTGTGGTTGTACCATAAAGGTTTAGGGGCTATAAACTGAAGATCACTCTCAGCTCTTAGAAGCCACTGTCAAGTCCTTTCCTTGAGGCTTCCTCCACCTCAACCAGAGAGAACTCATTCACACTGAATCCCACTCATGCCTCTAATCTCTGAGTTCTCCTCCTCCTACCAGCCTAAGGAAACTACTTTAAAAAAGATTCATGTAATTAGATTATAACCATCTGAATAATATCCCCACCCCACCACCCTCCTACTGACCCCCGCCTTTTTTGTCCGAAGCTTCTTTGTTGTGCAGGAAGTAAGACTGCTGTTGCAAATTTAGTGTAACTGGTAACCAAGAATGGTTAAGTCTCCCCAAGCGCCACCCATGGAGGAGTTAGTATTGCCCAAAAACCTAACAAAGCTTACAATTTCGTTAAGGAGACATCCGAAGTTTAGTGGTGGATGTCCAAGAAGGACTGAATAGAGGAGGTGCAATGTCGCAGGAGCTGTTCTTTGGTTCTTTGGGTGAGTGAGTGTCTTGAAACTTGTACCACCGGTTAAAAAAAAATCAGCTACTAAAATCATGAGCAGTTTAACCACTACTGAACAAAGAGGTCTCTTGCTCACAACTTATTTAGGGTCTTAATTACCTTCTCCTTCATCATCTGTCCCTCTCCTCTTCCTTATATATTTTGCAATCTCTTGCTCTTCTTCCTCCTCCTCCTCATTTTCTTCCGTCTTATCAGCTTCTTCACCCGGCCACCTTCTTCTTTCTTCCCATTGACTTCCTCTTCTCTTCCTCCTTCTACACTTCCTCTTCCTCTCTATCCTCTTCCTCACATCCTTCATCCTGCCAGCCTCATCCCCCGATCCCCTTCTTCTTCTCCTACTTCACCCTCTTCTTCTTCATCCACACCATTTTAACATCAGTTGATTAGTAATCTCACATCTGCAGAATCCCTTTTGCCCTGTAACTAACATAATCACAGTCGTAAAACCAAGGGACAAAGGTCAATGGGATCATCTTAGGATTGTGTCTACAGTGATTACGTAAAACTTTTCTTAGAACATTTTTGTGGTATTTCATTTTTTCTATTCATCCAAGCAATTTATGTACTATGTCGTAGCGCTCCCTGGTAGAAAAACAACTCTTTGAGAGGATAGGGGAGATGTTTCATTTTTTGACAAATTAGAATGGAGTTAAGAAAGACCAAAAGCAAAGTGTAAAAGGTTTGCTGAATTTGTTATGTCTATCTGGAAGCAAAAAGATAAACTGAGATTTAGGGGCAGATTCAGAATTCTGTCTAAACAAATCAAATCATCAAAGGTGGAGAGCTGAGGTGAGGATGAAGCCCAGACGGAAGGGAAAGAGGAACTGCATCTACACTGGGTCCCAGGTGAAGGTGTTGAGTGTGGGCTCTGCCGTGGATAAAGAAGCAAAGCTAGATTTTAAAAAGGACTCAGGTTGTATCATCCATGAGGGAGTCCTTCGGTGTCCTTTTTCTAAACACTGGTGGTGCTGGCAGGTAAGCTTTGGCTCACTATTTTCAGGCCCACCTTTCACACCCACCAGCCCCTCCCCTTGAGTCAGATGAAGGACTCTGGTCCTATGAAGATTGACGGTCTCCAAAACCTTGTAGAAGGTCGCTTTGAGTCAGTCCACATAATGACACTGGGTGTTTAGGTTTTAACCTTGGTCAGTAGACATCTCAAGGTCCTGAAACCCTGGTCTCATGGTAGAATGCATTCTTTAATTGGTTAAGTGACTTTGTAAATCCAGGAGCTAGGGTACCTATTGACACAGAGCTGGTGAAGGAATCAAAATGGAGCTGATATCTTGGGGGAAGCTGTTTTGTAGCCATTATGCCGCTCCATATATGCATTTTTGGTTTTAAGATGCTTGAGATAGATCAAGGCAGCTGCCTGATTAATTTTGTATTTCATTTTATTAAATGTATAAGTGTTTCATAAACATGGCAAATAGCTTTTATGTTACATATATAACTTTTCTTTATCAGTTTCATTAAGTTTACAGTGATAATTGGAAATGTGTAAGAAACTCTGGTTAATAAAGTTTCTAAATAGTGTGAAACATGTAGAAGATTTAATCAAATTTATACATTAAGCCTTAATTAAGATAGCAAATGAAATTAAAACCAAAACCATGCTCTTGCTGTTGAGTCGATTCGGATTTAGTGGCCTGTAGGACAGAAGAATTGCCCCTCGGGCTTCCGAGGCTGTGTTATTTGTGGAAGCAGACTGCTTCTCTTTTACCCCTGGAGGGGCTGATAGATTCGAAAGTCAGGCCTTTCCACTTAATCACTGCCCCTGCAAACAAAAATAGTGTTTAAAACTGTAACACAGCATTTTTAGATTTGTACATGCAGTTACAAGATCTGTGAGTTAAAAG
>NW_022103902.1:8190158-8192324 GCF_000313985.2 Echinops telfairi | reverse complement strand
AAGATAGGAAAAAAGCATAATAGAGTACTTTATGTTCTAACTATTTATTGAACTGAATTGTCAATCATTTTAACTCTCAAAATATTATTTTATATAAAACCAATCATCAACAAGTAAACAGACTCATAGAGACGTCATTCATGTGTGTCAGTGTAGATCTTTGTTCCCAAGGAATTTGGGTGTCTGATTTTTAATTAATTAACTAATTAATTAAAATAAATTATTTTATGGGGGCTCTTACAGCTCTTATAACAATCCATGCATCCATTGTATCAAGAACATTTGTACATCTGTTGCCATCAACATTTCCAAAACATTTTCTTTCTACTTGAGTCCTTGGTATAAGTTCCTCTTTTTTCCCCTTCCTCCCCAACCTTCCCACCCTGGTGATCCCTTGTAATTTTAAAATTATTTTTATTTTCATATTTACCATTATCCTCTGTCTCCCTTCACCCACGTTTCTGTTGTTCATCCCCTTGAGGGGGGAGAGGGGGAGCACGTCAATCACTGTGATCAGTTCCCTCTTTTCGCTGCCTGATTTTGTAGAAGCAGATTGTCAGGCCTTTCTTCTGGTGCACTTCTGGGGGGTGCCTCAAGTCACTAACCTTTTGTTAGTAGCAGAGCATGTTTACTATGTGCACCACCTGCGTGCTCCTATCCAGCTGCCCAGGAGCCCTTTCCAACTCCTGATGACCCCATGTGCATCCGAGAAGAGCTAGAGCCTCTGACATTTTGGTTGGCAGCCAAGGATATCAACCATCTGCACCATGCAGGGAAACCAGCACTTTACGAACTACCTGGAATAACAAACAAAACTGAAGGGAATACTAAATGGCTTAAACTCAGGAACCATGTGGACAGGGTTGTATCCTCTCAATATATTTATTCAATCTGTATGCAGGACACATCATCTGAGATCTGGGTTCTATGAAGAAGAATGCAGCCTCAGGATTGGAGGAAGACTTCTTAACAACTTGTGATTTGCAGATGACACAGCCTTCTTGCTGGAAGTGAGGAGGACTTGAAGTACTTGGGGATGAGGATCAGGAATTGTGTGGATTACAACTCAATGTAAAGAAGACCAAAACTCTCACAACTGAACCAATGGGTAACATCATGATAAACGGAGAAAAGGTTGAAGTTGTCAAAGATGTTTGCTTTGCTTGAAGTTCTAAGCAATGCTCATGGAAGCAGCAGTCAGGAGACCAAAAGACACATTGCAGTAGGTAAATCTGCTGCACAAGACCTCTTTAGAATACTAAAAAGCAAGGATGTTGCTTTGAGGACTAGGGTATGCCTGACCCCAGCGAGAGTGTTTTCAATTGCTTCGTATGCATGTGAAAGTTGGACACTGAACAAGGAAGACTTAAAAGAATCGAAGCAGTTGAATTCTGGTGCTTGAGAAGACTATTGAAAGAATATTGCATAGTTACTGCTAACAGGACAAATGGAATCCTCACAAGGATTTAAGCCAATCAAATTCAAACCCAAATCACTGCCATTGAGTCCATGCTGACTCCTAATGACCCCTGTGGGCTTCTGAGACTGTCACTGTTGATGGGACTAGAAGTCCCTCTCTTTCTCCTGTGGAGCTGCCTGTGGTTTCAAACTGCCAACTGTGCAGATCACAGCCCAACACGTAACCACTATACCACCAGGGCTCCTATAGGTTGCACCTATTTTGGGCAGTCCTAGCTAATAAATAAATTAGGAACACTCAAAAAACTCACTGCCATTGGGTCAATATTGACTCATACCAACCCCATAGGACAGGCTAGAAACGCTCCCATGGGTTTCTGAGCCTGTAACTCTGCACAGGAGCAGAAAACCTCATTTTTCTCCACAGTTGCAGCTAGTGGTTTTGAACCGTTGATCTTTCAACGTGGCAGCCCAACTCACAACCACTACACCACCAAGACTCCTTTCAGGACTAAAAGGTATTCCAATCCCTTCTAAATCATTCCAAGTGTCCCAACTATCTATTAGGAACTATTAGTTCTGTGATATGTACTGGGTTTGTGTGTTTGTTCGATCTTTTGTTTTAAGATATGAAATTCAGGAAAGCATACCTTGCTTCTAAGTGTTTGTGGAACTGAATTGTCCATCATTTTATGCTTTAAAATGTAAATGTATGTAAACCCCGTTGCCATTAAGCCGACTCTGACT
>NW_022103902.1:8184675-8185959 GCF_000313985.2 Echinops telfairi | reverse complement strand
ATTTTCTTTCTACTGGAGCCCTTGATATCAGCTCCTCATTTTTTCCCTCCCTCCCTAACAAACCCTTGATAAACTATAGATTATTATTTTCATATCTTATATCATACTTTGACTTCCTTCACCCATTTTTCTGTTGTTCGCCCCCCTGGAAGGTGGTTATATATCAATCCTTGTGATCATTTCCCACTTTCTCCCCCCACCTTCCCCTTCCCCTCCTGGTATCTCTATTCTCATTATTGGTCCTGAAGGGTTTATCTGTCCTGGATTCCCTGTGTTGTAAACTCTTATCTGTAGCAGTGTACAGGTTCTGGTCTAGTCAGATTTGTAAGGTAGAATTGAGCTCATGATAGTGCGGGGTGGGGGTGAGGGTAAGCATTAAAGAACTAGAGGAAAGTTGTATGTTTCATTGGTGCTATACTACACCCTGACTGGCTCATCTCTTCCTTGGGACCCTTTTGTAAGAGGATGTCCAATTGTCTACATATGAGCTTTGGGTCTCTACTCCGTGCCCCACTTCCCCCAATTCATATTGGTATTACTTTGTTCTGGGTCTTTGATGCCTGATACCTGATCCCATCGACATGTCATGATCACACAGGCTGGTGTGCTTATTCCATGTGGCTTTGTTGCTTCTCAGCTAGAGGGCCACTTGTTTATATTCGATCCTTTAGACCCCAGACCCTATATCTTTTGATAGCCAGGCACCATCAGCTTTCTTCACCGCATTCACTTATGCACCCATTTTGTCTTCAGCGAATGTATTGGGAAGGTGAGTGTGGTAGTTTCATAATTTGGTGTCAATTTGAGGATTAAGAGTGTAAGAGTAGAGTCTAGCCTGTCAATGTGGAGATAGCCAATGAGACCTCTGTGTGGGCATGGTCTTCTCCTAGGAATTCTGGGAACTCCTGCATTTTCCTCCTTGGAGATGGGAGATGCTTGTCTCTCTGCTCACTCCCTTGGAGACACTCTACTGACCAGGCTGAGTTCCTGTGAGATTATCACTGAGGAGAAGCCACTTGGACTTACCATGATGCAGCCCTGGGTGCTGGAAAAGCCACCTAGAGACCCCTGCCAGTGCTGAGATGCTTACAATGCCACTGGATCCAAAGACTTTCAACCCACTGGCTTGTGATTATCCTGCATTCGGCATCATTGAATGTGTTTCATGAGTCTGAAGAGGACTTTATAGATTGGTATTGGACATATGGGCTAATATCAGACTTATGGGCTTGGATTGGACTGGGTTGGGATGCTTTCTTATTGTACAATTACCCTTTATATAAA
>NW_022103902.1:8178497-8183316 GCF_000313985.2 Echinops telfairi | reverse complement strand
CAAGATCATTTTATTTGTGAAATCAAATATGCACATTGGAGGCTGGGGGCTGCTTCCTCTTAATTGCCTCTCAAAAAATGAGTGAACAAACTTGGGAGATCCAGCCTCACATCCGATGGGTCCTAAGGGACGGTTGTTTAATTGAAGGGAAGAAATTCAGAAACAGGCAAAAGTTGTGGGGTGCTCACCTCCACCAGGACTTCAGTCATGAAGTTCCTGTCCGAGTTCAGGTCAGCACAGGAGAGAGAGAGAGACTGTCTTCCCACATCATCTTATCTTTTCTTGGGGCACACAAGCCCCACTGATTACAGGTAACCACATATGTAACAAAGTGGGCTGTACCCTAACCCTAGAGGGCCCTGAGTTCATTGGAGGAGTAACCTAATAGTGCCGGGGGCAGGTAAGGGGGAGTGGCTGTCCCTTGAGCAGGGAGAGCAATTGCTACACATTTGCTCCTATAGATAAAGCTGCTGGTCCGATAGCAATTAGCCATGTGCTTGTAAGAGGTCACTTTAAGTTAGCACTATTACTGGAGGATATTGTGGGCATTAAAATTAATCATGAGAATGTGATGGGGACTCATCTCTAACTCCAAAGTGTGAAGGCCTCCTTCTGGCCGCCCATGTATCTTAAAATATGAAAAGAAAGAATTTGTCCGCATACACTCACTTCCCAGTCATCCATTTCCCACACAAACTCATTGCCGTGGGGTTGATGCTGACTCATACTGACCCTATAGGACACAGTAGAACTGACCTATAGGACATGGTAGAACTGACCTTATAGGACACGGTAGAACTGACCCTATAGGACATGGTAGAACTGACCCTATAGGACACGGTAGAACTGACCCCGTAAGTTTCCAAGACAAACTCTTTACAGGAGAAGAAAGCCCTGTCTTCCTCCCTCCATGAGCCTGGTGGTTTTGAACTGCTGGCTGGCTGTCCATGAGCAGCCCTACACGACCAGGCTCCTTAGAACAAAGAAAGTGGGGGATTTTTATACATTTGGAAAAGGGAAGCGGCTTGGGAAAGGAACATTAATATCTTGTAACTAAGTTCCAGGTATCGGTTAGTGACCATCAAGTCTTCTTCCTTCCGTTGCAGTTCACTCTATGCCCGTTGGCTGGTGGTGGTTGTGCTTTGAATGGCGACAACACACTGGAACGATTTATCTTGCTTTTCACAGGGACTCAAACAAACAAAGTTTAGTCTGATTACTCTTTAATGAGCCCTCCCCCCCGTTTCCTGGCCTACAATCACAGCTATTCCTTGGTTTCAATTCTTAGTGCTAGGGAAACTAAAGCAAATCATAAAAATCTTACGATTTTTTAACCCAGTCTTAATTATTTTATGATGGTTATTCTTAATATTAACTTTTTTTTTGTTTCTGAGTGAGTTTATTTTATTTTTATTATTCTTTTTCATCATTTTATTAGGGGCTCATACAACTTTTATCGCAATCCATTCTTAATATTAACTTTACTTAAATCATTCCAATAAAAAAATTCATCAATCCCTAACTTCTAAAGGGAGACAGCAAAAGCAAGTTAATCCATCACAAACCAAAGTGTCAAGGCAAGCAAATCACAGGGGATCCGAGCAGTAGTACTCAGAAGCCTGGTGCAACTTCACGTAGAGATCACCGCGGAACAGAAATTACAAGAGATAACTACTCCCCCAGTCCCCGCCCCCCCCCAAGTGCACACAGAGAGCTTGCCCTTACATCTGGTACCCGGAATTCAGACTTCTAGACTCCTAAATCATGAGAAAATAAATCTCTCTCTTTTCTTATCGTTTTATTAGGGGCTCATACAACTCTCATCACAAGCCATACATACATCAATTGTGAAAAGCACATTTGTACATTCATTGTCCTCATCATTCTCAAAACATTTGCTCTCCACCTAAGCCCCTGGCATTAGCTCCTCATTTTTCCCCTCCCTCTCCACTCCCCCCTCCCTCATGAACCCTTGATAATTTATAAATTATTATTTTGTCATATCTTGAACTGTCCGACGTCTCCCTTCACTCACTTTTCTGTTGTCTGTACCCCAGGGAGGAGATCACATGTAGATCCTTGTAATTGATTCCCCCTTTCCAACCCACCCTCCCTCCACCCTCCCAGTAGAACCACTCTCACCACTGGTCCTGAAGGGATCATCCGCCCTGGATTCCCTGTTTCCAGTTGCTATCTGGATGTACCAGTGTACATCCTCTGGTCTAGCCAGACTTGCAAGGTAGAATTCGGATCATGATGGGGGATGGGGGGAGGAAGCATTTAGGAACTAGAGGAAAGTTTGTATGTTTCATCGTTGCTACATCGCACCCTGACTGGCTCGTCTCCTCCCCGAGACCCTTCTGTAAGGGGATGCGCAGTGGCCTACAAATGGGCATTGTGTCTCCACTCTGCACTGCCCCCATCATTCACATTGATATGACTTTTTGTTCTGATGATGCCTGATACCTGATCCCTTCGACACCTTGTGATCACACAGGCTGGTGTGCTTCATCCATGTGGGCTTTGTTGCTTCTGAGCTAGATGGCTGCTTATTTACCTTCAAGCCTTTAAGACCCCAGATGCTATATCTTTTGATAGCCAGGCACCATCAGCTTTCTTCACCACATTTGCTTATGCACCCATTGGTCTTCAGCGATCGTATCAGGGAGGTGAGCACACAATGATATGATTTTTGTTCTTTGGTGAAATAAATCTCTGTTTATTAAAGCCACCTACTTGTGATATTTTTACCAGAGCAGCACTACCAAACCACCCAGGCAAGACCCAGCCAATTTCAGGAGAGCTGAGCTCTGGGTGAAAGATTCCCACTGCTATAGTGTTTCATATTTACTTTTGCTCGAGTGGAATATTATGGATTGAAATGCACCCCATATATATATATATATATGTGTGTGTGTGTGTGTGTGTGTGTGTACATACTGGTTAACAGTTCAATAATGTATGTATGTATTGGACTCTTAACCAGTTTGTCTGTGGATGTAATCTAATGTAATCTGATCTAATCATCCCCCATAATGAAAGCTAGTGTATTATAATCAATCATTTGAGGTTATGACAGTGCACAGCAGACCCTAAACCTAATTGCTTCTGAGTCACAGAAAGAGCAGAGTGGGTATAGAGACAAGACAATGCCTTGTGAGGATGGGCAAGGAACCAAGGAAGACCTGAGTCTACCAACAGACGTGAGTCAATAAGGCTGAGACCGACCTAGATTTGGATTTTTAGTCTCCAAACAATGAGAAAGTAAATATCTGTTCTTTAAAGTCACCTATGTGTGGTATCCATCTCACAGCAGCACCAGGTAACTAGACATTCCTAGATTTTCCTGTAAATGGTCCAAAGAAGGATATTGGGAGGGTTTTTCTTAGCATGTAAATTCTATGGTCTAGACCAAGTATCAGTCACAACTATTCACAATCTCCCCCTGTCAGACTTCTTTGGGAAAGCTGGTTACTAGACCAACAATAACATTTATATTCCTATACTAACAAGAGCATTTATATTCCTTTTATTTTTGTTAGTAAGAACTAAAATTTATTACCTTCATTAATGCTAAATCCATAGACTTTGAACAGAGTCATTGCTACTGTTATCTCGCTATTCCTATAAACATTCATCTTGGAAAGATTAAGTTCAACTCAGCAAATGTTTATTCAGCTCATAATAAATGCAAGACCTTGTGCTGGGCATGGACGATGACATATTTCCTTTAAATTGTCACTGTGGTGACTACTTGCCATTTTAATTCCTTCATCATGAAAGAATTAGATATTAACTATTCATGATCTACTTTTATATTTCATTGCCAATTTTTCTATTATTCCCAGTTCTGCCTAAGAGCTCCACAATCTCCACAATGCATTTTTAGAAGGTAATCTGCGCCACAATTTCTCTCTTGCTCACATTATGAATGTAATTTGGGAACCCAAAACATTATATATGTGAACGTAAAATTCAACAGTTGAAGACGTTAATTATTCACACATGAATGTTATTACTATTATTGTTGTGATAAGATAATGCTAGAAATTCACAAATGTAAATATGTTTTAGAAAGGATATACAGTTTATGCTTGTTTGGGTGCTAACGTGCTATTTAGTAGGCCTTACAACAGAGGGATATTCTGTGAGAGCATCGATCAAAGCTCTCTCTGAATACTGGAGCTTCACACAAGCCTGTGCTGTTTGAACTGAATGAAAAGGCACAGGTCAGGACTCATCTTTGAACTGAATTTTGAATTGAATCTCATTGCCATCTTTACACGCTCATCACTTCGTGGCCCACTTCATCTTTCACTGTATCCATTTTATAAACGCTTTTCACGTTACACTCTCTAATCCTTTAATTTCTCTTTCTGAAATCAAGTCTTTGTCACACTTGACCACAGCGTGATGAGGTCACTCGATTTAGTTCTCTCACCACTGTGGTTAGACATTTTCTGGGGACAAGTGAGTGCAGCTACAAAAGTAATAGTTAAGACTTTAGACTCTGAGGTAAAGCGAGCCAGGGTCTATCCCCTTTGGCTACAGGATTTTAGGCAGTTGCATAGCTTCTAAATCTGGCTTTTCTTCTCTAGAGAGGGACATACAAGGCTAGTGTCAACAAGTGACTGCTGGTACACATTAAGTGATATAACATCAATTTTTTTTCTCATACGATCCAGCAACCTACCTACTCTTACGTGTTCACCCAAGAGAAATGAAGATTTATGAAACTATACACAATGGTTTTAGCAGCTTTGTCCATTACTGCCCCAACCTGGAAACATTGCTCATCAATTGTTAAGTGGTGTGTTTA
>NW_022103902.1:8166320-8178217 GCF_000313985.2 Echinops telfairi | reverse complement strand
GGTTACATGATTATATGTGTGTGTCAAAATTCATAGACGTGCACACTTAAAAGGGTAAATTTCACCATATGTAAATTATACCTTATCAATGAAACTTTAAGAAAATCAGTAATGGTATCAATAACCTAACTTTAGGAAAATCAATCAATGGTATCGTTGATTAAAAGAGAAAAACATCTCAATGCTAGATATTTTTGTTTATTTTGTAAACAAGATAGAAAAGCAAATAAATTTGGGACAATTTTATTAATGACACAAAACAGGTTAGGATTTAATAGCACAGAATGTTTGTTGTGTCCCTAGATGTAATCCTTTGTCTCAACAAAGGAAACAGTGTTGGATGAGAAATCACTTAAGAGCAAGTAGCCATTGTGTTTATTAGATGTGATTTGGATATTCAAAGTCTAAAGCCAACTATTCTTGAGGCCGAAGAAGTAAAGCCTTGAGTTATCAGAATGCTCTTCTCTTTGTCATATGTGTACAGTTAGGAACTTAATTTTTATCAGGACGTTGTGATGTGACAAGGTTAGAAAGACTGATTGCCATTGACTCATTGCTGGGGCTGTGGGTAAGATTTGGACTGCTTACTGTAAGGCTTGCGGTCCGATCCCAGCTGCAGCTCCACAGGAGAAATTTGATGCATCTGTTCCCACAAAGATGTACAGCCTTGAAACCATGCATGGGGTTGCTATGAATCTGAGTCAGAATAAAGGCATCCTGGTGGCATATTGGTTATGCATCAGGCTGCTAACTGCAAGGTCAGCAGTTCGAAACTACTAGCTTGCTCCAGAGGAGAAACACAAGACCTCTACTTCCATGATGAGTTATAGTCTCAAAAACCCACAGGGACTCTCAAATAGGGTCGCTATGAGTCAGAACCGACTTGACGATAGTGAATTTGAGATGAATCAGAATCAACTTGACGGCAGTGGGTTAGTCTCAGAAGGCATTGATGTAAAAACCCTACAGACGATGTATCATTCTCCAATGAGATTGTAAAGGCAGCACAGTCCTCAGTACTGCTCAGTCACCCCCTCGCCTCCCCATGGGAGACAGATGCAGCCCACAGAGAGACCACTTAGACACATAATCCATAGAAAAAGCCCCATATAGCATTAGTCCATAATCATCCAGATACAACGTCTGCTGTTTGAACAGTGCAGAGGTTGAAAAAAATTTTTGTCAAATTCTCTTTTCTGTAGACCTTGTGCTCTTCTCTCTTCAGTCTCTTCAGATCTGGTAACAGCACAGTTGACAGAAGAAATATCAATGCTTTTGAGTTCCAGTCGTACCTGGGTTGGTTTGTTTTTTTGTCCCCTGCCATTTGTCCCTTTAAACTTGGGCGTTCTCTAGTTGCCTCTGATCCATACTAGCATATGAAAAACAAAGCAAAGCTCATTTCCAATGACTCGATTCCAAATACAGCAATTCTGCAAGACAGATCAGCCCTGGGCCAGAGGGTTTCCAAGGCTGTGCATCGTTCCCGAAGCAGACGGCCACACCCCTCTTCCACTGAGCAGCTGGCAGGTTTCAAACCACCAACACTTCAGTGGACACCTGAGCACTTCAAGCTCCTTTCACACACGTGTCTTACGTAGTGCTTTTGCTAGTGTCAAAACCATCGTTTGTTTCCATGCAGAACATCCCACGACTTAGTGGCAAAAAACCACAAACACATTGGGACTCTCCCGGCCCAGGAAGTTAACTGGGGACAGCCAGACAGTTTTCACTCGTGGCGTCTCCTGCAGTCGCCCGTAGATCAGGGCTGTTGTTGGAATATTTTGAGTGTCTCCCTGTGGAGTTCCTGGCGTGTGGGTTGGGAGGACTCAAATCAGCTGGGTCTGGAATTACAATGAGCTCTTACACATATCGATTTGTCTTTATGTGGTCTTTCCAGCATAATAGCATCTAGGTGGCAGAATATGATGACCCAGGGCTTCAAATGTACATGTCCTACAGGACAGTGGGCAGAAATGATAAGTTCTGGGTCAGAGGAAATCATTGATTAATAAGTCAAGTAGAGTTAACAAGATGGAGAGAAAATTGATTTTTTTTGAGGTAGTTTAGTATATTGTGCCAACCTGGCCGATAAACACATGTGGGGTTAACTGAAGGGCAGAGGGATAATTGGCTCAGTGAGCCTCACCTTTCTAGGTCTCGGGTCTCTTGCTTTCTGATGGTCAGACCAGAGTGCAGCTGCCGTAGGCAGTTCCCTGCTTCAGCTGGCAAGGCTCACTTCCTGCAAGACATCCCTGAGGAGAAACCACACGGACCTACCCTGAAGCAGCCCTGGGTGCTGGAGCAGCCGTGTGGAGACCCCTGCCAGTGCTGAGATGCTTACACATCCACTGACACAGCTTCGGCATCATTGTGTCTGTTTTGTGAGATGGAGGAGGACTTTGTGGATTGGTGTTGGACATATGGGTTAATGGGTTAATGTTGGACTTGCAGGCTTGCACTTGCAGACTTGGGCAGCACTGGGTTGGGATGTTTTCTTGATGTGCAATTAACCTTTATATAAAACTTTCTCTTATCCATGAGTTTCTGTGGATTGGTTCCTCTAAAACACCCAGACTAACACATGTTTGCTCTTCAGGAATTAACAACTTAACTTCTATAAGCTCCCATTCTAACTGGTGGGCCTTCAAAACGTTTTGGGTCTCCTGGAATTTGTGTCAATTCAGAGCCAATGTCCAGAAATTCCCCCAAAAGTCTGATTATTTCTTTTTTCCCCAGTGAGCAGCCATTCCTGTGAAAGGCCGCAGATCTCTCTGGGGAAGGCTGGGAGAAAGAGAGTAGCAGTAAAAGCGTTTGCTGGCGTAGTGCCTTCCTTAAAAGAACGCCGACTCTCCTTCATTCAACGGGTTGTGTATCTACAAACTGGTTCAAGTCAGGGAGTCCATAGAGGAGTCCTGACTCTCTCTATCCTGGGGATTCGCGTTAGACTGCCACTCTCCTCATCCAGAATTCTTCTGCCTGCATTTGCTTCCATTGAGTTGACTTTGACTGTTAGCAACCCCACAGGGTAGAACTACCCTAGTGGGTTTCTTCACAGAAATGGAACACCTCATCCTTCTCCTAGTGCTTGCAAACTGCTGACCTGTGGTTAGTAGCCACTATATCAGCAGACCAAAAAAGCCCAAACTCACGTCATGGTTTAGATGCCAATTTATAGGGACCCTATGGGACCTGTTTGAACTTCCCCTGTGAGTTTCTGAGACTGTGACTCTTTACAGGAATAAAAAGCCTTGTCTTTCTCCCTCAGGGTGGCTGGTGGTTTCGAACTGCTGACCTTAGACTTAGCATCTGAAAATGTAACCACTAGGCCAGGGCGGCTTATAAAGCTCAAGTAAATATTTAGTAGACATCTAATCCGTTTCAGTCCTTGGGACACCCTGCCCAAGTAGCCAGTGTTCTAGGTCCACAGGAGTCGGGCTATTGTGATTACTCTTGTCCACAGTGGAATCACACCACTTTGTCTATGTCGATTGAGCGCTGCCACTTGGCCCCTACCCTCATGGGGCCCAATCAGCCGCATTGCAGGTTTGCATCTTAATTCCATTAGGGCACTGCCTGCTGTTAAGTCTGGTTGACATAAAATAGCGATCAGAGGAGTCGTCAGGGACGCGGAGGCTCCCTTCACAAGCTTGTTTCTTACTGTTTGGGTAAACGTTGTGCCCTCAGAGACTGCCATTTGTAGGTCTGTAGATTTATCCCATGAAATCCCCTCTGCCACTTTCCCTAAGCCTTTGGATAACTTCTTTTATAGGAGATCAAGGCAGGACTGGTACTTCAACTTGACTTAGTGTAGGCCATCTCGCAACCCATGCTTCAGCAAACCAACCAAATAAATGGTTCGATCCTCTCCTGACCGCCCTAGCTCAAACACGGAACAAAGCAGCTGCACTTAATGAGCCCATATCAGCAAACTGAGGCTGACCCAACCTTGTTTCTTAGGTCATTATCCCAGCCTCACGAATCGTTCTCCCACATATTCTCCAGGTTTCTGTCTGTGCATATTAGCGGCTTTTTCAAAGTTTAGTGCATCTCTTCTTGGGTCACCTTTTGGGTTTCGCCTTTGGGGACACCTTGTGACCTAAGGCTAGTTATAGTCTTCAGGCAATCATGGGTGTTTCCCGGGAATTTGCAGCAGTATCTTGTAGGGCATCTACCTTGGGCAGTGCTCCGGGTCCGTACGGTCCAGGTGCTATGTTACCATGCACGTTTGGGCTAATGTCCCCACGTGTGGATAGGTGAGACAATGGTCTTACTGAGTGTGGATTAATCTCTTCAGATGGAAGGGTTGGTGTTGGTAACCAGAGTGGCTAAATGGAATGTCTGCATCCTCTAGATTATCAGCTCCTGTATCCCCATCCCAAGTTTCAGGGTCCTATTTCTTTCTGAACGATGCCCTCACTTTAATACCAGACACCTTCCTAGGTGGAAAATTAAGCTGCATTGTAATGGAGCTACTCGGGTGATAAGACTTTCAGCTTAGTTTTCAGCACTATCAGTTGTTACTAGAGGAGATAAGGCTCTTGCTCATGGCACAAGAAGAAACTTTGAGGTCTTTTTAGCAGCATTTGAACTTGTTTTAGGAAACTCTAGAGGAGCACTGGTGTCATCGAGTTAGGCTGCTAATCACAAGGTCAGCAGTTCAAATCCAGCAGCTGCTCTGCAGGAGAAACTTGAGGCTTTCTTCTCCCATAAAGATGTACAGCCTTGGAAACTCACAGTGAGAGTTGTATTCTGCCCTGTAGTGTCTCTATGAGCCAGAATAATGGCAGTGTGTTTGGATTGGGTAGGAAATTCTGAGTGCATCTCCTTCCCTGGCCAGTTTGCCTATTATAAATAGTACCAATTAACCCATCAGTTTTCTTATACAGCTCCTCCTGACAAAACTGTAGAACGATATCAAACACAGGCTCACCCAGAATCTCATTCTCACCAACATGTCCTCTGTCAGTGGTGGTATGTTGGGCATTAACTGCTACCTCATGCCATGATATAACAGATGCAGGATCCAGAAGACCCCACGCTGGAGTTGACCACACTTTCACGGGACATATGATCCCACCCAGGTTGACCTCAATCCTAACGATCACAATCGAACATTGCATTGGGTAAATCTACTGCACGAGACCCCTTAAAGTATTGAAAAGTAAGGCCTTTGTTTTGAGGACTAAGGTGTGCTTGACCCAACCCATGGTACCTTCAATGGCCTCATATGCATGGGAAAGTTGAACGTTGAGTCAAGAAGACCAAGGAAGAATTGATGCATTTGAATGATGGTGCTGGTAAAGAATATTGAGAGTATTATGGACTGCCAAGAGGACAAGAAAATCTGTCTTAGAAGAATTACAGCCGGAATGTTCCTTAGAGGGAGGAAGGTGACATTTTGTCTCACCTACTTTGGACATGTTATCAAGCGTAACCAGTCCCTGCAGAAGCATGGCAGGGAAAAAGAGGAAGGCTTTAGACGAGATGCATTGAAACAATGCTGCAGCATCGATAGGCTCACACATGAGAAGGATTGTGAGCAGGGCTCAGGACAGAGCAGGATTTGGTTCTGTTGAGCATAGGGTTGCTGTGAGTCAGAAGCGATTTGTTAGCACCCAAGGACAAAAATAATCACAATGAACAAGTCAATGAGAGACAAGAGCGTGTCTAGAAAATCATAATCGTGAAGGATTCTGTCTTATTTTGGTCCACAACCAGCATGTATCAAAGCAGCGGCAGTCAAGAAATCAAACGATGTGTTGCATTGGGTAAATCTGTTGCACAAGACCTCTTTAAGGTGTTAGCGAGCAAAGATGCCTCTTTGAGAACTAAGAAGTGTCCGGCCCAGGCCATGGTGTTTTCTACAACCCCAGATGCATGGCAAAGCTGGGCAATAGACAGGGAAGATTCTAGAAGAATTGATGCATTTCTATGATGACATCAGTGGACTAACCAAAGAATTAACGTTTGTCCTAAAAGAAGTACAGCTAGCATGGCTCATTATAAGCAAGGAAGGGAAGACTTCATCTCCCTTACGTTAGACATGGTACAAGGATGGATCGATCCTTGGAGAAGGACATCATGCTTGATGAAGTAGATGGTCAGTCAAAGAGAGGAAGACCCTCCATAAGATGGATTGACAAGTTATCTGCAACATTGACCTAAAACATTGCCATGTGTGAGGATGGCACTAGACCAGCAATTTTATGTTGTCATATTTTTGGATCACTATGACTGGGGACCAACACTAGCAACATCAATAAGAATATTGAATAAGAAACGTTTCTTTAACAGAGAGCACCCCAAACTGAAAATGACAAGATGTTTGGGTTTACACAGTTATGACATCCCTTATAAGCTTAAATGATTAACTATTTTACTGTGTGCCTTGATCAATTAATCATACTTGTTTTTCCTTTTGTTTTAGGAAAGTTGGTCATTGACTGCTAAGCTGGTTTGCCTTGATTGGATGAGTATTGCCAACTCATGTTGATAAGTATTGCTAACTCAAGCTAATTAATGCTGATTAGGAAATTTTGCCTAAGTTATAATTCTACATAATGCTTACAACTGATCTTTATTTGGCTCTTGGCACAGGGAAATCCTTTCAACTTGATCTTCAGTTAAAAAAAAAAAAGTAACAGCATTTCTGACCTAGCTTGGAGGTCAGACAGCGTCACTTTCCCCAAACTGTGACTATGCAGACAAACACAAAGTCCTGTAAGGGGCAAGGAAGGGACATAGACTCTGTCCCTTGGGAGAACATGGAGGACTAGATATATTACAGCAGCCAATTTAAAAAAATACAGACCGCCACCAAAAAAAAATCATATCTAAAATTTTTAGGGACTGGGGATATATCCATACCAGCCAAATGCCCATTTCCAGGAACACCAAATTCTAAATATGTGGGCCCAATATTTTGGTTTCTTTGCACAACTTTGTGAAATGGGATTACAATTGAGTTAGAGGACACTAAGACAAGTTACATTTTATAATATCCCCTAGAAAAGCATAATATGCATATATTTGGGAATCTCTGACTCCAACCTAAATTGTCAAAGCCTTTCATAATGACCTTCCCCAAACCAAACTCACTGCCATTGATGTTATGGTTCTTTGATCAGTGAAAAGACCCTATGTTTTTGCCACAGACTTAGAGCAGGGAAAGAGAGAGTATTATCACCACCGAATTTTCCCATCTGCTGGGTCCTTTTCAGGCTAAAATCCACACTAGGAAAGTTACGAAGTCCCAAAATATCTATAGACTTTACTGTGCCGATAGTTGGAACCCTCTGGCAAGAAGGTACCTTGTTTTAGGAGACTGGTCAGCGGATGCTTGAGCTTAACTTGGTTGGGATTGAGTACTTGAATTGTATCTAAATCACACTGTGGGCAGTAAAGTCCTATTTTTATACAAATGAAAGTAGAAAAAATACATGATGTCTAACTGCAAGCAACTAAACGTCCCTCCTCAAAACCAAAAAATAAATAAAGGAACGCACGACACATTTATTCTAAACAACTACTTGAGCCCAAAGCTATGTTTCCAAGGTGTGTCAGGAAGTGGATTTTCAGTGTTTCTGACTGGGTGGAGTTTTCTGGGGAAATTTTGGCCAGGTTAGAAAACAAATGAAGTCAAATGATGCCAGAAAGGGGAGGAGAGAGTCACCTCCCAGGGTTAGTTGTTTGCACTTCCAGGGTGGATGCGACCAGGGCCACAACTTATTCAATAGTCCCCTGGATATGCTATTCACATTCCAAGGGTTAGGAACTCTGGACTTTTGTCTTTCTCTTCCCAAAGAGAATTTGCTAGAGGTAGATTAAGTAAGGTAACATCTGAGGAGGGTGGATGCATGAGGTATAGTTGAGTGCCCAGATTCATATTTGGACGTTCGTTGCCTACAGCACAAACTTCAGTATGTGGAAGATGGCATGGAATGATCATCTTCCTCTCATCCAAAAACCCTGAGAAGAATCAGAGCAAAGGGTAACCAAGGTGCTGAATGGCGGGAGTTGTAATAATCAGTCCTGGCCCCCAAACCTGTGTGTACTTTCAAGGTAACATGAATATTAAAAAAAAAAAAACAACTCTCACTGCCATCGAGTCAATTCTGACTCAAGTGCCCCTAGAGGTCAGGATAGAACTGCCCCAGTGGGTTTCCAAGACTATAACTCTTCAAGGGAGTAGAAAGCGTCATCTTTCTCCCTCAGAGCTGCTGCTGGTTTTGAACTGATGACCTCAGCCCAATGTGTAACCACTATGCTATCAAGGCTCTTTTAAGAAATTTAAAATTAGCCACGTAAAAATTGTATAAAATATGATGTACCAGGGCCTAAGTAAATTCATAACTTCTTAGGTACGTTTTTCTTACTATAAAATTTAGTATTGCAAAATTTAGTATTGGGTTTAATCACAACTAGAGTTCATTTTTTAAGTGCACAATCCCATGGTTTTTAATATGCACACTAACAATTATGCAGCCATTACAACAATCAGTTTTAGAACATTTTCATTACCCAAAATGAAACCCAGTACCCATCTCCTCCATCTCTGTCCCCACTTGAAACAGCCACTGAGCTACTTTCTCTCTCTAAATGTATTTGCCTATTCTAGAACATCATAGCTATCTAGTGCTGCAATTGCCCAAATACCACTAGTGGTGGTTCTAACAAATGGAAATGCATGCTCTCACGATTGAATGGGCTAGAAGTCCTAGAGGGTGAGCTCCCTGGGAAGGTTTCTCTCTCTGTGTCAGCTCTGGGGAGCTGGGTGGGGGTGGTTCTAGATTCTTCTCCACATCTGTGGGCCCAGCTGTCTTCCCCTTAGTCTACGAGGTTCATAGCCAGGCGAGTCTCGACCCACTCCATTCCCAGTTCTTCTTTCTTGATGGCCCTGGGGCTCTTTTTCTCTGCTGGATTCCCCCTCCTTTGATTGCTTGTAAAATAAAAAGTGATATGAAACCTATCCCAAGGGAATTCTCCCTACATCTGATCAGGCTGAGACTTGCATCTCACCTAATCGGTTTGCAACTGGTTGGCTGATCACATGGTTAGGTTTCTGGGAGGGTCTCCCCCAGGTTTGGGTGAAAAGAATTCATGAAGCAGAAGTACTTTTTCAAGTCCAAGGAACTTCTATGAGGGAACCGGAAGGTATGGGTAATACAGTCTCAGAGAGCACACGTGATCCCTGGGCGCCGTGCAAGAGTGCCTGACTGAAAATGGCTGCTTCTAGGAAGCTCAAAAAGCCATATGGAAAATGGCCGGAAAGGGGAGCCCTCTGAACCAGAAGGAGAAGTGTCAGAACCGACAGAGAGAGAGAGAGAGAGAGAACCCACCCTCTGTTTCTGCTTTTATCTCTTCCTACCCCCACTTGGTGGGGAGCAGGGGCATGATTGAGGGTATTGGCCCATCTTAGTGGCTACTCTTTGGCGCATGTGTGACACCTGGTTGCTGATTTCCAGTGCACATGCTCAGGTGACTTTAGTCTGGGCACGCCCAGGTGACTTTAATCTGCACATGCCCCGCTTCAGATCTAACCCATAGGTTTTTAATGTGTGCCTGATGTCTTTCAAGCCCCTTTATGGCCCGCTAGTTTTCAGTTAGCGTAGGCATTTGGTTGGGACAACTCCCTTAATCCCTAATCGTCCTGTCTGTCAACTTCATATTATATTATGAAGAATGAGGATATAATTATATAACTGTCAAAAATGGGACCAATGGTTTTCCTTCACTGATGCTCACCCTGTATCCTGAAAGTGAAAAGTAGCTTTTTCATTGTTCCGTGTCGGGTCCACGTTTGGGGGACATTTTCCCTCAGGGATGAAGAAAGTTTGGCACATCTCGTTTTTAGTAAGACATTTTCACCCCAGGTCCATGATTCTGAGTCTAAGTCATGGTGATTCTTTGTACGGCAGAATGAAATGCTGCCTGCTCCCGTGTGATTCTCACAAGAGCCAGCCTCTTTGAGTCCATTCTGAAGCTATTGTGCCAAGCCACCTCATCAAAGGTTCCCTCCCTTCTGCTGGCCCTTTGATTCACACATCACAGCTGTGTTTGAACACATCGCAAGTTGTGTGCACCATGTTCCCCCTACTGCTATGTCCACAGGAAGTGTTGGAAAATGTCCTGTTGAGATCCATAATGGTTTCATTGGCTGATTTCTGGAAGTAGATCTCCAGGCCTTTCTTCCTAGTCTGTCTTGGTCTGGACATTCCACTGAAATCTATCTACCATGAGATACACGACTGGAATTTGAAAACACCGGTGGCATGGCAGCCAGGATCATAGCAACCTATAAACTTTGACAATATGACAAACTAATAGGTGGTGACCCTAGGGGTGCGGTTGTTGTTGTTCGGTCCACTGAGTCAGCTCTGACCCATAGCAGGATAGAAGCCTTAATTGGCAAAGAAGGCAGGTGAAGATATAAGCGGGGCTAAGGGTAACTAACTCTCTGTATCAATGTGGAATGAGATTAAAAGTTTAATGAAGGCAGAAATCTTGCATTTGTCTTTTCCACAGTGCTTTTTTTAATAAGGGCTAGTTGAATTGAATTCCATTAACTCACAACAATGCAATTTAAGGACGGTGTACCTCTCTGGACTACTTAATTCAGTCTGTATCTCACAATTTACCGGAACTATTTGTTTGTGATCAAGGACCATAGGCCATGAATGCAGTGCTTTCCCGTACCGGTGTCAATAGGGAAAATAAACCATTTGACCTCCTCCTGGGCATTCGTTTTAGAGCGTGGTTTGGGACATGGCAGAAAACCCGAATTAAACAAACATTGAAAATGGCCTCTGAAATTCTTCAAATCTTTGAAACTTCCTCACTGAGGTTTAACACAAGGTTGTGATTCTGAGCTGCAGAGACATGGTGACTTGGGGCCAAACTACTCCAGGTTTTCTTCCTGTCTAAGATAATTATTGGGGTCCCTGGGTGGAGCAAACCATTCAGGTGTTTGCCTGTTCACTGCTTGATTGGAGGTCTGGGTCCATCCTGAGGCATCTTCAAGGAAAGGCTTGATGAGCTATTCAGAATAAGTCAGTTTTGGAAAACCCTACAGAGCACAGCTGTAATCCAACACCTCATCCCCCCATCAGTCACCGTAAATTGGAATAAACTGGCCAACTGTTTTTGAGATAATTATTCATTAAATTCAACTTAAAACGATTAGTAGAGGGAGTAGCAACAATGTGTGAGAAGTCCCAGAACCAGGCCTCACCAGAGGTTGCTCGCTGGGTCTCCTGATACACATCCCAGGCGAGACTGCAGAAGGGAAAGCGGCTAACCTGTCAGAGCAGGCTTTGTTGATGCCATGCGGAAATGTGAGCTGCCCCCCAGCCATTTACATAGGTTGGGGAAACCAGTTAAGGAACAGTTCACAGGAAACAATGCTAATTCCTGAATAAATTATTCACCTCTTAGCAGCATTTCGTTTTTTTTCAGGGTTTGTTTTTTTTTCTTTCCCAACTCAAATTGTCTTCCCTGCTGAGATCTGAGGATGCTCAGACCAGACACTGTCCTAGGGCTGCCAGGAGTAAAGACCCATCACAGAGGGACAGATCATTCTGAGGAACTCACAGAGCAAATGCACTTAAATTGGTCTCCGTTGGTTTTTTTTGTTTTTTTGCTTTTCAGTGGGATATGTTTACAGCCAGATGAGAGCCTAAAAAAAATCCCACCACGTCACTGAACTAAAAAAAAAAAATCCCACCACAGACAGTATATATTATTCATACATGTCTGAACAAATAAATGTGGTCTAGAATTACTCACAATTTGATGTTCCACCAAAGCTGGTTGTTCCCAGAATGGTTACCAGCAGTTACATTATAAAGACTGCAAAGGAAAATACATTTTAATGCTTTAGGGATGGTTATTTGAATTGT
>NW_022103902.1:8163859-8166085 GCF_000313985.2 Echinops telfairi | reverse complement strand
CGCCAAAAGCGGGATGTCTGGTCACCTTATTTAAAATCATCCATTACCAGCTATGAGAGGAAAATTCAAAAGCATCAAGGAAGGAAAGACTTTGGGTTGGCTTGGTTTGGCTTCAGAATACCTAGAGAGATCAAGGTAAGGAGTAGACAAGACACACTTAGAACGTCGGCTTCATTCCTTTACTAATGCATTAAGACATTGAAAATACAGTTTTTCAACTCCCAAATATTACTGGTGGCAATGAAAATTGGTACAACTGCTTTGGAACACAGTGTGGCAATTTCTATGAGGGAATTGTAATCCTATATGTAAAACCTGTGATCCATTCCTTTCTCTTTAGAATGCAGCAGTGCGTGGACCGCAAATCATGTATGGGGGACTTCAAAAACGTTGTGGAAAATGGAAGTCGATAATGGAATTGTCCCCAGGAACTTTTTCAAGCTCCCCCACAAAAGAGTGCTCAGTGTAGAAATCATTTATATTAACCTCAATTAGGAACTAAAAATAACCCATCAACCCTAGATGAATAAATGTTGATCTATTTATACAACAGAGTACTTCTGTGATGGTTAGATTTTCTATCCACGCATACCTGGATACAAGTGCAGGGGTGGATTCGATCTATCAGTCAGGTCACAGCCTGGTAGGTTTCTCCGTGGGAGGGGTGGTCTGCTACAAGAAAGACACTGAGAATCTCTCTCCCTGTCTCTGTCTCTGTCTGTCTCCCTCTCCCTCTGCCTTCATCATGGGCCCTTAACCTAGGAGCTGTCAGCGCCTTGCCTGGCTCCACCTGACTTTGGATCCATGACTTCCAGGCTTCCTGGTCCACCTTCCTGCAGCATTAGCCTGCAGCTAGGTGAGTCCGAAGGTAGCCTTCACCTAGCCTCGGCTCTCGGGTTTGAGTTGGAAGGGACTGAGCTATCTTCTTGCTACGAAGTTCTTTCTTATACATACATATATGAGTATCTCTCATTTTATTTCGCCAGCCCACTCAGCCTCACACAACTACCAACTTAGCATAAAAACCTAACAACACCCACCAAAAATACTTGACTGAATCTGACAACACAGTGTTTTCTGAAAGAAGCTAACCTGAAAGAATGCATACGGCATGATAGCATCTATATTAATCTTTAACGTAGGTTCCACTAACCTGTGGTGTTGGAGGTCAGAGGGGGGTAAGTCAGATCGGTGGCAGCTATGGGAAAAGACGAGGAGAGATGTTGTAAGATGATGGCATGGTCCATTCGTTGCTCTGTGTGCTGCTCCCATGGGATGTGTGCACAGGAGAACATTAAGGGCACGCTAGCCTGATGATTGCTCCCTTCCCAGGTTTCGGTCACCACAGCTTAAAAAACAAACAAACACGAATAGTGAATGAGAATGAAAAGGGGCAGCTTCGCGTTGGTTGATTAAGCAAGGAGCAAGCCCCTGAGTAAAGGGGGTATCTGCCGTTTTACATCTTTACCCCGGAAAGTAAATTGAGGGAGATTTCTGAGGAATGGTCAGAATATGAGTTTGGTCAGGAAATGGCTTCTGGGCCTTCTTCTATATATTGTCCAAGTTGGTCTCCTGACTGTGCTTCTTGAGGAGCCTGGTGGTGCAGTGGTTACCCTTTGGGCTGCCACTGACTTCCGTGGCATTGCCTAGAAACCACTAGTCACTCCGCGGGAGAAAGATGAGGCTTTCTCTCAGGGAGAGGTTCTCACCCTTTCTAGTGCCGGGACCCTGTCATGCCGTTCCTCATGTTGGGTGACCCCAACCATAACATTATTTTCCTTGCTACTTCATTACTGTAGTTTTGCTACTGTTATGAATCGGGCGACCCCTGTGAAAGTGTCGTTCAAACCACCCCCAAAGGGGTCGCGACCCACAACTTGAGAACCGCTGCTCTAAGGTGTTACAGTCTCACCGGCTGATGGTGCTCAGTTACCAAAAGAAATAGTGTCTTAAAGGCTTGAAGGTACACAAGCGGCCATCTAGCAGAGAAGCAACAAGCCCACATGGAAGAAGCACGCCAGCTTGTGTGATCAGGAGATTGTTAGGCAGCTAGAGATAGGAACCAGGGGTTGTTCCTTACATACCAAGGTCCCCACTACAGGAAGTTAGGAGCCAATAGGCGTGTGCCAATTCATGCCCTGAGCCTGGGAGGCTGTACACCTGGGTGGTCCCAAACTAGGCCGGGTGGGTTTAATTCAGCCAATGGGGTCAATCTACCGTTGACCA
>NW_022103902.1:8159978-8163124 GCF_000313985.2 Echinops telfairi | reverse complement strand
GGTAAAAAGAGGAGTTGATACCAAGGGCTCAACTATCAAGTAAATGTTTACAAAATAATGATGACAACCTATGTATAAATATGCTTGATACAATTGATGTATGGGTTGTTATAAGAGCTGTAATAGAGCCCCCAATAAAATAATTTTTTTTAGCAAAAAGAGAGCGTTCCAGGCTGGGAAACCCACTGGAGCATTTCTCTCCTGCCTTCTGGGTCCGCCGTGAGTCCATAGGGGCTCAGTGGCCGTGAGTTTGGTTTGTGTTGTTGTTTGTTTGGGGCTTCTTGGCCTAAGCGCTCATGATTTAGGGTTAGCTGTAGGTTGTGACTCTCCTTCCGGCACGTGTTTGGTGGGCCACATCGGGTTGCTGTGGTGGCAGACTTCCCCTGGAAGAGAGGACTCAAAAGAGACAGTTAGCAGGAAGGAAAGAACAGCTTCATGATGGGTCCTATATGAGGGGCATACTCCCATCCCCTGTGACAAGATCCCATATTGTATCCTAAGGCTAGCTCATTGGAAGAACTGCAGATTTGAGAGCATTACACAAAGTTAAGCAGATTTGGGGTGATCTCATCCCTACCTCTTTAAAAAGAAAAGGTTTTATTGGCACTGTACCCACATGTCATACAATTCCATAGTTCGAATCACATCAAGAGAGTTAGACAATCCCGACCACAATCAATTTTAGGACATTTTCTTCTTCCTTGTACTGTTATTGGTGTCATTATTTCTCTAAATTGTGGCAAATATATACCCAACAAAACTTTCTCCAATTCAACAACTTCTACCTGTATAATTCAGTGCCACTGATGAGATGCTTCATGTTGTGCCACCGTGATTGACATCCTTTTCCAAATGAATCCACCACCATTCGCAGAAACCCAATGCCCCAGCAACAACTCTTTCACCTTTACCCAGGGCCAAGGAGGTCCAGTTTGATTTCTTTTCCTTTTTCAAGCCGTTTTCTTGATATGAAATCCATGTGTCATACACTTCCATAGTTAAGGCCCACTTCAAAAGAGTGGTAAATACATCACCACACACAGCTCTAGTGCTCCCTCCCACTCCTGCACTCATTGTTTGCTCCCCAATTCCCCTCCCCCCTCCCCACCCACCACCCTCCTCCCTGATAAACCTTAGCATCGGTTATTGTCTCTATGCACCCACTCCTATTGTGCTTCGTGATCATTCCCACCTCTTTTAATGGGACTCAGGTCAAACTGAACCTCAAGGACAGGTGACATGGCCCTGATTTCACAGAGCCAGGAGGGAGGAGGAATGGGCAGGTAGCTCCATGGGTGCATCATCTGTAATTTGAATGCCTGCGGTCTGGGAGATACACATTGAACAAGTAGATTGAAGAGACAAGGTCCAAAAATTCAAAATAGTATCATGGCTGTGGCTGGTCCTATGAGAAGGAAGAAGCAGGCAGATATAGGTGGAACTGATTCAAGGCCCCTCCAAAGGTCTTGATTTTTCTTGTTGTTGTTTTTCTACATTTGTTTTTATCAGAGGAGTTGATACAAGAGCCACAGGAAGTATTGATTGATACACGAACTCCACCCTGCTCCACTACTAATCAATCGTATTAAAGTTCTAAGGGATGTTGGCACTGAGGACCGGAGAGACAGTAAGTGTGATTTCAACCCTCTTGTCTGTTGCATTAGGGATGCCTGTATAATTGGATACAGACTGTAACTTCAGGGGTACTTCCCCTCTTTCTGGGCCCCAGAGAGAGTGTGACAAATCCAACAACTCTTAAAATTATTTTTGCCCCCCTGAGGCAATAGTAGCCGAAACATTTTAAATACACTTAGTGGTTCACTGGACCGTTTTAGAGCCCTACTAAAAAAACATTGCCACTAAATAAGCTGTTAAAGCCTCATTTTGATCATAAATACCAAGTAAAGGCAGGCCCTGCTGACAAGTAACACGGAGGAGAGACCGAATTTTAAGCCAGTGCAAAGTAAGAAAGGCAAGAGCAAAGGTGGTTACTGAGACACCAGCAAGAACCTCCTGACACCGTCGCGAATCTGAGAGCCGGCTCTCACACAGCTGCTGTGGTCTCCAGCTGTTCAGCCTCTTGGTGCTCCGAGCTGGGTGTGGAGCTGGGTGTGGTCGACCTGACGGTGCTGGCTCGACCGAGTCTGAGGAATCCGAGCTTCTAATTAGCGGACTTACTCTGTAGTGGCCGTTGACATCAGCATTTTAAAGGGAACTTTCCATTTCTCCTTGAGGGTCAGTGTTCCACGGTCTGACGTCCACTCACGGTATGTGTCTACGGGTTTGTAGAGGAAGCTCTGGCAATGAGGTCGCTTGATGGATGAGAAGATGCTGCACATCTGTGAATAGGTTGCTTAGAGAATAATCCTTGTTCCCGAATGGAGCTGGTTCCAGTGACATCTTCAATAAGAATGATTTTTTTCTAAGTCTGTAGTCATATAATTATGCAGCAAGGGTTGCCTGAATGACAGCCAAGTTCAATAGAACAGAAAATACCAAATGCTGGAGAGGCTGCTGAGAGATTGGAACCCTCATACACTGCTGGTGGGAATGTAATTATATACAAACACTGTGAAAAGCGATATGACCCTACTTCAAACCACTGGGAATAGAAATTCTGTACAATCCAGTAGTCCCTCTGCTGGATACATGTGTTAGTCTGGGTGGACGAGAGAAACAAATCCAGAGACACTCATATGTTTATGAGCTTTATCTACAAAAGCAATTGGATATGAAGAAAATATCCCAGCCCAGATCAAATCTGGTATGAGCCCATAGGTCTGAAACCAATCTATAAATTCCTCTTCAGATCCATGAAACACATGCAATGATGCCAAATGCAGGATGATCACAGGCCAGTGGGTGGAAAGTTCTGTGGATCCAGTGGTGGTGTAAGCATCTCAGCGATGGCATGGGTCTCCACATGGCTTGTCCAGCTCTGAGGCTCTGGCTGCCATCAGCCTATCTCCATGTAGCTTGTCAACAAGAATGTCTTGCAGGGACTGAGCATGTCCCCCCCTCCAGTGAGTTATTTATCTCCTTAGCACCTCCAAATGAGGTCATCAAGCTGAAATCTGATTGACAGGCTAAACTCCACCCCTTCACTCTTCAGCCTCAAATTGACAACAGATTATGTAACTACCACA
>NW_022103902.1:8156906-8159140 GCF_000313985.2 Echinops telfairi | reverse complement strand
ACCAATGACGTAACCTCGAAGTACTGCAGACATGGATGGAACTGAAGGGCTTTATGCTCAGTGAAATCAATCAATCACGTAAGTACAAATATTATATGAGATAATTGCTTAGAGGAAGGAAAGGGGGAGAAACCCACAGGATGAAGCCTTTCACATCACAGGGAACAGACTGGAATCTTTCCAAAGTGGGGAGGAGGAGGGAGGGAAGACGCGGCAGTGTGCTCGAGAGCTGCTGGGTGTTGACTTGGGGGAAGTGGAAGATGGTGGTCCACAAGAGGGCGAAGGGCAACCAAGGAGTGGGGGAAGCGCGAACTGTTGGGGTCTTTGTTGAGTTAGTTGTCTAGACTCATCAAAGTTAACCATCTGATCTGAAATGTGAACCCCCACCTGTTACAATTTTAAAAAAGGAGACTTACCTTTAGCGAACTTTGGGAGCAATTCAACTTCTGGGCGAAGGCTTTTGTCCACACTAACAGAGCTTCTTGGCCTAGTGTTGAAAGGTCGCTAGATTTAGGGATGGGCTGGGGGTTGTTTACCCAATGCCTGCAAAGGCCCATGTAGAGGGGATGGAAGGAAACCAGGCACACTAATCAGACATCTTTGGGAAAACCCAAATTGAGCACGCACAGACTAGGACCTCCTAGCACAGGTAAAACCTGAAAGCTAGCCTCCACTTAGGACCATGGCATCACCCAGCTGGCACGTTTTCCAGAAATAGCGTCTACACTTTGGAGACTGTAAACCCTCAAACTTTGTCTTTCCTTCATAAAAACTCACTTGGATCACAAAAGTGCTGCTGCCACGTGAATTCTTTCAGTGCCGTGTAGCAAGAACCGAGGTGTACTCCGTTCGGGAAGCCCAACAGATGGACCACGTGGATGTTTACGGTCCTATTCATGTTCTCCACTTCTTCCCAGCATGGGAGCCTCTGGGAATGCCCCTGGATACCTAGACATTGTGCCACCAGCCTAGTTCTGGTGGCCATGAAATGAGTTCCAATGTCCTCTGGAGGGACGGAGGCAGTGCAAAGCAGAGAATGGTGACTTTCTGAACATCTTTTGTCACTAGCATAGCTTTTCTAAGCAATAGGGGAAAGCTTTGACTCATCCAATAACAGTGTCCACAAAACCCAACAAGGATTTGTACCCTCCAGGGACTCACGGCATTACTGTCTGGTATATTGGTCCGTTTTCACGTGGGCCTGTCCCACAGTGGGCCTGTCCTCCCTCTACTGGGGATAGAGAATTGGTCTTTGGGTTTGTTTGGGTTTTTCTTTTTTACATAAATAAGACACTGCTGTATGACCGACTGAATAGTCCATTGCATGTCAGATCTTCTAAGGAGCCTGTACAACCAAGTAGACCGAGTATCTTCCCCACAGGGGGTACTCTGATGTACTGCCTTAGTGATCTGGTGGATTAGGCCTTCCAAAGACAAGACCATCAGGATTGTACATCCAACAGTGGTTTCTATTTTCTATATCAAATCCCTATCATTCTCTGTGTTAGTCTGGGTACTTTAGAGAAACAAATCCACAGCAAATATGTATGAGAGCTTTAGATAAAGGGTAAGTGCACATTAAGAAAACATTCCAACTCAGTGTTGCCCAATCCCACAAGTCCAACATTAGCCCCTATGTCCGACACCAATCCACAAAGTCCTCCTCCATCTCACAAAACACACCCTATGACGCCGACTGCAAGAGGAAAGCCGAATCAGTGAACGTGTAAGCATCTCAGCACTGGCAGGAGTCTCCACACGGCTGCTCCAGCACCCAGGGCTGCATCGAGGTAGGTCCATGTGGCTTTTCAGGGATGTCTCACAGGAAGTGAGCCTTACCAGCTGAAGGAGGGAACTGGCTCAGGCAGCTGCACCCTGGTCTGACCATCAGAAAGCAAGAGACACGAGAACTAGAAAGGCGAGGCTCATGGAGCCATTTATCTCTCGGCCCTTCAATTAACCCCACATGTGCTTACCAGCCAGCTTGGCACAATGAACTTTAACATCTCATTTTGCATAGCTCAGATTTTGACTGAGGAGCACTGACAGGAGGTCTGGCAGAGGGAAGTCAGACAAGGCAGGGGGGGTTGGTCTCGGCCACCTGCCCTGCTGCTCAATCAACAAGATGATTCCCTTTTTCTTCCGTCTTTTCCTGTTTGTGCCCTGGGCAATGCATTACTGCCACCTCTGCCGGGTGACCAACAGCCTCCAGGAAGGCAACCATTGCCTTGATA
>NW_022103902.1:8150423-8155388 GCF_000313985.2 Echinops telfairi | reverse complement strand
TTTGAAGTAAAAAAACAAAAAGGGCAAAAACACCCAGTGGGCCAGATAAATGTCCACGGCGGGCCGCATGTGGCCGGCGGACCGTAGTTTGAGGACCCCTGCCCTAGAGTGTCGGTCTTCTAATGGCACAAGTCAGGAATGGTCAAGGGCCTACCTACTCTAATGGCAGCCCAGGGTGACCTGGTGGTGAGGCAGTGGCCTGCCAGAGAGGGAAATGGCCTAACACTAACCCCCCTTGACCCTGCTCAGACTCCAGCTCAGAACTGGTCAAATCAGGACCAGGATAGGGCATCTTTTGGCATGTACAAGGGACTGAAAAGCCTCCAAGCGGAGACCAACAACTCCTGCCTTGTCTGCCACCTGTGCCCCACCTGGGGCCTGGGCTGGCTCTGGTCGCTTTAAAAGTAGCAGTTGGGACAGACCCAAAGGATTCTCTAAGTCCATCCATGTTTTACGATACTCTCTGATTTTGTTGTTCCTGTGAAAAAAACATAGGCTTCGACATAATGTTTTTCCATCCACTTGTCAATTCAGGAACAGAGGAGCATCGTTGGCAAATGCTGTAATCTAAGTTTTCATCTGGTGGTTCACTGTGTACTGTGGCTACAAAATATCACATGCCAGTATTATTTTCTACACAGGATCTTAACCAATGTATTATCAGTTTTTCAGGATGCAGCCTAAAGGGGAGTGCCCTGCTGATTTCTTACCCCTGGTTTCCAACAGAAATGCAGAGATGCACACTCCCAATCAGATGCTGATAGCAGGCAGTATGGAGGCTCACCGTCTAAGAGCTTAGGTTTCTTTGTGCTCCAACCCCAGATCCTGGGTTCTCGAATACTGGCCTGTTGGCCCTCACCCCCATAAATAGATCCTCACCTCACAGGAGACTGGCTCTCTAGTAATGGCATTCCAGGTTCAAGCAGGATAGGCTTTCCTGGAAAATTCCGAGTCCCTCTCTGGCTTGCAGTGCTCGCGCTCCGCTGCACTGCTGGGGCAGGCTCCTAGGCGTCCACACGCGTCTGCCACGGAGGCCCGGCTGCCAGCTGCGCTGGTTCGGCAGGCGTCGAAGAGCCCGCGCCCAGTTCTGAGCGAGGAGCGCCTCACTGGCTTGCCAGCAATGTCCCCGACGCAGGTCTCACCAGGCCCCGCTTTAAAGGAGGAAAATGACAACGATTGGATGCAAGTGAAAGAGGCAAGCTTTCGTTTGATTGCTCAAGCTGGGCCGCCGAGACATGTCTCTGAAAAGGGGGCAGGTGCCATTTACATGTACACCAGGAAGTGAGTGGAGGGGATTATGAGTAGGTAGCAGATTTCTAAGGAATAGTCATGAATATACATGGGATTCGGCTTATGATTCTTGGCCAGGAAATGGTTTGCTAGAGCTCTTGCTTCTCAATGCTGTCTCTGTTGGTCCTGTGATGTCTTTCTGGTGATGTTTTGTCCCTTGACCAAAGCTCTTTCAAGGTGGGGTCCACTATCAGTGATGACTGTCTTTGTTGCACATTTTCAGCAGGCTAGATCTGGTTATAACTGGTTCTCACTTGCTGTGGTGGGATACTGTCCCAGGAGGAAAGGGTTAAAAACAACAACAACAACAACAACGACAATGACAACAACAACAACAACAACCCGGCTGTCAAGCAGGAAAGAACAGGTTAAAAATGGGCAATGGAAGTGGGAGAAGAGTTTTTGAGAGAAAGATTTTTAATAATTTTGAAAAAGCAAATATTATCTCAGAAGATAAAGATGATCGTATGCTTTAAACCCTTTAGTCATTATTTCTGTTCATGAGTGCTCTGACTTCTCCCAGATGCATGTGCTCCTGGAACATATAAGCTGCATGCTTTAGTGCTGAATTATTGTATTATTAGCTCAAACACAGAAGGGAACTCACTGTGGGGAAAAGCAGAAGTCATGAGCTCATACATTACAGAACGTACCTTTGATAGATGCTTCCTTTACGGACATTAACATTGTCCAAGGGACAGGGGGCAGGCACATCCCAGGATGTAATCTTGTGACCTGGTGAAATGTGAATTGTACTTCCAGTTGGGAAAGCCATTAAGCCCTGAGTAGATAATGTAACCATACAGCTATACAGACACCAGGGAGGGGGTAGAAGGCTCAGCTGCGGGCAGGACAGGAAGGCAGGCTTTGACAGAGATCCCACGGTCTTCCAGATCTGGCAAGAACACCCGCTGACTCGCCCCCCCGTCTCTGTGATTGGCTGCAGCCGCTGGAGGCCAGGCTTTACTTCGGTTTCACACGCAGTACACATTTCAACATGGCAACATCGGTGGGACACACAATGGCATTTACAGCATGAGAGAGGCCCACGAAGGTTGGAAAGTGGTCTCCTGATAGATACAATGTTCTGCCTTGTGCAATACTTGATAAAAATAACTTTATATTGCTACCAAGAGGCGGCACGGGTTTCAAACCTCTCCACACGTCGGTTCTCATCCTGCTCCACAGAAAGATTTCAGGTGAAGGACAAAATTCGGGCAAGAGTCAGAAAAGATGTTTGAACAGAAAGGGTAAGCTTATTGAAAGGGGATACTTTGGAAACAAAATCCAAAGGGCCCTTAACTTGTCCGGTTTTCACATAAAGCCAGACCTTATATTTGCTAGTGGCTGACCTCCCATCCTAGGCTGGCTTCTCGGTGGGTTTTCTGCTAGTGGCTGGTCCCATCGAGTGTCCCTCCTCCTTCTCAATAGGGGCATCCACGCACTCCAGACTTCATGCTGGGCTCTTGTCCAGGTCCAAACTCAAGAGTCCATTCGGTCATTGTGGGGGTTGTGTGAACAAACATCTTGTCTTTGTTCCCCTGACCAAGTTATTATCACCAATACCTTCAGGTCTCTTCCATGGCTAAGGAAAATGGTCTCATTCTGCACTCCACCCTCTTTTGTGCTGGATGGGTATCGGAAACGTGTAGCCGCCCCCTTGGGTGTTAAGATTTCTGCCAGCTTCCTTCCAGTATCCTTGCCAGTGGTGTTCCTCTACCTTGTCATGTGTGCCCATCTCCAGTGTGCTTGCATTGAAATGCTGGGTATTGAAATGTGAGGTAGCTCTCAGGAAACTGTAAAGTGTGGGATAAAATGCTTGAGAGCTATTTCTAACACCACATAAAATTCATTGTGAAAAGCCTCTCACTACAGCCTTTCACTATATTTCGGGAGCTTGAAATTTCTGATTATGTATTATGAAGGAACTCAAAAGAGAGAGGTGCTTGGCTTAGAAGAGGCGTCTGCCAAGATTCAGGCCCTACTCTCGTCCCCTTTCCCCCTTCCTATGTACTACTTATTTGGAGCTGGCTTGCAAAGGGCAGCCACCAACATACCTCAGGACGTCTGTAGTCACTTTCCTTCCTCCCTCCTCCTGCCTCTCAACAGTTTGCTCCATTCAGACCGGCCCTTCAGATAGCCTTAGAAGGAACTGTACATGGTTCAAACTTTATGATTAGCAAAATACTGTTTAAGGGGTCTTGTGTCCGTTAATACATGATTTTATAAATGTCAACCAATTAGAATTTTCTTCTTGTAAGGTTTTGGAGCATCTGTATTAGAATTCTGTCAAAAATTCCTTTAATAAATCCTTTAACTTTAACAAAAGCTCCAGTTTGCTCTTTGGAAGTCGAATAGAGGTGGAGACAGGTGAATTACATTACACGTAAATCTGATTTAAAATAAAAATACATCCTCAACAAATAAGCTTTTAGGTACAAATTTTCTTGTATCACAGATACGGCACACAATCTTGGGAGTTCCTGTGAAAAGAAAATATTAAACATTAGCCATATGGTTAGCTCCTACATCTTTCTCTTGGTGTAAATGAAATTAACTTTCAGCTAAAGAACAAGTGGTTGTAAATGACAACTGCCAAAGTGACAGAAGATGATACTGAAGAAATGTGATAACTAGGAAAAGCAGAAGTCTAAATATATGTTAAGATTCTGGTTGACATTCGATGGCATCAAGTTAAAACCTGGTACCAATCAGTGTTCAAGACGGCAGGTTTCCTGATCGCTTCAAAATGAATGACTAGGCCTTGGTTTCCAGGTGGGTCCCGGTGAATTCTAACTGCCAAACTTTCAGTTAGCGGACAGCCCGATTAACTACTTATATCCCCCACGGCGCCTTCCTGAAGGAAGTAAAGCTCATGTTGATGTTAACATAGGACTAGAAATATCCAGCCTCCTAAAGGAGGTAGGGAACTCTATAGGGGAATAAGAAGCCAGTAGAGTGTGCGAGAGCCCACTGAAGAAGCAAGTCACGCAACAGCACCTGTTTTGTCTGAAAGGGGGATTAAAAAGTTCAGCCAAGACTCTGACTCCCTCTCGCTGAAAGTGGAAGAAAGCTCAAAAGTTCTACATGAGAGTCGAGACTACCGATGTCCACATAACTTTATGATTTGCTTTAGGAAATCCTTTTTTCCCTGGGCCCAAAGACTGATAGACAATTACTCATCACAAATTAAATAAGGTGACCAGATGTCCTGCTTTTGGCAGGACAGTCCCGATTTTTGGCGTTTTAAAAAAGTCCAGATTTTGGGAAAGAATGCATAACAAGCTAGGGAATGGTCTATTTGGTCCATATAGACCAAATTGTTAATCAAGAACGCTCCCCCCCCCACCCTGGTCAATAGTGTCCTGCTTTGAATCTGGTCACCTTACACAAATATGGTCTCCCAGTAGCCCACGGCACCTTGTCTTTCATCCGTCTGTTTTGAGAGGTGCAATGAGGTGAGAAGCTCAGACAAGGAGGTTTGTGTTTCCAATCGACACACCAGAAAAAAGGACCAAGGAAGTCCTATTTCTGCTGGTTGAGCCTGTGCGGACAGGAGGTGTTGAAGGGAACAGGCAGCAAGCAGACACCAAAGAACAAAAACCATCATTGTGTGACCACCTTCCCCACATAAACGCTGAAGACGAATGTGTGCATAAGTAAGTGTGGTGAAGA
>NW_022103902.1:8147374-8149572 GCF_000313985.2 Echinops telfairi | reverse complement strand
AAAAAAAAAAAAAAAAGAAGAGTGTTGACCGTTCCCGAGTTTGCTTGGCTTGAAAGGCTAACATTCTTCGTGCTCTGCTTTCCTACTAAGAAATGGCTTTTTCACCCCTTATCCCTAACCACTCCACCGTGCTTACCTAGTGGAGTGCCAAGGACCTGCCGTTTGGAGGATTTCTTTAAAGCCACCCGGCTGAAGCTCTTCTAAGGAAAAAAAGGCTCATATGATTGCATCTCAGGAACTTGCAGTAAATTGTTACCTTTTACCCATTTGATTTATAACTGAATTATCAATCTCTTGTATGTGTGACCTTAGCTTGTTTTCCGCGGCCTTTTTCTACTGGTTTCATTTCCAAAGACCGTTGGATGAGCAGCTCCTTGTGAGGGACAAGGGATGAGTAGCCCCATCACAGTGCTTATTAAGGAACTTGGACCTGAATCTCAGTTTTCTTATCTGACAAAAGAAGGAATACTTCAAAAATAAAGCATTTTTTTAAATAGTCAGACACTAGCCTTCTATACTCCTACTCCACTGCCATAGAGTTCATTTCCACTCATAATGACCCAATATAGGATTTCCCACACTGTGATCTTTACAGGAACAGACAGATTCCTCTTTCTCCTGAAGAGTGGCTAGTGGGTTTGAACTGTGGACCTGGACGTTGGCAATGCAACATAACATATCCTTAAGCTTCCATACTATCACATAATAATTTCTTGGACACTGTAAAGCTGTGTCCATCAATTCCTTCTTTTGGTCACTAAATTTAAGAACTAGAATATTTGGCCAAGTTCTTTAGTTCTTCTTCTTCATATTCACTTCCCCCAATATAGGGTAACTGACTCAAATTGAGCTCCAGGGCTTGATCGCTTTGGGGAGCCAAGTTCTTCAGAGTCATTATGCACTTGAACTTTAACATGTTCCTGGGTCTGAGCCATCTATACATGTAAAAAAGCAAGCCCTGTTACCGAAAAGAAGACAGTTGATCAAATCCCACCTCTGGAGGAAAAGGCAGATAAACTGGAGTCTTGGGATAAGGCTGAGGAATGAGAGAGAAATGGAAATGCTGACCTGAGCCAAGTGCCAAGATCAAGCCCAATAGCGGTTGGGATGTAGTTGAGCACAGGGCAGATGCAAGAAAGACAAACGCAAAGGGAATCCAGAGTAGGAAACTCACGGGAACAAAGGCCGATTGGGATCGCAAGCAGAAGTTGGAGCAGACAGGCATCCCTGAGTTCAGGCAGTCTGCTGCACATGCCAGGGTCGGTGCCTTCCACTCTCCCATGCCATCCCTGAGGCTGAGAGGCGTCTGCCCTCATCCGGGCATGGGCCTGAGGAGGAGCACACCAAACAGTGCCCAGTGACCTTGATTCCCTACAGATGGATTTGCCTGGGCCACTGAGGTCTCAGGAGCCATCTGGCTCCACCAAATCACCAAATATTTGAAGAGAAAAACTGGTTAGAGGCTGATTTCAGCAATATTATAGACTGAATAACCCGAGAAGCTTTCACCGACAGCAAAAATGCCAGATAAGCGTAAACAAATGTCCTTATAAATGCACATCTGAGAATTTAAGAAATAAGGAAAATCTCCAGTGGCCAAAGACAATAAGGAAACTAAGGACCATAGCAATGAATGCACCTTCTCCTCACTTACTGACACGGTCGGGCTTCAAAGCCAAGCCGTAATTCAGAATTGGTGTGAGAAAACGGAACATGGCCACATCAAAATGGAGACTGACTTGTCATTACATATCTGCCAAATTACATATTGCGAACTGCCAAATGACTCAGAACCATGTGCCAGTCAAACCGACACATAACTTAACTGTTGCTAGCCTTACTGTTGCCCCTCGCCTTGGCATGTATTACTGCCAGGATATGGTATTCATGTACAAATGGTTGGATCATAGATATTTTTTTCATTGTCGTCAAAAATGCAATGTGTGAAATAATGAGATAGTCAATAGGTGAGGAGAGGAGAAGGTGCATATGAGTTAATGCCAAGGCAACTGTGGTGATGGAGTGGTGTCTGGTTTCAGTACCTTGGGACTTGGGTATTAACTTCGTAGAGACACAGGAAATTAGATCTGAGACTCACATATTTGGGATTAGAACCATGTCGCCTCCGTCCTTCATGTGAACTCAGGATAATTGAAAATACGCCTCCTTGACGAGCCAGTCAGGGTGCGATGTAGCAA
>NW_022103902.1:8130502-8146945 GCF_000313985.2 Echinops telfairi | reverse complement strand
AATGTACAAATGTGCTTGACACAATTGAAGTATGTATGGATTGTGATGAGTTGTATGAGCCCCTAATAAAACTATTTTAAAAAAGAAGAGAAAATAAAGAGCAGTACGTAGAAAAAAAAAACAAACAACAGAGCTTGCTGATCTGTGAGATTTCCTCTTGTACTCTTATAATAAATTTTCTTTATTGGAAAAAAAGAAAAGAAAATACGCCTCCTTAATCAAATGGACTTAAGAAGAAAGCTTGGGTTTGGGATTTCAGGTTTCAGCTCCCAAAATTCAAAGAGCGTGGGCACCGTCACTGTTGCTCTGATGGCAAGACAGAGCTGTACAAACTGAACATCGACTCTTGTTTTGTCCCATCACAGAAAGCCTGTTGAACATATGGAAACAATACAGAAAATCAAAGAACCCAAAGATATGGCTTTCAAAGAGACTAACCGAGAAAAAGGAGAGAAGGCAGAAATGACCCATATCAGAAATGAAAAAATAAGTTATCGCTATTGCTCTTATGGACAATACATAAAAACTGTATATAACTCCCTAACTACAATGTGTTAACTTAAATGGAGTGGAGAAAGCCCTTACAACACATAAATGAACTACGTTCAAATGGAATAAATGCAGAACTCTTGGTAAGGATGGTCGGCTCCCACTCAGAGTAACCCCATTGTAACAGACGGACACACTGCTGGTTCTGTAGGATCCTCTCAATTGTTATGTTTCAGCTCATTGTTGCAGCCTCTGTGCCAATCTACTTCATCGAGGGTCTTCCTCTGACCCCTATTTTACCCAGCACAATGTCCTTTACAGGGCCTGGTCTCTCCTAACACCATGTCTCAAGTGTGTGAGACAAAGTCTCATCATCCTCGCTTCTAAGAAGCATTCTGGTTGGACTTCTTCCAAGACAGGTTTGCTTGTTCTTCTGGCAGTCCCTGGTACGTTCGCTATTGTCCAGCAAAACCATAATTAAAATGCATCAATTCTGCAGTCCAGGAGTAAGGACCTCATTCTTCCTTATTCACTAATAAGGAAGAAATGCATAACCTTAATAGTCTTATATTTATTAAAGAAATCACTCAAAAAGAAAGCACCAGGTGTCACTGATGAATTGGACCCACATGTAAGGAGGAACTAATGTCAATTCTCCACAATTTCTTCCAGAAAATAAAGTCATAGTGAAGGGTCCCTGCTTTATTCTATGAGGACCTTATGGCCTCATTACCAAAATCAGGTGTAGACATTACAAGAAAGAAAAGTACAGTCCATTATTACTCATGGACACACACACACATCAAAAACAACCCTCAACAAAATAGTAACAACGTGCAACAATGTAGAAAATTAACTTTGTGCAACCCCCAAGTAGATTTTATTATACTGTGCAAACCTGGGTTAACATTAGAACTTCAACCAGTATAAATCTACTGTAAATATACATTAAAGGGGGGGAAATCATTTGACTAAGTCGCAAAGAAAGCATTTGACTAAATCCAACACCCATTCATAACTGTTGTCTGGTGTCAAATGCCATTCAATCAACTCCTATTCATATTCTGCACAACAGAATGAAATCGTACCTGGTTGGTCACTTTGAACTTTTCTTCTTTTCAGGCTTTAGTGAACTGAAATTGTGAGCTGATAGTAACCATTTTGTGTCAGAAAAGCATATCATCTACTAAGCTGGGAGTGACACACTCAAGAAGTGTAGCCATGTATTCCTCTTCAAATTTTCAAGATCTATTGCAAGACATGTCAAGATCTAGCTTGGGGCACAATGCTGTCTCTGATGGGATTATATCTATCCACATTCAAGGAAATCCAATCAATGCAACTGTCTTCAGTCTGAACTAGATCAAATATGCAATTTAGATACATTGGTAATTATTGGAGATTGGAATTCACAAGTGGGAAACAAAGAGGCACAGTAGTTGGAAAATATGGTCTTATTGATAAATATGAAGCTGGAAATCACATGAAGGGATTTGGTAAGACCAACAATTTCTTCATAGCAAATACATTATTTTCTACAGCACAAAAGTCAACTATACACATGGACTTCTCTAGATGGAATACAGAGAAATCGAACTGACTATATTGGTGAGAAGAGATGATGGAGAAGCCCAAGATTAGCAGCTAAAATCAGGGTAGGAGCTCACTGTAAACCAGACCACCAATTGCTCATATGTAAGTTCAAGTTGAAGCTGAAGAAAATTAATATAAGTCCATGGCAGCCAAAACACGACCTTGAATCTATTCTACCTGAAATCTGAGAAGATCTTAACAAGTTTGCTGCATTGACCATTCATGACAGAAGGCTTGATGAGCTGTGGGAGGACATCGAGAACATCAGACATGAGGCAAGCAAAAGGTCATTAAAAGACAGGAAAGAAAAAGAGATCAGTGTGGATGTCAAGAGTCTCGGAGACTTGATCTTAATCACAGAGTGGCTAAGGCAAATGGAAGAAATGATAAAGTAAAAGACCTGAACAAAAGTATTTCAAAGGGCAGCTTGAAAAGACAAAGTCAAATATTATAATAAAAGGTGCAAAGGTCTAGCATTAGATACTCAAAAGTTAAGACCGCTCTCAGCATATCTTAAATTGAAAGAACTCAAGATAAAATTTAAGCCTCAACTTGCAATATTAAAAGACTCTCTCAGCAAAATGCTGAATGATGATGGAAACATCAAAAGAAGATAGAAAGATCGCACAGTCACTGTACCCAAAAGAACGAGTCAACCCTCCGCCGTTGCAGGAGGTACAGAACAAGAGAATGCTGCATGTTTTACAATCAGGAATGGTGTACGAGCAAAAACTAATGGTGCTGAAGGAAGAAGTTCAAGTATTAGTCATAAAACAAGGCTTCAGGAATTGATGGTACACCAATTGCAGTGTTTCAAAAAGCTGAGGAAACACTGGAAGCACTCACCTATGCCTGGAAATTTGGGAGACCTGGCCAATGGACTGGAAGAGATCCATATCTGTGCCTCTTCTAAAGAAAGGTGACCCAACTGAATGCTCGAACTATAGAATGATGTCATTGACATCGTACACGAGTACAATTTTGCTTCAGATCATCCAACAGCGGTTGCAGCAGTTCATTGACAGGGAGCTGCCAGAAGTTCAGACTGGATTCAGAAGAGGACATGGTACAAGGGATAATATCATTGATGATGTCAGATGGAGCTTGGCTCAAAGCAGAGAATACCAGAAAGATGTTTATTTGTGTTTCATTGACTAGGCAAAGGCATTTGACTGTGTGGACCATAATACGCAGTGGATAACTTTGAGAAGAATGGGAATTCCGGAACACTTCATGGTGCTCATAAGGAACTTGTGCATGAATCAAAAGGCAGTTGTGCAAATAGAACAATGGGATGCTGCATGAATTTAAAATCAGGAAAAGGGTGTGTCAGGGGTATATCCTCTCACTACAATTATCCAATCTGTATGCAGAGAAAATCTGGATTCTGTGAAGAAGAATGCATCATCAGGATTTGAGGAAGGCTTCTTAACAGCCTGAAATCTGCAGATGACACAACCTTGTTTGCTAAAAATAAGAAGTATTTGAAGTACTTGCTGATGAAGATCAAGGATTTCAGCCTGAATTACAACTCAAGAGAAAGAAAACCAAAATTCTTACAACTGGACCAATAGGGCAACATTATGATAAATGGGGACAAAAGGTTGAAGTTGTCAAGGATTTTGTCTGTTTAGATACACAGCCATTGCTCATGGAAGCAGCAGTCCAAAGACGTAGCATTTCATTGAGTAAGTCTGCTGCACAAGACGTCTTTAATGTGTTGAAAAGCAGAAAGGTTACTCTGAGGACTAAGGTGTGCCTGACCCAAGTCAAGGCCATTTCCAATGATCTCGCAGATATGTGAAAATTGGACATGTAACAAAGAGAACCTAAGAAGAATTCATGGGTTTGAACTCTAGTGCTGGGGAGGAGTATTTAATGTACCAATGAGTGTCAAAAGAACAAACAAATCTGTCTTGGAAGAGGTACAACCTGAATGTTTCTTAGAGACAAGGATGGCAAGATTTCCATCACGTACTTTTGACGTGGCAGGAGAGGTCATTCCCTAGAGAGGGACCTCGTGTTTGGTAAAGGAGAGGGGTTGCAAAAGAGGAAGGCTCTTGACAAGATGGATTGGCACAGTGGCTGCCACAGTGGGCTCAAACCTAAGAACAATTGTGATGCTCGTGCAGGACTGGCAATGTGTCACTCTGCTGTGCATAGCATCTCTCCGCATTGAACCAACTCCATGCTATCTAAGAAACACCTAGAATATCGATCTTTCTGCATTCCACTTCATTTTTGACAACTTCCAATTTTCCTAGTTTCATACTTCATACACTCCAAATTCTAATTGGCAATAGAGATTTGCAACTGTTTCATCTCGTTTTGAGTTGTGCATTATGAGCAAGTGACGCTCTCGAAGGCTTTCCTCCCAACGGCTTTCCTCCAATCAGGTTCTTATGGTGGACTCTACTTTGTGACGTCCCTTTCTCCTCTGGCCATGTCCTCAAGGCCTTCTCACCTGCTGGCACTTCCTCTGACCAGGTTTTGCTTCCATTCAAGAACTTCTCAGCAGCTGATCATATTTTGATACGATCCATAGGGTTTTCAATGACTAGGCCCTCCAAATCTAGTCCTTCTTTGTAGACTGTTCTCAGTCTGGAAGCTCCACTGACATGGATCATTTAGCATGCATTCAGGGTGACCCTACTGTTTGGGGGACTCTATAATTATTAGGCTCAATTTAGGGCATAAAAAAGAACACATGGAGAGCTGAATACCCTCTAACTTTGTTGTCTCCAGACTAACATATGTGGGCATTTGTGGATTTACTGAAGATAGCCTGTCTTACTGAAATGAAACACACCTCTCTTGATAACAGAATTCAATAGAGGCAAATTGTGAAGTAAAATACTTCCACAGTCATCGAAGCTATTATATGATCAGTGTCAAGGAAGGAAAGGTGAGAATATGGGAAGAAAAATACACTAATCTTTTAAAACATTCATTCTCCTGGACAAAATTCTATTCCCTGGCAGAAATAACCCACAAACATGAGACACTGCCCACTCATTTCTGCTTAAAAACAGATCAATGAAATTGAACTCAACAGTAATTCTTAACCCAGGCTGCAACTTAAAATCATCTAGGGAGATTTTTCTCAATGCCAGGGTCCTGCACAGTAGATGTATGCTACTGGTCTATCAGACTATGTATTGGGGAACATGGTGGGTAGGCCAGAGAGCTACAGGATTGAAGTGCACAAGGAACTTAGAATGATCTCATTTGGTCATTTTCCAAATAATTACTTGTAAATCATTAGAGCCTTTTAGGGAGAACAATCAGCTTTCTACTGCAGTAAAGAGTTACCCCTTGGAACCCCGTAGTGGCAGTTCTGCCCTGTGCTGTGGAGTCGCTATGATCTGGCATTGACTTGATGTCAGGGAGAGACTTTTGGAGCCTCTTCTAACCAATCCAATATATGAGCATTAAAGTTGGGAGGGGAGTTCTAGGAAGCGGGTGTCTTAGATCACTGCGCACACACATTTTCCTCGTCATCCTGTTCTCTTTCACCACTCCGAGCAGCTCAGGATTAAGAGTCCTGTGTGAAAACTCCTCACCCATCCGCTCAGCTGTGTCTTTTGACAGATGAGGAAATGAGGACTCAGGGACTCATTCAGCTACGATGCTTCCTAATGCCTCACTCACAGCACCACCAGGTTCTCTGTCTTCTGAGAGAGCTATAAAGTAAAAAACTTTATAAGTTTTTATGTAAAAGAGCTACCAGGAGGGTGGAGGAAGGGTGGGTTGGAAAGGGGGAACCGATTACAAGGATCTACATATAACTTCCTCCCTGGGGGACGGACAACCGAAAAGTAGGTGAAGGGAGACGTTGGACAGTGCAAGCTATGACAAAATAATCATTTATAAATTATCAAGGGTTCATGGGGGGGTGGAGCTGGGAGGGAGGGGAAAAATGAGGAGCTGATGCCAGGGGCTTAGGTGGAGAGCAAATGTTTTGAGAATGATGAGGGCAATGATTGTACAAACGTGCTTTACACAATTGATGTATGTGTGGATTGTGATAAGAGTTGTATGACCCCTAATAAAATGATTTTAAAAAAAGAAAAGCTACAACCATGAAGGCAGTACTGGGGCGAGGGTGGGGTGGGGGGAAGGCCATAGCATGTCTTACAAAGAGTTTTACAATGAGGAGTCCACACTGTTTTAAATATGAAGGGAGGGGAGTGGATTAGATTAATTCACATGATTCCACTTTCAAATCCAATAGTCTCCCGATTGTCTCCTCTTTTAACCAACTTTTCCCAGTAGAGGAGCAGGAAGGTTACTCTTCAAAAAAAAGATATTAGTTTAAGCTGTTAATTACTGTTGCTGTTTAATGATTCATTTATGATAATTAATGTATTCATTCTTTGTACTTGTGCCCTCAAGCAATTCTATGAAGGACGCAATTTTGAAAATTCAACAAATATAAATAACAAGCACTAACTGTCCAAGCCGTGCCATTTAAGCGCTGTTTCATGAATTATAATATTTCAATTCCATTAACTTAAAAAGATTAGCTTCCAAGGGATTGTTGTCTTCTGATCCTATTTCATGTTAATTACTCTTGCAATACCAATAACATCAGCATTTACACAGCATCTTTCATTCACAGGATCCTAATTCACAGTGAAAGCCAGCTGGTAAATAGGAGAGGTGGCGAGTATTCTACTTACATTAAATCCAACAACGATTTCTGAAATTCCTACCTAAGACAGGTCCAAAGAGGTGTGTGATACAGTCAGCATCCCAAGGTTATGTCCAAGGTCTCTGATACTTTGGTGGTGGTGCTAATTGCCATCAAATCAGTTCCAACTCGTGGCGCCCCCTTGTGTGCGGAGGAGAACTGTTCCATAGAATTTTCAATCCTCTGACCTTTCCACACCACGCCTGTCTTCTGTGGCATTTTCAGGTGTGCTTGAACCACTAACTTTTCCACTAGTAATAGTTGAGCGCTTAGCTATTTGTGCTATTCAGGAACTCCTTATGAAGTAATATTTTCAACTTACTGAGTGCCTATAATATACAGATACCTCTAATCCTCAGGACAATAGTGCGATGTAGGAATTATTCCCCTAGCCCCAGAGCTACGAGCCGCCATGGCCAGAATTGGAACCTCGGGGTAACAGCTGGAAATTTCTTTTTTCCAAGCAGAATATCTAAGCATGAGACAGCAAGCAAAGCTGTGGAATTGGTGATGTTTGCCTTGGTCCTCGTGCCTCTCTTAGTTTATGGGATCCCATTCCTCTGGCGCAGCTCCTTCTCCTTCCCCATCTCCTTGCTAGTCCTTTCTCTGTTGCTCTCTGAATTCCAAACACAGCATGTTGTTGTTGTTGTTTTGTCGTTGTTGTTGTTGTTAGGGGCCTTTAAGTCAGTTCTGACCCACAGCGACCTTATGCACAACAGAATGAAATGCCGCCCAGTCTTTTGACTCCCTTACAGCCGTCTCTGTGCCTGAGCCCGGTGTTGCAGCCACTGCGGCAATCCATCTCCTTGAGGATCTTCCTCTTTTTCGCTGCTCCTCACTTTACAGAGCACGGTGTCTTTCTCCAAGGACTGGTCTCTTCTGATATGTCCAAAGTATGTAAGAGGAAGTCTTGGCATCCTTGCCTATCAGGAGCCCTCTGGCCATACAGCATAGAGGCCCTCTATCTAGTCATCTCCCCACCTGTAATCGAGGCTGGAGCGGTCCACAAGAACAGAACTGGGTTTTGTAGCTGTACTATCAAAGATGGTAGCTGTTAGTTACCTTTCACCAGGGGGCATTTTGAAAGGCAGTACACTGAAGAATTATCTTATTATTTCATTTTAATGAATTTAAACTCGAATTTAATTTTAAACACCTGCAAATGGCTAGTGTCTACCCTATTGGATGTCCTAACTCTAAAACATTCTCATCTCATTCTATCATTAAAATATGCTGTTGCATGTTTTCTTTTGTCCGAGCCTGTCCTGCTAAGACCCAGAATCACTTATCGCATTTACTACATTGATGGTGATTAATTTGTACGTCTGCTTCCCAGAAGAGATGGTTGCATTTGAACAGAGGCCTCTGGAGATGTAAATGTAAATTTTCAGAGCCAATGACAGCCTAACAGGGGAGATGTTTTTTTGATCAAAGCAACCTTGAATCACATTAATTCTATAACATGCGCAAAGCCAGGTGTTCGTCTCAAATCATATTTTTTTGTCACGTTCACCCTTTATGATAATCAAGCAATTTGATTCACATGCCTTGACACAGGACTCAGAATGGGGGGCGGGGAGGTTTCAAAGCATTTTGTCAAAGTTCTTTACCCAGAACACATTTTCTTCGACTTTCTTTTGATAAAGGAACCCTAAAAATTAACAGCAACTGGAATGCCCAGATTCCTGAAAAAGTGTGCTGCCTGGAGCCCAAAGGACAGTCGGAAACTGCCCTGCATCTGCAGATGGTAGAGACACTGTTATTTTACAAAGCACAAGGTTTGTAGAGTTGCATAATTGATGGAGAACAAAGTGGGTAGCTGAGACACAAAGGCAGCTGATACAGGCTGACCTCATCCTATCAAAGGGCCTTTGGGAGAAGAGGAGAGAGAGAGAGAGATGAATAGGGCCTAAATAAAGGTGGATCAGGGATCAAATCGGAGGCTTAAATCAAAGGACCAAATCAGATCGTCCTAAATCATGCCCTAGCTGGGAGGGGAGCCGCTCAAAGGAGCTTGCAACACAGTGCCAGGTCTGAAGTTGGCTTTGTTGGCCTGAGAATACCTTTTCTTCCTGTGTGATAGTCCTCTGGTCATTGGGCCGTGTTGTCATTGTGTACTGTCAGCTACCAGTGCAGGGGAACCTGATGTGTCACAATGAAACAAGGACACTGCCTGCTCCTGGGCCATCTCTGTGATCCGTTTTTGTGGGTCCATAGCATGTCCATTGTCGTGACGATTGGGGCAATCCATCTCAATGAGGGTCGCCCTTGCGCCGACTGGCTCGCAATGTTCCGGACACATGAAGGGACTGATCTTTCCTGGCGATGTGCGGAAAGTAAGCAAACCCAAATCTGACCATCCTTGAGATTCTAAGGTGTATGCTGGACAGACTTCGAAGACTGACGTGCTTGTTCTTCTGGCAGCCCACCACATAGTCAGTATTCTTCCCCAATCACACACCTTGAACGCATCAACACTTCTGGTTTCCCTGGTCCTCGTCCATAGGAGGTGATGGAAGAGGCCTTGCCTTCGATCAGGTGCACCTGCAATCTCCAGAGAACATCTTTGCTTTTTAAAGCTTTTAAGAGATATTTCACCCTATCAATACTTAACGACCCCCAACAGAAGTCTGCATGAAACTTTGCTGTACCCTTGCATCGCCCTTCTGGGGTGCACACATTGAGTGCAAACTCCCCGGCCGGCCAGAGGTTGTTGGTCTTTGGTGGTTGGCATCATGGTGTCAACAGGATTTGGAAAATTGGGAAAACATGAGACTCACTGAACAAATCCCATGAAATAAATGTTGCTGTATCTTTTTTTACCTGAAAACAACTTGAAGAAAACCAGGTAGATCTCTTTCGGCGTTAATTCTCTGAAATGTTTGCATTCTTTTATGCACTATCGGCAGGCCTTGACACTGGATGGATTACTGCCATAGAAGCACCATGTAGTTCAATTCCTATTGCCATTCGAGAGTTGCCCTCGGAGAAAAGCATTCAGGTTTGTATTTGTCTCTAGGGCTCTCCAGATACAGAACCTGGAGCCTGTCCCTCCACAATGCAGCATTAAACCAGCAGGGTTGAAGAACTATGATTTCAAAGTGAAAATCATAGTAATTTAAATAAGCAAGAGGAGCCCCGGTGGTGTAGTGGGTTCTGTGCTGGGCTGCTAACCTCAAGGTCAACAGTTACCAGCCCCTTGCAGGGGAAACACAAGACTCTCCACTCCTGTAAAGAATGAACAGTTTCAGGGGAACTGATCCCAATAATCAACATGTAATCCCCTCCTAGGGAGATGGACAATGGAAAAGTGGGTGCAGGGAGACACCGGACGATGTAAGAGATGAAAATAATAATAACTTATAATTTATCAAGGGTTCATGAGGGAGGGAGGGTAAAAAATGAGGAGCTGATACCAAGGGCTCAAGTACAAAGAAAATATTTTTTGAAAAAGATGATGGCAATATATGTACAAATGTGCTTGACCCAATGGATGGATGTATGGATTGTGATCAGAGCTGTAAGAGCCCCTAATAAGATGATTTTTAAAACAATTAACAGTTTCAGAAACCGACAAGGGCAGTGCTACCTGTCCTGTAGAGCTGTTTTGCGTCAGAGTTAATGAGATGGTAGTGAGTTTGTTTGTATAAATAAGCATGATAAAACAAACCAAACTAGTCTGGGTCAAAACAATTCTGAGTCAGGAGCAAGCCCTGGTGGGGCTTTGGTTAAAACACTTGACTGCTAACCAGGAGTTTGAACCCACCACCCACTCCCGGGGGAAAAGTTGTGTCTGTCTGCTTCCATAAATAGTACAGCACTGGAGACCCTAGGGAGTAGGAGTTCTACTCGGCCCTAAAGGGTCTCTCTGAGTCAGGAGGGACTTGCGGCCAATGGGGTGTTGTTATTGTTGTCAAGTGTCATCGAGTCAGCTCCTACCCTTCGTGTCTCTGTGCGCAACAGAAGGAAACCCTGCACAGTTCTGAGCCAGCCTCACAGTCGTCCCTGTGCCGGAGCTCATCGATGCAGCCACTGTGTCTGTCCATGTCATTGAGGGGCTTCCTCTTTTCCCCGTCCTTCTTCTTTACCACGCACACTCTCCCTCTCCAGGGGCTGCTCGCTCCTGACAATACGTCCAGAATAGCTAAGACAACGTCTTCTCATCCTTGCCTCTCAAGAGCAATCTCGCCTGACCTCTGCCACGACAGATCAGTTTGTCCCATTAGCAGTCCACGGTACGGTCAATGTTCTGGTCCAGCACCACAATTCAAATGCATTGACTCTTCGGTGCTCTTCCTGATTCAGTGTCCACCTTTCACAGGCACCAGGTGCAAAGGAGAATACCGTTGGCTTGGGTCAGGCACACCCTAGTCCTGAAAATAACATCCTTGCTCCTCAGTACTCTAATGAGGTGAGGTCTTGTGCCACAGATTGACCTAATGCAACACGTCTTGTGATTTCTTGACCAAAGCAAAACGAAAGATCTCTTGGCAGTGGGGTGGGTAAGATTAAAAAAAAAATAGACAGAGGCCACAACCTTGAATGTTCGAAACACAAGACTGTGCTCTCAGTGTTTTAGGTGAATGGTGCATATGCATCGGCTTCCAGCTAGAAGGACGAGAAAACTGGATTATGTCTCGTCTGATCGGATTTCTCAGACCGGGTCTCCACGAAGCCTGTGGAAAAAGTGATTGTGGTGCTCAGGGCTCTAACTCTGCATACATATTAAAAGAAGCTTATTCTCCCTGACAGAGACTTTCCGATTTGACAGAACAGTGTAAGAGATATTCACTCAAGTGAGAAAAAAGGAAATTGAGGTCTGTTTGTATTTCCTTTAGGCCATAAGCTCCTTACGAGGAGCCTGTCACATTGTTACTCCTTAGTGGACTGGAACGGCAGCAGAATACTCTGCATCGAATTAGTCCTTTCATTAATTCCGTACCTGGGAGCCGCCTACTGACCGCTGGCCTCGTTGAAAGGAGTCACCCTGGACTTCTAGGCGGAAAGATAACGCCCTGTAGTGCGGAGGGAGAATGTGTTTTACAAAGGACATGACTGCCCGCAGCCCCATCTCGGCTAGCTCTGCTTTGCCTTGCTCGTTTCTTTCAGCGTCAGTTCTTCCGAGGCTGCCCGCGGGCGCTGTTAGCAAGGCACGTGTCCACTGACTGGAGTCGCGTGGGGGACACGCAGGCTCCCCCTGCTGTGGCTCGGGGCTTCAGGATATTCGTGTTAGCTTTGTCAAGGGGATACTGGATTGTGAAGCTGCATTTTAAATTATGCTTTATAAATGATTGAACCGTTTGAGTGTGTGTGTGTGTGTGTGTGTGTGTGTGTGTGTGTGTGTGTGTGATGGAACTCTTGAGGTACCATAGGTAAATGCTGAGCCACTAAGTGAAAAATGAGTAGCGTGAACCCACCGGCGGCTCCCCAGAGCCAAGATGCCACCATCCGCTTGCCTAAAGATGCCAGCCTTGGAAACCACATGGGCTGTCCGATTTGGTGCTGGGAGGTCATTAACTCACTGCTATGGAGTCCATTGTAACCCTGTAGGGCAGTGGTTCTCAACCTTCCTCATGCCGCGACCCTCTCATACAGTTCCTCATGTTGTGGTGAACCCCCCTACCATACAATTATTTTTGTTGCTACTTCATCACTGTCATTTTGCTACTGTTATCAATCAGGAACCCCTGTGAAAGAGTCATTCGGCCCCCAAAGGGATCACGAACCACAGGTTGAGACCCGCTGCTATAGGGTTTATGAGACTCTACATCTGAATGGGATCAGACAACCTCATCTTTCCACCTCAGGATAGCTTGTGAGATTGAACCTATAACCTTGTGGTTAGGGGCCCAATGTGCCTACAGTGTACCCTTCATCCACAAGGGCCACCAGAGTGTCTTAGAAGGTCACTAGGAGTGGAGGCAGACTTGAAGGTCATGGGTCTTTGTGTTTGTGTATTTGTGTGTAGTCCTTGGGTGGCTCAACTAATGAAGAGCTAGCCCACTAATCAGAAGGCGTGAATTCCTTGAGAGGCCCTCAGCCTAAGGGCCACGGTCTGGAAAGTGCATGGACCTAGCACACACCACACGGGCTCTCCAGTAGTAGGAGGTGACTTGCAGCAGCTGGCTCTAGGTGTTAGTGTGTGTAGCTATGCGCCCAGACCCAAGGATATGTCAAAAGGTACTGCCATTTGGATTCCAGTAGATACGTACCCAAGTTTATTTCCAATGAAATATGCTCCTACGTGCCTCTGTGAGCAGTGAGCAGAGGCAGGCACGCTCTCTCAGTAATACACGTGTCGGAAGCCTCCTTAAGGTGTTTTCGAGAAAGCTCAAGTCCAGGCAGTGACTTCTCAGGGATCTGCTGGGCCAGCTCAGCTCAAGCAGAGAGGGCAGCTCAGGGTTTATGGTGACTTATTATTTTTAACTTGGGGTTGGGGCTGGCGAGAGGGGATTCTGAAGGGCTAATTTTGACAGATACAGGATGATTATGTGGGCTTAGGAGGAAGTGTTGTTGTTGTTGTTTAATGAACACCTCCTGGGTGAGGAAAAGACCAGGAAAGTTGTCCTGAGCAATTGTTTCCCTCACAGCAACGCACCTGCTCATGCTTTCAGTGATGCAAAGGCTGTCCTGGAAGAACGTCATTGGGAAGCTTTATCCCAGTTCCCCAACACCCTTGACCTTGCCCCTTCAGACTCATCCTGTTCCCCAAACTCAAAGGACTTTTCAAAGGAAGATCATCTGAGTCCTTTGAAGATATCAAAACTGCCGTTTGTATGTGGTACAAATCAAAGAGCACCGAGTTCTTTGGGGAAGGGTTAGAGAGAAAAGAAAACCTCCTTCAAAAGTATATAGATCCAGACAGGGAATATGTGAGGAAATGATAGCTTCCCATGCTGAGACTTACGTTTACACAACCGCTTGCCATCCTGACACTTTTCTTTACTAATGGCTTCTATGGTTGTGTGCTCAGATTTTCTTTTACTTACTCTCAGAGATAAATCAAAAAAGAAAACCAGTTGCCACTGAATTGATTCCCATTTATAGTGATCCCATAGGACAGAGTAGAACCACTCCAGACAGTTTCCAAGGCTGGAACTTTTACTAATGCAAACTGCCATCTTTCTCTCTCCCAGAGCACTGCTGGCTCAACTTCCAACCTGTACTTTGCAGCCAAGTGGTTGAACACTTTGCCACATAGACATCTGTGTAGACACACAGGCACACACTCACAAAAGGAGGCTTCCCAAGTTTGTGAATAACTTCCATTACTTTTTGGAAGCCATCTTGTATATATAATTATAAGCAAATCACTTCGAACCAAATCCCTCTCAGGCATCAAGGCCCCTTGGCATCGCACAGTTCATAAAGATAAGGTTCTACATCCAATTTTAGTGAGTGGTGACTATGGTGTTAAAACTTGTGAGCAGCTATCTAAATGTAACTATTGGTTTCTGCCCATACAGAGCAAAGGAGAGTGAAGAAAAACAACGACACAAGGTAACGATGCGTCCAAAGCATGGATGGATCACACAACGTCCACCCTCTACCACCGTGAGTCCAGAAGAACTGGACAGAACCCAGCTAATGCTGCTGACCACTTTAAAAAGGATCATGGTAGATGGTCTTAGATTAAATTGGAGAACAAAGATGGAACAAAACAAAAATAATTAAAAGTTCAGACTTCCTGATCTGATAGAAACTGATGGGATACCCAATACTATAGCCCTTAGGACCCCTTGAAGCTGGGCATGGAACTCAACCCCATGGATAAACTTCTAGCCCACCAATGTGGTTGTTAGGATGATCCAGTAATTCTGACTCATGGTGAGCCCATGATGTGTAGCGGAATGAAACACTGCACACTCCTGGCCAGCCTCACCATCGTCGGTAGGTTTGAACCTGCTGTGGCAGCTGCTGTGGCAGTTCATCTCACTGGGGATCTTCCCCCCTTTTTTGCTGACCCTATGCTTTACCAGGCATGATTTCCTTTTTCCTGATAATACGTCCAAATGTCGTGAGACGAATGATCATCTTTATTTCTATAAAATATCCTGACTGTATTCCTCAAAGACAGATTTGTTTACTCGACAGTTTAAAGATGTCTTTGTAGCAGATTTTCCCAATGTCCTTTGATTGCTTCACTGCTGCTTCCAGGAGGGTTTGTTGTGGATCGAATACATTGAAATGCTTGACAACATCAGCCTTGTCTCCCTTTGGCACGCTGCTCCTTATTGGTCTCGTTGTGCTGCTTCTTTGTCTTCTTTCCATTGAGGCATAATTCATACCGGAGGCTATACACTTTGCTCTTCATCAGGCATTACTTCGTATCCTCTTAACTCTAAGCAGACAAGGCTGTGTCATTTGTGAATCACAGACTTCCAGTGAGCCTCCCCCAAATCCGAAGTTGGGTTCTTCTTCATGAAATACAGGGACACTGATTGTAAACCATACAGCATCCCTTTATTTGTTGCAAAAGACTACGTCTTGGTCTGTGTACAAGTTTTCCATGAACGCATGGAATGAAGTGTTCTGGAATTCCCATTCTTCGTGCTATCCATAGTTTGTTGTGATTCACTCCGTTGACTGCTTCGGCATAATCCATGAAGCACAAGTAAACGTCTTTCTGTAATAATTGATCTCTGCTTCCAGCCAAGAGCCATACCATAGCCTTCATTCCATGCCGTCTTCTGCGTCTGGATTGTACTTTTGGACGCTTTCTGTGGATGTCTTGCTGCAATCATTTTAAAGTTATTGTCAGCAGAGCTCACTTGCTTGTGATATTAGCCATGTAGTTTGATAATTGCTGCATTCTGTTGAGTCAACATTTTTGAGAATGGGTGATCATGGCTCTCCTTCAGTGATTGTCTAGGTAGTTCTTGTCTTTCAAATTCATTAGCATACACATGTGAGTGCTTTCAGTACTACATCAGTTTGTTGAAATAGAATCACTAAACAAATCTAGGCCTATAAGGTGAACAATATCATGAGGGAGGTTTGCACTCGTTAAATAAATCAAACATTTGAGATCAAATGGGAAGCTTTACCCAGGGACAAATCTCAAAGGGCATGAATTGTTAAATGTATACCAATTTGCTGCATAAACTTTCCCCTAAATCATGATAAAAAGGTAAAAATAAAAAAATTAAAACGTAATGACATTATTCCCAGAAAAGGTAACAATTGTTTGAGGACTAATATGACATTTATCATTTACATAATGTAAATATTGAAATTAGCTTCCTTCAAAATATCATTTCACCTATTTTTCAAGTACTTCCCAGGGTGCTCATGACAGTACCCAGCATCTGCCAAACACACCCCAAGGGGAAAATGCTTGTGTTATGTTGAGGTCCAGCATAATTGCAAGGTTAAATGTATTATGAGGCTTCAAAAAGTTTGTAGAATTTTTTCACCATCTTTTAATTCCATTTTTCATGAGCTTTTTGACACCACCCCTGCTTAGAAGGAGATTTGATTTTCACACCTTAGAGAGAGTATTTGATGTTTTCTTAAGTCACTTTCTGCCCTGGATTTTCATAAAACAATTCATTATAAAAAGATGACTTAAGGAGCAAATGACTAAATAAAAATTATTGTCTTTACGTGGGTGCATAAGCAAATGTGGTGAAGAAAGCTGATGGTGCCCAGCTATTAAAAGATATAGC
>NW_022103902.1:8128210-8129641 GCF_000313985.2 Echinops telfairi | reverse complement strand
GATTTGATTTTGTTTCTCACTGCCATCTCATCAACTGTGACTCAGAACAACCTTATGGGACAGCAGAGAACTTCCCCTGGGGGTTTCTGGGATTGTAAATTTTCATTGGAGCAGACAGCCTCCTCCCGCTCCCTTGGAGCCACTGGTGGTTTCAAAGTGCCGACCATGTGGATCACAGCCCAACATGTACCCACTATGCTTTCAAGTCTCTTTAGCCATGAAGAAATATTACTTGTTGTTAGGTTCCAACCCATAGCGACCCTGCATACAACAGAACGGATGGTCCTGCACCATCCTTATACTTATTCCCATGCCTGAGCCCCTTGTTGCAGTCCGTGTCCATCCATCTCATTGAGGGCCTTCCTCTTTTCCTCTGCCCTCCCACTTTGCCAACCATGATGTCCTTCTCCACGGACTGGTCTCTCCTGGGAGTATGTATGAAGAACCAGCGATAGCTCTTATCATTGAAATAATCCATTATGTGCTTAATTCTTCCACTTTCTCTTAAACTTCTCCCTCTCCAAGACAACTCCATCCTGCAACTTCCTGGTCTGATTTCATTATAAAGAAGTGAAAAATCACTTTCTTCCTGTTTGGGATATTTCTACTGAAAACAAAAACTTGTTTATGACAGCGAAGAAATTACACCCAGTATTTTTTAGAAGTAATTTTAGCATCCAAAACAGTGTTCGGTACATAGGGTACTGTAAATAGATACTTGCTAAATTGAAGCTAGAGGCAAACGCTAACTTAAGTCAAGTTCAAAATCATGGGCCAATGTGGCTATTAATCTTCTTTTGCCAAGAATTCAAATAATTTCACAAGTACAGCCTCAGGTCATTTTCCTGACATTTGCACTTGCCATTCAACTATATATTTCTCAAAAATATATATATTTTAACAAAATTCCTAGGCTTTGAAGGAAGTCACATAATGTTTCCAGACCAGTTGAGCAGATATTTTTTTCGATGAAAACATCCAAACTGTTCTTATTTAGAAATAATGAAGTGCTTCTCCAGCTCACAAGTCCATTCGTAGACAAATAAATAAATAAAAATGACTGGCTGTTGATTGATCATTTTGGAAAAGGAAGCTGTCACGTTTCTGTGTTGTATATCAGGACAGTGTTCTGGACATCAGGGCAGTAACCCGATCCCGGGACGTTTTGTGCCTTCTATGAACAAGAGAGTGCCCTTCTAGACCCAACCATTTTCCTTTAAACCTCAAGGGCATTGAGCTTCTAGAACTGTCCTGGAGGGCAAGGGCATGTCTTCCCCATTCATGCATTTTGCTGTTGTTTTGTAGCTTTGAGTGAATTCACCAAAATCCCATGTAACAGAGCAAAATAGGCCCCCGGGGCTTTCTTGGCTATGTAAAATCTTTACAAAATCAGATTTTCATGTTTTTCTCCTGTGAAGTCGCTGGAAAGGT
>NW_022103902.1:8089312-8127188 GCF_000313985.2 Echinops telfairi | reverse complement strand
TCTGTGAGGACACATGCTATCCGGCTTCGAGAAAGACTCATGAACAACCTGGCATATGCAGATTTAACAACCTTGCTTACTGAAAACCAAGAAGACTTGAAACACTTACTGATTAGGGTCCAAGACTTCAATATGGATTATTCCTCAATATAAAGAATCCAAAAAGCCTCACAATTGAATCAATAAGCAACAGTAGTACTGGGCAAATCTGCCGCACAATGATGCTAAAGTTTTAAAAAGCAAAAGTCTTACTTCGAGAACTAAGGTTCCCTGACAGCTATGGTATTTTCAATTATGTCATATGCATGGGAAAACTTGACCATGAATATGAAAGACTGAAGAAGAATTGATGCATTTGAATGATGATATTAATAAAGAATATTCAATATTCAATGGAGTTTCAGAACCGTGAGCAAATCTGTCTCAGAAGAAGTACAACCAAAACACTCCTTAACTGAGAGGATGACTGGGCTTCATCTCATTTGATGAAGAGAATGGCTAGACTTTATTGGAGCATGCCATCATGGAAAACCAGGCCCTGGAGCGGGACATCATGCCTGGTAAAGCAGAGGATCAGGGAAAAAGGACATGGATTGACACAGTGGCTACAACAATAGCATCAAACATAGCAGTGCTTTTGAGGATGGCCCAGGACAGAGCCGTGCTTTATTCTGTTGGTCAGTTTTGCCGTTTTGCTGGGTCAAAGGGTGAGCCATGTCAGAAGCGGAAAAACAGGGCATCCTGTGACCATCAAGAAAGAAGAGCCACCAGGGGGCTCCTGAGACATCCTTGCTTGAAGCAGCCGAGGCAGCGGAGGCTACAGCACCACAACCTTAAGACAGCGCAGAGGAGCGGTGCTGAGGCCATAGGAGTGAGCGCTAGGCTTCCTGGCCCACAGAATGAGTACAGTTGGGTGCCTTCATGCAGAAGGCTAGATTGCAGTGTGGGCTGCCTTTCTAAAGAGCATTTATCAGCACAACAGGAACTTTGTAACACCTGTCTGTACAGGGCAGTAGCCAAGAGGCCACATGGTTGGGAGGCTGAGGACCTACTAGCACAGCCAAGAGGAGGCACAGCTGCAGACAAACTCTCTTCATAATTAATGTTTTCTGATCTTGGCTTGTGGTGAACTCACTTCCCTAATCAACCCCATCATCATGAGGATGGTGTGTGAGTTCCAGAGGGTCATTGCAATTGGTTATTAAGCCCAACAGCAAAGTCAAGTCAAGTGTCCAGGGAGGGACTCTGGTGTCAGAATATGGTAAAGGAAGTCGAGGGTGAAGGTATGTCTAGCCTCTTTCTCATCCTGGGACAGAGGGGGTCATTGGAGTCTCTCCTTTGTGTAACCGGGAAAGGTCAGACATGGCCCCCGTGTCATTTTTTTTCAGGGGGATGAAAAAGGAAGACAGGCTAACTTGATGTTAGAACCAAAATCAAGCTTGTGAAATGACTGAATGCAGGCCCCACCCCAAGAGAACCGCCCCATCAATTGACTAGAAGAGATCGGCTGTTTACATCAGATCACAAACTGGAAGATGATTACAGATTATCTCTAAATCATTAAGAATCATAGCCTACCTAGTTGACTCAATGCCTTGCTATCACGCAGTTCTTGGCCTTCACAGGAAGAATTTGAATCGAATTCTATCAGGCTTAATTTCTTTTGGGTGGGTTTCTCTAAACCAATGTAGTTTACATGTGTACAATCAAGCTGCTTCCTGAAATTGCGATGCACTTCCATTTGCGTTACATGATATACGTGGATTAACAAGACAAAGCAAAAAACACACCATCTGCCCACAGGTCAATTCAGAAGCAAGGTGACCCATGTGCTTCATAGCATTTTCAACCTGTGATTTTTCAGACATAGATTGATAGGTCTTTACCCTAAGGGACCTCTCAGTGGACTTAAACTGCCAACCTGTCCCTTAGAAACGGAGCACATCAATCATCTGCAACAACTTATATGTAAGCAGCTCCCATTTATTCTTCAGGATTTAGATTAGGCCTCAATGTCTCTAGAAATCCTTACCAGATAAGCCTCCAGTGAAGGTATTGCCCTTCCTGTGTGAACCTACCTGTGTATGCCACTTATGTTTGCTTACCTATGTATGTCATGGGTCATGCACTAGGTCATCTTTTTCTGTCCCAACACGCCTCAACCCTACCTACCGGGAAGATCACTAGGGAAGAGCATTTGGGAAATGGTCTATAAACGTTCATGGTGTAGTAGTTCAAAGCATGAGCCCTAGAATGTTCACCATTGTGTTAAAATGGGTACTTTAGAGAAACAAATCCACAGAAACTCATGTATAAGAGAGTTTTATATAAAGGTTAAGTGCTCATCAAGAAAACATCCCAACCCAGTGCTGCCCAAGCCCACAAATCCGACATTAATCCATTAACCCATATGTCCAACACCAATCCACAAATTCCTCCTCCATCTCACAAAACAGATGCAATGATGCTGACTGCAGGAGGAAAGCTGAGTCAGTGAATGTGTAAGCATCTCAGCTCTGGCAGGGGTCTCCACACAGCTGCTCTAGCACCCAGGGCTGCATGGGGGTAGGTCCATGTGGCTTCTCCTCAGGGATGTATTGCAGGAAGTGAGCCTTGCCAGCTGACTCAGGGAACTGGCTAAGGCAGCTGCACCCTGGTCCGACCATCAGAAAGCAAGAGACCTGAGAACTAGAAAGACAAGGCTCACTGAGCCATTTATCCCTCGGCCCTTCAATTAACACCACATGTGTTTATCAGCCAGGTTGGCACAATAAATTTGAACTATCTCAGCATCCTGGGTAAGAATATTTCATTCTGTCACTCAAGGGCTTTGAGACTTTGAATAGATTTTTTTTACTCTCCCCCTCCCTCGTTTTACTTATCCATAGCTTCAAATTACTAGGAGTATCCCCATGGGCTGTCTTGATCATCCAAGGATACAATGCATTTGTGGGCGCAAGACAGTGCATATTCATTTACTAGTGTTTGTTATCATTTTGTTTTCCTCCCCTCTAGAAAGTCAGCTCATGGATGGTACGTCTGGTGTGTCCACTGCTTTAACTGTTGCACCTAGCACAGTGCCTGTCACAATCTAGTGAGTTCAAGGGACATTTACAGAATGACAACCAGTAGAATGGGTGTGTGGACCAAATGCCTGCGTTGTAAGCCTGTGCTCAAGACACTACAAGTCAACCAGCTTCCTGTGCAGCGCCCCAGAACGTGGTAAACACTAGACCACCGTGGTGCCTTTTCCCTACTTGTTGTCAGCCACAATCTCCTGCATGAGAAAGTGACCCTTTGGCAATATCCGCGTTGGAGCTTCGCGACAATGATAAATGAGTACGGATATCAGCCATCCCAATCTTTCTTTCAGACGTGCACATAGAAAAGCGTGCTGCAAACAATGACAGTCGTAACAATGGTTCCCCAGCAGCTCACGCACAGCGACTTGCTAGTTATCGCTTGTATCTCCACCGAGATTGTTATCCAACTCTTGTAGTTTATATCCTCGACCAGAAATTCATATATTGGAGTTGCTGACATCATCATTTAGCACGCGGGAACTTGACATTTTCAATAGGAGAAATTTATGGTGACTCTGGTTTTTGTTCCACTTATTGTTTTCTTCGTTCCCCGTGGAAGAAAAAAAATGTAAAAGCTTTTCAAGTAAAGAGAACATCGTGTGTTTAAAGGACAGCTGTTCATGAATGGCGTTTGGGGAATGTTAAAGTTATCAACATTTGTGGGAGGGGCCAGGGAGGCGAGGGGAATCATCAAAATCTGAATGTCATTTTGCTCAAGCGAAGAGGCAGTGCCTTGGGTAGGAAAGCGCATGGGGTAGTGAATAAAGAGAGCAGGTTTTATTACCACCCAGCTTGCCCCGATCGGCTGTGGGACCTTGATCATTACTACTGTTCTCATGACAGGTGGAATGGGTTGGACAAAGGGTCTCTAAAGTCTCCTGAGCCTATCATTCTGGGTCTTTTCAGCTAATGTTCTTATAATTGCTTATCAGAGTTGTCTCCACTCAGGAGAGCTATGGGGGGAGGGAGGGCTTGGTTCTCAACGGAATCCCTGGATAGTGCAAACTGTTAACACACTGAGCTGGAAGCCAAAAGGTTGCCTGTTCGAGTCCACCCAGAGGCCCCTCAGAAGAGAGACCTGGTGATATACCTCTGAAAAAGACAAAATCTGCCGACACCGCCCCCTCCCCCAAAAGCATAAGAGTGCTGTAATGTTTGAGAGAGATGAGGGTAGGTGGGACAGATCTGAAAGCAAAGCAGCTCTTCATCTCAGTGCTTTGCTTTTGTATTTTAAACATTTTTGTGTGTGTTTTTTCAAAGAGTATTTTTTTTAAATACTAACGAGGATGTGAAATCTTTCCCACTTATCTAAGGGAAGGAAGACGCATGAGAAGTGGCGGGCCAGTGGGATGGCGGGGAGATCGGGGAGGCTGACCTGAAGTGGGGGTCTCATCCAGTCCAGTGACGTCAAAGCTGGAGAGCAGCAGTGTAAGGGGCAGTCACTCCATTCGTCCCTCACACCTGATCCCTGCTCGGTCCGCCTCGCGTACTTTAGGGGAGCATCAAATCGAGAAGAAAAGAATTTCATGGAAATGCTTGAAAAATAGTAATGTCTACACCCGTAGGCTTAATCATTGTTAACATCTGTACAACAGGTGAAGGACAAATATGAGTATGAAAACCAGCAACAACCATCACCACAACACAACAACAACAACTCCCGGCTGTCGAGTCCATCCTCACCCATAGCAACGGTACAGGGCAACGTAGAGCGGCCCTTTTGAGGTTCTGAGCCTTTAAATCTGAGTCAGCCTCGTCTTCCTCCTGCAGAGAAGCGGGTGAGTTCAAACTGATGCAGTCAGCAGCTCAATCGGTAGCCTACGATGGGTTATCTGAGTCTTGTGTCCCAAGGCAGTGGTACAACCTTGTAGTTTCGTTTCGACCACTGTTTCAGGCACAGGAACACCATCTGTCACTCTTGGGCTGCCTTCCGGCCGAGCTGAGTGTAAACTCTGGGCAGGGGCTCAAATTGTGCCGCGACATGGGTGTAGGGTGGGTGGGAGCAGCCTGTCACTCACCGTCCTCATGCTGGGCACTGTTAGGCCCAATCGCTCACCCTACGGTATGTGTGGTTCCTTGATGTGTGGAGATTTTTCTGTGAGGCCAAGGCCCCCTTCCTGTGTCCACTACTAAGTCCTTCTCAGGGGGGCTCCCTGCCTGTGGCTCGATCCGTTTGGCTCATTTGTTCTTGGTTCTGAAATCATCTCGAAGACTAGTTAGTTGCCAACAGGGTGAAAACAACTGTCGTTTGTGCTCTGGTCTCGTCACTCAATCTGGGCAAAGCTTCCTTGTTTTCTTTAGATCCCGTCTGGCTCTGTGACACCTCCCCAAATATTTTGTGTTTCTTTGAAGCCCTCATCCTTCCCTTAGAGACCTTAGGTTGAGCAGTGAGGCTTTTTCTGTCTCTTCCGCTCTCTCTGCCTCGCTCTCTTCTACTCACTGGAAAATCATCTCCTCCCATGAGATAAAAAGCACATAATGCCCTAGACATCTAAAAACACAGAGAAGCTCTGGTGGCAAAGACCGAAAAAGTGTTTGTTTGTATGTTTTAAATTGCTTAATATATTTTAAAAGTTAGTATTCTAAAATCCCACTGCTACAACCCACAATAGCAGTGGATCTGAAGATACAACCGAATTAATTGAGCTTGCCAGAGCTTGCCCAACTTCAAAAATTAAAAAGGGTTTCACAGGTTTCATATAAGAATAACATATCACTTCTAACGACACAGTGCGTATTAACCTCATTGGCTTTGCGGCACGCAGCATCACTCTGTCTGTGACTTCCTGTCTCTCACTGGGCAGGGAGCCCTCTCTGAGACTAGTCACCAACGGAAAGGAAGCCCCTGCGTTGCGCACCTTCTGACACCAGCATCAGATGAGCCTTGTGGGACGGCTCAGAGTGAGCTGCCCCCCTCCTCCACTCCAAGCCTGCTCTCCAGGCCTGCCTCTGGTCCTTCCACTCTTGCTAACCTGTCAGGTTGCATTTTCAGTTACTGTCTTTGAAAAATGTCCAGGTGGACCGATTAAATCAATGAATAAGAAGCGCCGAACACAAGGCAACAGCAAGTCTGTGGCCTCCCTTGGGATAATTGGTGATATCACAAGTTGTTGAAGATCCAAGCCTGAAAAGGCCTGCTTTGAAGGAGGAGAGGGCACCTGAACCATTTCTTCTATTAAAATGTACATGTCCCTGTTCTTCTCAGTGCCCACCAACCTTCTTCATTTGTATGCCCTGAAAGTTTAAATAGTTAATCATTTCAATTTCTAAAATTTATTATCATTGCCAGGGCACATTCACATTTTTGAAGTGGATTGCACTTTAAGTGTCGCATCATTTGGAGATAATTAGAAAATAAGTGTTTGCTTTAAAACAAACAAACAGATACTCCCTATCGAGTGAAGTAATGGCACAAAGCGGTTCTTCCAGGAGGGCCCACAGCCATCTTATTTGTGTTAAAGGCGTTCCTGGGTGGTGTCAATGGTTACACGCTCAACTACTAATTGAAAAGAGGGCAGTTCAAACCAGCCACAGGCACCTGGTGGGGAGATCACTACCCTGAAACCCCTCCAGGGCCCCGGCTCCTCTCTGTAACACCTGGGGTCAGAAGGGACTCCCATGAATTGAGTTGGCTTGGGTTGATGGTAGACTAGCTAGAAGCGCCTGGCATTCTTCCACATAGAAACAGACCCGAGTTGTTCACCTTTGTTTGTAGACTCACTAGCTAAACTGATCGAATTGATCAGTAGATTGTTATCAGAAGGAAGAGAGGGGAGCTGTTTGGATAGTTGGCTTTCCACCACTGTTTAGGCCATCTGTTCTCCCTTATGAGATAGGAAGGCTGGTTTAGTTCTCTTTGTTAGAGAAATAGGTGAGATCCCAGTCCAAAATCTTGTCATGTGGAGTGGCACCTAAAAAAATCCAAACTATTTTCTGTCAAGTTGATTCGAATTCACAGAGACTGCAGCTTTGTCAGAGTAGAACTATGTACGTTCCACGGGGTTTTCATGGCTGTTAGCATTGGGAAGCATATAGCCAGGACTCTTCTGAGACATCACTGGGTGGATTTGAACTGCTAATCTTTGGGTTAGTATGCAAGCACTTGACCATGTCCATCACCCAGGTTGTCCTTATTGATCCCCTGGGAATCATCTTTTGTTGTTGGCTAGAGAAGGCTGAGGAAGGTTGATGGAAGAAGGGGTGGGGAAATTTGGGCCAAAATCTGGGAGTCATTTTACAGTTATGGTGAAAGACATTCTCTTCCTAAAGCTCCTCTATTCGTGTCTTTGTAACTCCCCTCAAGTTATTGGCTGGGGTCGCACAAGTAGGGTGTGTGAAACACTAACAGAGGGGAATTGGTCAGCTTTGCTATTCCGTTAGGTGCGTAAGTGAGCTGTCTCAGAAGCAGGAAGAGAGAATTCTGTGACCATCAAGACAGAAGAGCCACCATTAGGTGCCTGTTGGAAGTGGCTGAGGCAGCAGTGGCCTTAGCATTGAGATCATGAGCGAGAGCAGACGAGCAGCCTTGAGACTGGGAGACATGGGACTGAGAGGGAGACATGGGATTGAGAGGGCGACATGGGACTGAGAGGGAGACGTGGGACTGAGAGGGAGACGTGGGACTGAGAGGGAGACGTGGGACTGGGAGGGAGACGTGGGACTGGGAGGGAGACGTGGGACTGGGAGGGAGACGTGGGACTGAGAGGGAGACGTGGGACTGAGAGGGAGACATGGGACTGAGAGGGAGATATGGGACTGAGAGGGAGACATGGGACTGAGAGGGAGATATAAGACTGAGAGGGAGATATGGGACTGAGAGGCCAAGGACCAGAAAGAGACATGCTTCCCAGCATGGCTGAGAAGAGGCATTGAAGGCAATAGACTTGTATCCTTAAGGTTTTGTAACCTGTTTGCTTCCCTAATAAACCTCATCATTGGGACTTTTGAGTGACGAGGGCAGCAAAGCACCGAGTCCAGCAGAAAAGTGGGCTGCACTGTGGCGTCTGAAGAGGGCAGGGAAGGATGGAGGGTGGAGGCGTGCTTGAGCGCTGCGTTGTGGCAAGAGTGGTCGGTTGGGGTGTTCTCTTTCTCCTTTGTGTAGCCAGAAGAGGTCCTTTGTGGCCCCCATGCCATTGTCTCGACCTCCTGCTCAATAGATGGACAACGGGACAGATAGCATCTCTCTCCTGCGGAAAGTGCTGTCAAGCACAGCTTCAGGCTGTTTCTTCCAACCGATTTCTAATCAAGCTTTTAGGACTACTTTTATATGTTACTTCTTGTTACTATAAGTAACAAGAAGATGTGCCCTCTCCCCTTTCATCATCATGTTTTCTCATTCAATTAATGTATGCTTGAGATGTATTCGGAAAAAAAAGATTTAATTTAAAATCGTCCCACCCAGAAAAAATAATTTTTTCCCTCCCAAGGAAATGTAGGTCTCTTCCCATTTATGAAGCCATCTAGTTTCAAAGTCTTGAGCAAATCACATTTCATCCATACGGAAATGCTTTCGATTCGCTTCTGCTGCTTTTGTGTCCCACTGGCAGTGTTATGGCTTCCTTTTAAAATTATTTTTAAAAAATGAAGACAAGATCTTTAAAATTATTGAATCACCCATGGCTAGTCACAAACTTTGTAGCGGGGATAGCTATTTTCCCTTGTGTGCCTTCAAAAAAGACTGGTAGCCTCTGTCCTTATCGTCACTTTCCAGTCACGGCTAGCATGCAGCAAAGGGGAATGACACACGAACGCAGAATTGAGAGTTAGCATGGCTGACACCCAGCGCTGACACAGGTAACAGGAGCAGATGGAGCCCGGGCGTCATCGGGGTGGGAAAGCTGCGCTTGGGCTCTGACTTGCATTTTGCAGCGTTTACTCTGGGCCCGGGCAACTTGGTGCTCCGTACCTGATGTAAAAATGTCCACCTCACTCAAATAAATTATGTGCCTTATGGAGTAATTTGCATAAAGCAGCTTTGCCTTTGGGTATGTTTTATAGCTTGGGAACATCTGTATATTTATGTGTACATGGTCCTAGCAAAAATACGTAAACTCACCAGATAGATCTGTATGCTTCTTTGTCACTCACCTTGTTGTGGGCAACTATTTCTCGGTGTACACACCATCCTTGATAACTGAAATCTTCTAGTGTATGGCTTTATCGTAGTTGTGTGGCTAGCAGCAAACAAGCTGGTCCAACTCATACTGAAAACACGTACAACGGAACAAATGTTGCCCTGTCCCACGCCACCCCCTGGATCAGTTGCAGATAAAATTGTTGTGATCTGTAGGGATTTTATTGGCCAACGTTTGGGAGTCGATCGCCAGATCTTTCCTCCTCGTCCTCCTGATCAGTATCATAGCAACTTCCACGCTTCTGACTGGCAAGTGCCCAATAGCTCTCCAAGAGGTTCTTTGGCCAGAAATTGAACCTGGCTATTTCCACACGGAAGGCAAGGACTCCACCGCCGATCCATCATTGTCCCATAAGAACATAACCATTCTATTTAAATTCTCTCCAAGGGTTAGATATTTTGATGATAGTCCATCCGGGCCATTGCCAACATCTCACGTTCCTAGGGTCATAGTCCACAGCTGCAGCAGACAGTCCAGGAGAGCTCAAGTCCGCCTCGTGCTGACAGCTTGCAACTCACGCTAGCGCTGGAGCGCTCTGCTTTCTGCAACAGGGTCCTTGCCAACGCTGAAGGGGCCCGGAAATAAAGGGGAGAGCTGCCCCCCTGGTGCTGGGCAACCTTTAACAGGCGTTAGATATAGGCAGTGCATAAATGACCCCACCTCTGTCCTCCCAGCAGGAAACATTGGGAGGTCTTTTTTTTAATCGTTTTATTAGGGGCTCATAAAGCTCTTATCACAATCCATACATACATCAATTGTGTAAAGCACATCTGTACATTCATTGCCCTCATCATTCTCAAAACATCCGCTCTCCACCCAAGCCCCTGGCATCAGCTCCTCATTTTTCTCCTCCCTCCCCACTCCCCCCTCCCTCATGAACCCTTGATAATTTACAAATTATTATATTGTCATATCTTACACTCTCCAACGTCTCCCTTCACCCACTTTTCTGTTGTCCATCCCCCAGGGAGGAGGTTATATGTAGATCCTTGTAATCGGCTCCCCCTTTCCACCCAACCCTCCCTCCACCTTCCCAGTATCACCACTCTCACTGCTGGTCCTGAAGAGATCATCGCCTTGGATTCCCTGTGTTTCCAGTTCCTATCTGCACCAGCGTACATCCTCTGGTCTAGATAGATTTGTATGGTAGAATTGGGATCATGGTAGTGTGGGGGAGGGGAGGGGGGAGGAAGCATTTAGGAACTAGAGAAAAGTTGTATGTTTCATCGTTGCTACACTGCACCCTGCCTGGCTTGTCTCCTCCCCAAGACCCTTCTGTAAGGGGGTATCTGGTTGCCTACAGATGGGCTTTGGGTCTCCACTCCGCACTCCCCCTCATTCACAATGACATGATTTTTTGTCTGATGACGCCTGACATTGGGAGATCTTTTACGTGATACTCACGATGATACAAGGAGGTTGAGCTCCTAATCCTCAAAGCAACAGCCTTGTTACTGAATTCTTATATGTTCCCTTTCATGTCTTCCAAACGACCACTAGCCAATCACCACATTCCTTCTGTACTCCCTTCCACTGGTTTCTCTGAATCATCTTGGCAACAAAGTAGTAGCCAGGCAAGACCAGGTCTCTCCAGCATGGAACTAAAATAGGGACTATGTGAAACAGTGAGGCGAAGGACATCCCTGAACACACATCCCAGCCATTTGTCTAACTATTTTCTTAAGATCAATTTCTAGAAAAGTACATTGCGAAGTCAAAGGACATGGACTTTTAAAGACAAGCTCAAACTAGTTCTCTGTTTAACCGAGTTCCCACCTGGAAGCGGATTGATTTTCTTTTATTTGCCTTTGTCTACTCAATCCCAGCGCTCTCATGAAGCCGTCCTCTTCCATCATGAAGGAAAGCCTGTGTACTGACTTCCCGTAGTCTTTCAAGCCACCCTCTCAGGAGGGCCTGGAAGCCTTGCCTTTTGCCATCCTGAAATCAGAATGAGCGATAACGCTGAGTACATACTTGCTGGCTCTCAGACAGATGTCTCGCTTTATTGCCCGGTAGTTCTTGAGGATGGGTAACAATTTTGCTGCTGTACAGATTTTACTTATGAGGAAAGTAAGAAATAAGCAAAGCAGTCACTTATCATTCAAGTCACATGGAAATAAAACCAACCACAAGATAATACAGCGGTTTCTCAAACAGCTCAATCTTTATATCACTGGTTGCATGGGGACTCTTAATTACAGGGAGTAAAGCCTCTGGATGATATATTTTACCCACCATCCGTGCTAAGAAATGTATTAAGTAACTGCTGAGGGGACAGAGGAGCTCAAGCTGCAAGCACCTGAGTGGAGCAGCCGTGCCACCTTCCTTGAGGGGCTGCCACAGAAAGAGCGTCAACACCAAATATAGAGGAGCCTCCGCCTTTCCCCAGGCCTCCTGGAGAACATACACTGGTGTGTATAATTTACATAACCATATGTATGCAGTTTTTCTATACATAAGTAATTTCATAAACCCTAGTCATTTGAATAGGCAATGTAACCTTTCTGAGAGCTCCTTTCTGGGAGTCTATTTTTAAATGGTATATCATGTCTTTCTCTTGGCAAACATTTGTAGGTTCTGCCCTCTTGGACGTCTTCCCCAAGAGAAAAAACAAAAATATTTAAAAAAACTTCCTTGGCTCTGTTTGCCAGCAACATCAATAACGGCAGCAAGGCATTCTGACTGCTGTTGATTCTGTCATAATTACGATCACCAAGCTTGCATGATTACAGCGCCAGTAATTCTGTTGATTATAAATAGCACTCATGCGGTAATCCATTAGCAACGACTGGCAGTGTGATGAAGACGTGGTCCACACGCACATGGATAGTGGTACCTTTGAGGATTATCGGTTAGCTATTTCTCAGAAAGTGCTATCCCTACATTCTCTCTCTGCCAGATGACTCCATTGAAAACTTCCTTTAAACTTCACTACACACTCCCGGTTCAGTGTTTCTGCAGCTTCTCCAATGTCCTTCATGCAGTCTAGGCTGTGCTTTGCATTCCAAAGGTAATCCCTTGATAGTATATGGACCTAGTAATGTCGTCGCTTCTTGCGCTTACTGAAAGCATGGGCGCTGGCTTGTGAAAGCCCTCTGGAACGATTTCCATTTCTATTTGAACAGTGATCTATCTGCCTTTTGGCAAAAGTCTATTGAGTGAATTTTTGTAGCTTTGCATTCTTCTTTAGCTGTTTTGTTTTTGTTTATTTTTATGTTTTGGGGGTGGGCCAAGGGTACGATTAGGGTTTATTTTAACACCCACATATCTTAGAGGGAATCTGCATTTATTGTGTAATTGTGGTTTTCGGTGTGGATTTATTGCAAAGGGTCAGGCTGCTCCTGTCAAGAGAATTCCCCCTCAGAAAGATGCTTCTCTGCCTGCCTAAAGCACACTCCTTTGCCAAGGAGTGATGCTTCCATTTTAAATGGTGCACATTGAATAAAACTGTTATCATTCTTGTTTTTTTTCCACTGCCCGGCTGGTTCTTAGGAGAACTTTTCTTCTTTAAAAAACTTTAACATAAACCTTTCTGTATTGACTCAGAGCTAGAATAATTTCTAATGCAGTAGGAACATTTAGCAACAAAAAGAAGTATGTTTGGGACAATTCTCTGAATCATAGCATGAATGTGTATGAGTTTATGTACATGTAAAATTCATTTTATTTATCTTAAGGTGAATTTCTCTAAAAGGTGAATTCTATAAATTAATATCCTATTAGTTGAGACCAAAATGTGATATTTTACAATGTCATTCTGTGCACCCATTCAAATATGAGAACCTCACATACGAAAGTTTTTCAAAAATTTTAAAAGTACGAATAATCTGCTCTGCTATTAGATCATTTGTCCTGATTTGAAGCTACAGGAAAGATATCTTAGGCAAGGACCAAACAGATGGTAATTGTAGAATATGATAAAAATACACAAACTGTGAGAAAGATTTATCCCAACGTTAATGTCAAGGTATTTGTTTTTATTAGACTAGGATGAGCTTTGACACAAGTGAGTATTTTTTTATTGTCCATGAAATTAATCACGGTACATCTGTATTGTGCCTACTCTTCTAATCACTCTGTAGGTATATATAGACACCGACAGAATGCACACAAGAAGTCCAGGTGGTGTAGTGAGGTGACCTCTGGGCTGCTAACTTCAAAGTCAATGGTTTAAACCCACCAGCTGCTCTGTGGGAGAAAGATGAGGCTCCCCATGCATGTAAAAACTTATAGTCTCAGAACCCTTAAGGAACATTTCTATTCTGTTCTATAAGGTCATCCTGAGCCCGAAGCGTCTACTCTGTCGATAAGGTAGCACTGAGTCAGAATCGACTACGTGGCAGTTCAAAGGTCAACGTAATGAAACGTTCTGCCTGTATAGCTCTAACTTAAAAGAAACAAGCAAAAAAAAAGTTGGTTATTTTATTTGAAAAGGATTTTTTTTTAAATCAGCCCAATTGTGGAGTCTATTTTGGAACATGCATTAATCTTAAGGAATTCTTTAAACCCTCCTAGATCACTAGACTCAGCTTCAAATGGAATAAGATCTTCCAAAGCTGACTGGTTATTTCTGATCGAAATGCAGATTCTTGCTGCGGTGGTGTGAAAATTTTTATCAATGGCCCTTCTTATGGTGCTGGCAGAGAACACTGACAGTCCCATGGACTACAAAAGGACAGACAAATCAGTCTTGGAAGAAGTACGTCCAGAGTGTTCCTTAGCAGCGAGGACGGCAAGACATTGTCTTATAGATTTTGTCCGTGTTGTCAGGAGACACCAGTTCCTGGAGAAGGACATCATGCTTGGTAAATACAGGGGTAGTGAAAAAGAGGAAGCCTCTCAACGAGATGGATTGACACAGTGGCTGCAACAATAGGCTCAAACAAAGGAACAATTTTGAGGACGGTGTAGGACCAGTCAGTGTTTCCTTTTGTTGTGCATGGGGTTGCTATGGGTTGGAACCAAGTTGATAGCACCTAGCAACAACAACAACAACGGCTCCTCTGTTCATGTCTTTGTAAGTCCTATCAAATGATTGGGCTATGTGAAACACGAAGAGGGGATTGGTCAGTGTTACCATTCCTCTAAGGATAAGAAAGATATCCTGGAAGTAGGAAGAGAGAGAATTCTACAACCATCAAGAAGAAGAGCTGCCAGCTGAGCATTTGCAAGATCCTTATGCAAAGTGGCAGAGACACAGAGGTTACAGAACTGAGATCTTGTGTCAGAACAGAGAAGTCATGCTGAGATTGAGAGGCAGAGGAGTGGGCAGGCTTTCTGAATCCTGGAGGCAGAGGCCAAGGTTTACATGACTTAGCGGTTGTGGACTAGAAAAACATGTCTTCCAGCATGGACGAGAAGAGGCATTGTGGACAAAAGAATTGTATCCTTCCCTCAACGTAAGAACGCTTTGTTTCTATGAACCTGGCATTCCATGATGCTCACCTTCCCAACACAATTGCCAAAGAAAAAGCGGGTGCATAAGCAAAGGTGGTGAAGAAAGCTGATGGTGCCCGGCTAGCAAACAATATAGCGTCTGAGGTCTTAAGGGCTTGAGATAAACAAGCAGCCATCTAGCTGAGAAGCAACAAAGTCCACATGGAACGTGGAAAAAGCACACCAGCCTGTGTGATCTCGAGGTATCGATAGGATCAGGTATCAGGTATCAAAGAACAAAAAAATCATATATATCATTGTGAGTGAAGGGAAGTGTGGAGTGGAAGCCTAAAGCCCACCTGTAGGCAACTGGACATCCCCTTACAGAAGGGAGGGTCATGGGGAGGAGACGAGCCAGTCAGGGTTCAGTATAGCACCAATGAAACATACAACTTTCCTCTAGTCGTCTAATGCTTCCTCTACCCCCCACTATCATGATCCTGATTCTACCTTACAAATCCAACTAGACCTGATGATGTACACTGGTACACATAAGAGCTGGACACACAGAGAATCCAGGACAAAGAAACCCCTCAGGACCAATAATGGGAGTAGTGATAACAGGAGGGTAAGGGTAAGGTTGGGGAGAAAAGGGGGACCAATCACAATGATCTACATATAAACCCCCCCCCCTGGGGGACAGACAACATAAAAGTGGTGAAGGGAGACATCAGACAGTGTAAGACGTGAAAAATAATAATTTATAAATTATCAAGGGTTGATGAGGGAAGAAGGGGAAAAATGAGAAGCTGATACCAAGGGCTCAAGTAGAAAGCAAATGTTTTGAGAATGATGAGGGCAACAAACGTACTAATATGCTTGACACAATGGATGTATGTATGGATTTTGATGAGAGTTGTACGAGCCCCCAATAAAATGACAATAAATAAATAAACAAATAAACAAACAAACAAAAATTGCAATGGTCCTTGTGATGAAAAAGTTCTAGAAGCCACTGGACTAGATAATCTTCATTCAACAAATGTTCATTCCTCTGCCAGTTCTTGAATCATAAGAAGAAAAATATTTTTGACGAACTAATGAATAGCATAATCTTATAGACTGACAGAAGAATTAACAAATTTTTCTTGGAAGAAGTACAGCCAGAATGCTCCTTAGAAGTGATGGTGAGACTTTGTCTCATGTTCTTCGGGCACATTATTGGGCGGGACCAGTTCCTGGAGAAGGGCATCTTACTTGAAGGAGGAAGGGCTTGCCCTGGATGGGTTGATACAGAGGCTGCTGCAAAAGCAGTAGTTGTGAGCTTGGTGCAGGACTAGACAGTGTTTGGTCCTGGTTTAGAGGGTCACTATAAGCCAGAATAGACTCCACAGCACAAAACAACACCACAACAAGAGTGGGCCAAAGGGAGGGTGAGGTTGTTAGTTTATTGTGCCAACCTGGCCGATAAACACATGTGGGGTTAATTGAAAGGTGGAGGGATAAGTGGCTCAGTGAGCCTCGCCTTTCTAGTTCTCGGGTCTCTTGCTCTCTGATGGTCAGACCAGGGTGCAGCTGCCTTAGCCAGTTCCCTGCTTCAGCTGGGAAGGTTCACTTCCTGCGAGACAACCCTGAGGAGAAGCCACCTGGACCTACCCTGATGCAGCCCTGGGTGCTGGAGCAGTCGTGTGGAGACCCCTGCCAGTGCTGAGATGCCTACTTGCTCACTGATTAGGCTTTCCTCCTGCAGTTGGCGTCATTGTGTGTGTTTTGTGTGATGGAAGAGGACTTTGTGGACTGATGTTGGACATATAGGTTAATGTTGGACTTGTGGACTTGGGCAGCACTAGGTTGGGATGTTTTCTTGATGCGCATTTAACCTTTCTCTAAAACTCTCTCTTATACATGAGTTTCTGTGGCTTTGTTTCCTCTAAAATTCCCAGACTAATATCGAAGGTAAAAGGAGATTCACCACTTAGAAGATACTCACCTTCCTTCATGGCGGATGATGACATTTGGAAATGGATGTATGACTCAGTCTAGCAACATGACAATCGGAACTACTGTTATTAAGTTTAAAAGTGACGAAGGTTGTCATGGAAAATGGTTTGTTGCAGATAGATTTGCCACAATTAAAAAAGAAAACCACCTATGGATGGGGTTTCCATGGTACCAGAGAAAAACACCTTCAACTTTTCAACGCATTGCTCTTGCAGGAGACCAAAGCTTGAGTCGTAGCAGGGTGGGTGCTGGGTGGTGATGAAAACAATCGAAAGAAAAACAAATAGGGTAACTGTTTGAAGCATCCGTGGAAATTCTGATGTGGGGAACACCTCTAATCAGTAAGTCTTCAGAATTCATCAGGGACCCCTTGTTCAGATGGCCTAATTTCCCTGGCTCAACAGCCCAATCATCTCCTTGTCAATTTCACATCGGATTTGTTTCAGGCTCCTTGACTTGTGCTGGAATAACGGAACTGGGTGTGAACAGGAATTAACATCCAGCTAATGGCGATGGCTACTTAGAGAATGGAGAAATAACGCACACTTTGCTTTCGATCGAGCCGCGTTAACCTTCATGCCGAACTCAACTTGAGTAGATCACTCCATTGCCATGGGAAAGGGGTTGTAACCCGAGCTTGCTTTTGAGATTTGAAATTTTGAAAAGCAACACAGCCCCCAGGTGTAGAACTCGTTGGGGGAAAGAAGAGCCGTATGCATCTGTAGGGTGGCCGATGTCCGACACCACTGACAACCCAGGCTAAAGAGCAAGCGCAGCAAGGGGCTCCTCCTGACCACGCCTGACCCTGAGTGACTGTCTAGCTCAGAAAGACCAGACCGGCCAGTGATGGGCTCACCAAATGTGAGGGGGGGCAGCTTTCAGCAGACCGCCGTGACAGCAATGACAGGTGAGGGTTTCCCAGGGCGCTCCCCAACCTTATGTGGAAGTCTGGCTAACTCCTCTGGCCTCCTGCGCAGCCAGCGGCAGTACGGGGCACCTAAGTCGGGGGGTCAAACCCTCTGCCGTAGAGGCGATCCTGAGTCAGCAACACGGGGGTTCCCTATGGAGTCAATCTCGAGGGGAGCAGACAGCCTCATCTTTTCCCTGCTGAGTGGCTGGTGGGTTTGAACGGTGCAGGATGCAGTCAAAAACTCAATTGTGTTAGATTGGGTTCCCTCGGGAAGCCAAATAAGTGATGCTTGCATGTGTTGTCCGTAGAAAGACATTCATATCGAGAAATGGCTTGCACAGTTGTAGAACTAGGTAAATCCCATCCGGTTCAAGTCGGGCTTCTCCTGATGAACAGGAAGCAGGGAAACGAAGCAGACAGCAGGGGAAAGAGACTGGGGAATGTCAAGACCCGAAGTCGGCCGAGTGAATCCACCATTGGTGTCCCACTGAAGGCTCCTGGGCTCAGATCTAAGAACCAGATGTCAGCTCTAGGTTCGGCGGAAAACAAGGGATTCGACTGCTTAGTCTGTTACCCAAAAAGGCTATGGCACCAAGGGGGTGTCATCAGGCTTCGACCCAATTGATAGTTTGGGCTCCGTCCCTTACCCAAGAGTGTCGAGTTGACTTAATCCCCAACCCTCACACCCAATAGCACCACCAGGAAATAGAGATCTCAAAACCAGAGAAGTAACCGATTTTGTGCTAAATTAGGCACAGGGAGTCCCTAGAAAATGGTTTGCATGTCTATATTAGTGTAAGAAAGAAGATAAGTACCTGTATTTGTGACCTTTATTTACTGAGTTGTTATCATAGGTGGGAATAAAGAACACACAACTGTGTGAAACACATGAAGTCTGACGTATTTCAAGCCTCTCAGAGAGGCAGTGTTGGGCAGTGGTAAGAGCATGAGCTGCACCCGGTTGCCCGGGTTTGAGCCCCATCCCTGCCATTTGCCAGCTGTGGAAAGAATACAGAATTTTCTCGATGTGCCTCATTTGTCAAATGGACGTAATGACGATGCCTTCTTTCAAGAGTCATGGTAAATATTAAGCACAAAGCATTGAGAAATGTACCTTGCATCACATAGGATCTCGTTATCAGTCCAGCCCCAATATTTTATAGGAAGAATCCCCCAAGATCACAAAGCAAGTTAATATGAATTCTATTAAGTAACGTGTTTGGCTGACTGTTAGTCTGTGTAGACTAGAGAAACAAATCCATGGACGCACATATGTGTATAAGAAAGAGATTTATATACAAGAGCAATTGAGCATTGAGAAAACATCCCAGCCCAGTCCAGATCAGGTCCATAAGTCTGATATTAGCCCATATGTCTGATACCAATCTATAAAGTCCTCTTCAGACTCACGAAACATACGCAATGACACTGAATGTAGAAGATCACAGGCCAGTGGGTAGAAAGCCTTTGGATCCAGTGGTGTTGTAAGTCTCGCAGCACCGGCAGGAGTCTCTAGGTGGTTTCTGCAGCTTCAGAGGTCTGGTTGCATCAGGGTAGGTCCATTTAACTTCTCTAACTTAGGGCACTAGCGTAGTTCCATGTGTCTTGTCAGCTGCAATGTCTCCCAGGGAGTGGCAGAGAGAGACGGTGTGTCCTGCCTCCAAGAAGGAAGTCACATATTTCCCAGAATTCTCAGGAAAAGGCCAGGCCCACACAGAGGCCTCATTGGCTATGATCTGATTGACAAGCTAGGCTCCACCCCTACACTCTAAATCCTCAAATTGACAAATAATTATATATCTACCACAGGTGACCTAGAGGAGGGTTACCCCATAAGAAAAGTACACCTGTTTCTGACCAGCCCTGTCAGGGATTATAAATTTGAAAAGAGACTCTGATACTATAGACGATGCTGTGGAGTTTGGAGAGGTAAGGTGCTGGCCACACCTAGAACCCAAATCTTTGTTCTGGTGAAAAAATATGAACCACTTCATGGCAAATTAGTAAGTAAGCACAAATAAGCCCATGCTTACCTTGCTAATTGGGTAATCCACCACTGGCGTGACTAACCTAACTGCCTTGGTTTTCCCAGGACTGTCCTGGTGTGAGACTGAGTCATGCCTCACAGACAAAGCTGGGCTGAGTTTAGTTGCATGGAGTGGGACCAGCTGAACGAGGACCTGACCCTGGAAGAGATTTTCTTTTGGAAGAGAGCAAAGACACTGCTCCGAATGCAAGCTCCTGGTGTGAGACTTTGATAGCAGTTAAGAACGTATCTGTCAGGTTGTGTGTGTGTGGCCAGGAATTTTGCAGACAGGCTTCCCATCCTCTGGGGGAATTCCAGCAGTGCAGATGTCGGCATGAGCTGCAGCTCATACGCTGAGGGTCTGTCCTGCTATTTACAGAATGAAGTTCTGAATAATAATCTAAGATTGCATTTTGGAGAGCGTTTATCTCAAAGGAGTTTGGTGTTCTTGGCAGTCATTATTTAATTAATCCTCACACTGTCTCTTTGCGACACGGAGCAGGCAGGTGTAATTATCTCTGTTTTGCAGATTACATGCCTTGGAGTTATGCCTGCTTCCAAGGTGCCTGGGAAAGAGATGTACCACTCTGATAATGGTGAATCTTGGACTCCATGTGACTCCAGGGAACCCTAAGTGAACATCACACGTGATGCACTCCATATTAACAGTCCCTCTCTCTTTGCTTGACACACAGAGGGTCTAATCATCATGTTGATCAGCCTGGTCCTCCAGGCAAAAAAGGCAGCATTGTTACTCACCATGTGGCCTGGCCTTCAGGGGACAGAGACAGTATTCATTTCATTTTCTACACTGGAGAGGGTCCTCCGACGTCTTCCGGGACCGTTTACTGATTGGAATGGAATAACGGATTGATAACTGAAAAAATGCCACCGAACAACCCCCACCCTTACCTTAGGAGGTAAGCCCCAGCAGGAAGGAGATAATACAGGAGACTAGGAATCGAGTTTCCCATCAGAATCCAGGGACATGCCTCTGTTCACTCCTGGGACAAGATGATGAACAGAGTTACAACAACACTGATAATCAACATGCATTGGGTTTGCATGGCAAAACAAGCCCCATGCCAGGCATTTTCTTTGCATCGACTCATTTAACCTTCACCAGTATGGTAGGAATTAAGTTGTTCAGAGGAGGTACTACAGGACAAAGGAAAATGATTTGCTAAAGATTACCCAGCGTAGAGCTTGCGGATATAACCACCAAGATCTGAGAAGGAATAAAACATGTGGGAAATCATTTGCTCCCCATCAAGCCTTGCCTAAATGATAAAGTCAAAGTATCTTGGCTGTTGGCTAACCATGCTCTGATTGGTGCGGCTGGGGAGGTCAGAGGCGTGTGGCTCTACCATGAGGCCAGCAGGAGTGACCATACCGACACAGAAGCAGACTTGCAAGGGTTGCAGGCCTTTCTGGGCTTCTAGTTTCCCAAGCCTGCCACTCAGGTCAATCCCAAATCAATGTAATTATTCTCTGCCCAGTGCTTCCAAATTTATCATGGTTTGCTCGCAGGGACACAAGCTCATTGGTTATTGAGCAGCAGCAACTCGGTTGATAAATAATGTAGGTTAGGAAAAGGAGGAGGCCGTGGTGGTGGTGGTTGGGGACTCCAGCGACGAGGAAAGAATTTGGGGATTCTAAAAATGGAGAAGGGAACAAGCCGGTTTCATCTAGAAACATTGTGTAGTCATTTCAAAGGACCCCTGCAAGCATTTGTAGGCAAAAGCTTATATTTGGCAAAAGTTAGTTTTATTATAGTCCCTAGAAGGTTACCGGAGCCCTGGTGGGAGAGTGGTTAAACATTGGGCTTTTAACTTCAAGGTTAGCAGGTCAAAACCACCAGCTGTACCGAAGGCGAAAGATGAGGTTTTTCTAGTGCCGCAAAGAGCTGTAGCCTTGGAAACACACAGGGGCAGTTCCACCTTGTCCTACAGTCACCATGAGCTGACATGGACTGGATGGCAGTGAGTTTGGTTTGGTTTAAGGATACCTCTCAGTAGTAGGGACGTAACGCAAGCTCCTCATGGGCAGCTTTGTGAAATTCTGGAGCCTTGCTCCAGAGTTCTACGAGGGCAAGAGCAATTCAGCACAACTCGTCTCTGTTTCAGTTTTATCTTTAAAATTCAGAACAGCATATATCATCCTGTCATTTGCCAACCTGGCTGTTACCCTCAGGCAGTGCCCACGCTTACCTAAGCTGCCTTTGCTTGTCCCCTGTTTCCCTAGGGCCTCTCCTGATTACACGTTCTGCCTCCCAGTTCCAGACCGCTTGAAGCAGGATGCACTTAAGGTGCACACACGCCGATCCGCCCTTATCACAAATCTACCCCTGAGCATGGGCTTCCTCCATCCCTGAGACAGAGGTCCTTTTCTGCCCAGACAAGACCCTAACTGCCAAAGAACGATGTTCCCTTCCAGTGCTGCTTAGATTCCTGGTGGCGCCAGAAATGCCCCCAGGTGCTGGGAACCGTGGTGCCTGTCCTTGATCTTGACAGTGCCCTTCTATACATACTGGAGCACAACTGTTCTTTCGGCACATAGCTCCTGAGGCCTGTGGGTGCTGCACACTATTGTAAGAACTGGGGACAGCGCAGTGAAGGAGATGGACACGATTTTTGCATTTATGGGCAAAGGGACAATGAGCAATTCATATGGGTTAGACGGTGTCCTATAAGAAAAGATATATTGATAATCCTAACCTCTGTACCTGTGATCCTGTTTGCGAAAATATCTGGAGTTTCCTTTTTCAGCCAATGTTAGCAGTTAAGGTAAAAAGGTCGTACCAGACAAAGGTGGGTCCTAATCCTACATGATTAGTGTCACACAAGAGGACAGGCATGGAAACAGAGTTATACAGAAGGGGATGGCAGAGCAGATTCATCTACAACAGTGGTTCTCAACCTTCCCAATGCCGTGACCCTGTAATACAGTTGTCATGTTGTGGTGACCCCCAACCATAAAATTATTTTTGTTGCTACTTCATAACTGTAATTTTGCTATTGTTATCAGTCAGGGGACCCCTGTGAAAGGGTTGTTTGACCCCCAAAGGGGTCGTGACCCACAGGTTGAGAACCGATGATCTACAACAAAGGCATTCCTAGGGTGGCTGGCAGCTGCCACAAATGAGAGGGGTACAGAGAGTTCTTCCTTCTCAGCTTCAGAAGGAATCAACAGGCTGATGTTGTATGAGTCTGAAGAGGAATTTATAGATTCGTATCGGACATATAGGATAATATCAGCGTTATGGACTTGGTCAGGACTGTGCTGGGATGTTTTCTCCATGTTCAATTGCTCTTGTATATAAAGCTCTTTCTTATACACATATGAGTGTCTATGAATTTGTTTCTCTGGTCTACCCAGACTAACACCATTCTTTAGAGCCACCTCCCTTGGGGTGTTTTGTTATGTCAGCCCCGGGAGACTAAGACAAGACTCAACAAGTCACAAACAATACGTATTGTGACTTCAGGAAGTGGCAGCCTGCTCCAGGAAGATGGTGAGCAGGGCAGGAGATGGGGATGCCATTGTGGAGTGGGATGGCCTTCTACCCCATGGCCCCCATGGCTTCCTGAGAAGAAACTTCTCCTCACTCTCCTCCTTCAGCCCCCACACCACCACTCAGGACTGATCACAGACAGTGAAAAATGAAAATGCCAGGTCCCTTGTTTGAAAAAGAATTAAGAATTTTTTGATGGTAACCAAACCCAAACCCATTGCCTTGGGGTCAGTCGCAGCCATAGCATGGTCTTCTCCATGGCCTCCCAGGCCTGTGAAAGTTGGACGCTGAGGAAGGAAGACCATAGAAGAATCCATGCATTCGCATTGTGGTGCTGGAGAAGGATAGGGAAAGTCCCATGGACTGCTAAATGGACAAACGGGTCTGTGTTGGAAGAAGTAAGCCCAGAGTGCTCCTTAGAGGCAAGGATGGCAAGACTTCGTGTTACAAACTTAGAACATCTTGTCAGGAGAGACCAGTCCCTGGAGAAGGACATCATGCTCCATAAAGTAGAGCAGCAGTGAACGAGGGGAAGGCCCTCAAGGAGATGGATTGACATAGTGGCTGTATCCATGGCCTCAGGCCCAGGAACAATTTTCGGTAAGGTCCAGGGCTGTGCAGAGTTTCCTTCTGTTGTGTATAGGGCCCCTATGAATCGGTGCCGATTTGATGGCATCTAACAACATCAAGGACAACCTAAATCTTCAGCCTGCAGGCGGGCGCCACACCCCTGGGCTGATTTTTAAAATCCAAGTCAGCAAATGCAAGACGTGTTTGCTGAACATGGTATGCTCACTTCCCTGTCCATGGCCAGGGGCAGATGGAGCGAAAGAGCATGGCTGAGTTTATGATTGGCTCTGAGACACGGGAGCAGTCCCGGCATGGGTCTGCTCATAATCCAGAGAAGCATACAGCTCAAGTAATCCCCACCTCATCAAAGCCCCTAGACACAGTTCATTCAGCAACAACTCACTCGAGTCCCACCTGCTGCCTCCGGAGCTTTGCTTTCCTGTCCAAAGCAGCTCTGCTTTCTGCGGGTCATTCTGCGCTCCATGCTTCCATTTGTCTTCAGTCCCCGAGACCTCTGGTAACACTAAAGCCGTTACAGCAAGACCACATGGTCATGCCTTTGAAGGGTCCTTTTCCGGTCCCCACTGGTGGGCTCAGCTTATCCATCAGGATGTCCTACTGCTGCATTCACTATCCCAGGCATTGCCTGTCGGCCTTGACTGCAGCTCAGAGGCAAACTCACTGAACCCTGAATCTGTGCTCCCTTCCCCCAGCTGGCTCCCCAAACCTCAACCGGCCAGCGGTTCCATCCCCCAGCCCTTCTTTCACAGTAGGGGCAGGCCCTGGGTCATCTTCTGTCTCTCCACCTGGCCTCTGTCACAGTCAGACTCCGCTTAATTCTCACCTGCTGCTTCTCAATCTTGCTTTGCAGCAGTCAGATGGGATCGATGGTTAAAACTGCTACTGGTCTTCAGCAGAAGTTTCAGAACTTCTGGGCATTTTCTCCGAAGCATCCCTAAGGAGAATGTTCAGAGAAACACCCACAACAAGTAGCCTGTCTATTCAAGAAATGCTCTCACTTCCCCAAAATGTAACTATCCAATGTTTTGTGTGCTCTTTAAACTGCCGGCAAAGGGTTTAACCCAGTGCCTGGGTTCAAAGCCACGTTTCCCTGGTCTCTGCTCCTAGGTGAGCTGAAGGCAAGGGTAGAATCAGCGTCTCTAAATGAGAGAGATGACCAGTGTGACTCAGGAGCAGGAAGGAGTGGAAGACGAGGAAGCCGCATCAGATGTTTTCGCCTCATGGACGCTACACTGAGCTGTGTCCACGGGAAGGACCAGGGTTGACAAGCTTCTTTCGTGCATGGAAATGAGGACGATAAGGGCTCATGATTTTGTCTGTCAGAAGAAGAGAATTGCTAGTTTGGTAACGAAGGGGATTTAAAATGTGTTTTCAGAATCACGTGTTCTCTCTCTCTCTTGCTCGCTGGCTCTTTTCCCCTATAGCAGTTGGAAGGAATAGAATTAAATCAGGCCCATCTATCTTCCCAACACGTACAAACCGTGGTACAAAAGTCTGTGCAGTCTGAGTTGAAATAATTTAGGCCTATTTAGATACTCTCTGATGATGACCTATTATTTTGGTACAAGGCATTAAAGCATGCCTACCCATTGAAATGGGTACCCAGGATCTTGCTTCACTACTAAAGTAGAGGCAAGGGGAGTGGGAAAGCCTGAGCCTGTGGCAGGGCTGCCCCGAGGAGGTGTGACATCAGAGATGTGCAGTAGGCGGCAGGGGCAGCCCCAGGGCAGAGCAGGAGCTCGGCTCCCGGCTCGCAAGCCCACTGGCGCCCTCTTAGCGGTTCTTTTCTTCGCTCAGGATTTTAGTTTTGTTCTGGCTTTGTTTTCTGTCTCTTGGCCCACCCTGACCATGTTGTCCTTGACCTCAGAACTGGATCCGACCAGTGAGGGGTGATCATCCCGAGCTGCCTGTGTTCCCCAGCAGCTTCTAGGGCCAGCCAGCTAGCTCTAACTCAGGACAGGGACCTCACCTCTACCGTGCTCCCAAACAATCCCATCCCTCATCCTAAATTTAGTTCTTCCAAATGGACTCTTTCATTCGCGGATTTACTGCCACCTTGATTTGAGCTGATACAAAACATGCCTTCAATGGTTTCGGGGTTTGTTTTTGTGCTATGTTGTCTATGCCGACACATAATGGTTCCACCTCTATATCTCAGAAGAAACCGGTGCATTTTTTTCTCCTCAGTCTCTTTTTCGGTCTTTGTTTTGTTTTTATTTTTGTTGTTGTTGTAAATTGGGTGACGGTTTCTAGAGCAAGTCATTTTGTTTCATCTCCTTCATTGCACCCCCTCAATGTACCACCAGTTATGCTACGTACTGGGTTCCCGGTTTCTATTCCTCCTCCTTTCCAACCCCTCTGAACTTGGACGCTGGGTAAAGGTACTGCTCTGGTTGACGGGTCTAAGGGAAGCGCCCTCGCTCGTGTTATCGTTCCCCTTTACAGACCTGTCTATTGTTTGACTGAAAATTGAGACCTGGGGCGGAGTTCCTTTTCAGACCTCAAGGCTAAGGGGAGTGGTGGGAATCAAATAATTTATCAACTGGTTCACTTACATAATGACTGTCTGAAGTATAAAAATATATATACTCTGTGAGGGAAAGTCTACATAACCACACACACACCCCTGCCCCTCACACACACACCTCCTCTAGAGGAATGAGCAACGGAAACCATGCAAGAAGGCAGACAGCAATCAGTGTAAGATATGAACATAATAATAGTTTATGATTTATCAAGGGGTCACTAGATTGGGGGAGGGGAGGGAGGGAAAAAAGAAGAGCTCATACCCGAGAGGTAAACTGAGGCACAGGATGAGAACAAAGTCAGGACGAGGTAGGTGAAGTCAGAGGCAGCTTTATTGTAGCAAAAAGAGAGAGCGCGAGAAAAGTGTGCTCCTGGGCGGAGTGCCGTGGTCTAGCAAGTAGCCCAGGGAAACCACAGGCTTTGCCTCGGGTCTGGAGTTTTTAAAGGGAAGCGGGAGAGGGGGCTCTGTGCAGCAGCAGCAAGGTTTATGCCCCAGGAGGTAGTTTATCAGTTCTGGCAGGCAGGCTGATGGGATTTCAGGGAGTCAGGCATTCCAGGTCTTTGGTATCCTCATTTCTGGGGGGAATCTGCTGATCTCTGGAGGCGTGGCAGGGAAGTGGAGCCCTCACCTGCTTCAGCTCAGTCCAATCAATACCAAGGGCTAAATAGAAAGTAAACGTCTAGAAAAGAATGATGGCAACATATGTACACTATGCCTGATACAATTGATGTATGGATTGTTATAAGAGTTGTAAGAGCCCCCAATAAAATGATCTTTTAATAAAAAATACATATATAGAGAAAGGTAGTTAATTACTTCATAGAGTTCATTCTTAAGAATCATAAAAGATACACAAAACTAGATGATGTTATAAGGAAGAGTTTTTAAATATGTATGAAAAATATTAAATAATGTCTGACAAAAAGCAATAAAACTGTCGATTAAGATATGGCCGTCTTGCTTTTGTTTTGGGGGCCTCACTTGCAACGTCCTGCACTTTTCTCCGAGCCTCCCTGGCTGTGTGCTCTAATCGTAGCCATCTTTTCACCGTGGGAGCGGGAGCCTGTGCCTTTAGAAATGGGCCAATTATTGTGTTTGAGATATTAGAAACAGGTAACTTCTCTTCTCTGGGTATATGATGTTCATCTTTGAAAAACCCCTTTCTGCTTCTGTTGAATGGATAGCAATTGTTCTGACAATATTTTTAGCTGTATGAATACTTTCAAGAATTGCATAATCCACTCATAACAGCTCATGGGAAGTTGGAGTGTAATGCAAAATTGAAATGAAAGACATCCTCTGGTTGTTTGGCACTTTCTCTCTTTATATTATATGTTGGTTTACTGACATACAAACAAGGCAATAAAAATGTAGTATTTCATCAAAAGTCTCATGAGTTTTGCTCTTTACCAAAATGAATAAACAACATTACAAGCATGGTTCTGTCTAAATTTTTATACCTATGGACAGAATGAACATTACTACGGATGCTTAGAACACACTGTTGCTCAGATATATGTTAAAAAAGAGAATGGAAGATAAATTTGTGATTTCCACCCTGGACAGCTACCCAGCCACCCACCTAAGAGAGAACCCTGATTACAAGAGCCATTTTAACAACCGTTTCACTGAGCCCAGCCAAAACATTGGTATTAGTTCTATTACAATGGTGCAAACTGGCTGAATCCCACCATTGGCTAAGGGCCATGATTTAACCAATAAGGCTGGTTTGTTTTTTTTTAATGATTTTTATTTTTGCTCCACATCTGGCTCCCCCTCTACCCAGGACCTGTTAAATGCATCCCTTTCAAAGCCACTGGTAGTGGTAGCTGGGCATCGTCTGTCTGGTTCAGTGTTTCCCGAAGTGGGTGATACCACTCTCTAGGAGGCGCTACAGTGATCCAAGAAGCTACACACAGCCCAGGGGCAGAATCCAACTCCTAGACACTGGACAGAACAGAGTTGAACTGCCCTGTGGGTTTCTGAGACTGCAAGTCTGTTTTTCTTTAATAGTTTTATTGATACATAATGATCACATCATGCAATCCAGTTGTTCAAATAATATTAAGAAGGTCGGTGCAGTCATCATCACAACCAACTATGGAACATTGATTGTTTCTTATATTTATTGCTGGTGACTCCTCTCCTCCTCCTCCCCTTCCATGGCCCCAGGCAATTATTAATCCTGCTGTTGTCTTTGTAGATCCACCCTTCCATACTTTCCTAGTCAGAAAATGAGGTAGTTAGTTGATTGTGCCAACCTGGCCGATAAACACAGGTGGGTTTAATTGAAGGGCAGAGGGATAAATGGCTCAGTGAGCCTCGCCTTTCTAGTTCTCAGGTCTCTTGCTTTCTGATAGTCAGACCAGGGTGCAGCTGCCTTAGCCAGTTCCTTGCTTCAGCTGGCATGGCTCACTTTCTGCAAGACATCCCTGAGGAGAAGCCACATGAACCTACCCCGAAGCAGCCCTGGGTGCTGGAGCAGCTGTGTGGAGACCCCTGCCAGTGCTGAGATGCTTACACACTGACAGACTCGGCTTTCCTCCTGCAGTCGGCATCATAGTGTGTGTTTTGTGAGCTGGAGGAAGACTGTAGATTGGTGTCAGACATATGGGTTAATGGGTTTATGTTGGACTTGTGGACTTGGGCAGCACTGGGTTGGGATGTTTTCTTGATGTACACGTAACCTTTATATAAAACTCTCTCTTATACATAAGTTTCTGTGGATTTGTTTCTTTGAAGTACCCAAACTAACACAGAAAAGCATACAAAACACAGACACAAAAGGAACGAATAACAATGACCAAATCACACAGAAACCCTGTGCTGGTTTCAGTAGCACTCATACTAAAATGGGAAAAATGGAAACATACAAATATTAGCATGATCCCTCAGCAAGGGTGACACTCAGATTTGCAAAGAGTTCCATTTTTTGTGTTGCATATAATTGTGTCACAAATTAGGGGGGAAATTACATGAATAAGAGTGAGTACAAGAAGGAGAGAGTGTTCTAGAATTGACCGCGCTGATAATTGTACAACTCTTCTTGATATGATTGAAGTATCGAATTGTATGACATGGATGAAGTGCTCATAAAACTGCTAAAATAAAATAAAACAGAAAAACTGTTAGATTCCTCAGGTGGAAATTCCTAGGTCAGTGGCTTCACGGGAGAAAAAATTCATGCAGAAGCCTGGTTTGGGAACCAAGTGGGCTTTTATAAAGAATAGAAGTTTCAGGTTTTACATGGGCACCTTCAGGGCACTTCACACCCACACATGGATCTTGGAGGCCAGATTGGAGGAGCTGGAAAAGAGGGCGGTGGGCTCCCTCTCAGTCTGACGTTTTCAGGGCCCTCCACTGGAGGGGTGGTTGAAGGTACTGGTTGACCCCATTGGCTGAATGAAGCTCACCTGGCCTAGACTGGGGTCCTCCCAGTGTACTGGCTTCCTGTCTCAAAGAAGGCTTAAATGTGAGCATCCCCTCTAGCCTTGAGCAGCTTCCAACTTCCTGTAAAGGGGGGAGGAAGGCTTTAGCATGTAGAGGGACAACCCCTGGTTTCTGCCTCTAGCTACCTAATAAAACCTCAATAGAAAAAAAGCAGAAAATACTTGAATTATATCTCAATAGTCCTATTTTTTTAAAAAGAGAATGCATTCAAAATGGGTCAAAAAGGAGCTCTAATAACAAGGTGTTACATGACAGCTTCACAGCAGCTGCTAAAATGCACTTTACACTGCTCTTTGTCTGATATTAAGGCTATTCACAGTCTTAGACTATGGGCAGTGGTGATTAATGGAGACTCCATCCACGTAGGGATCCTGCAAATGGATCTGGGGCTTCCACTATCATCTGTAATGGTTGAGATGAGAACTCTTTATGCCTGTAACATTCTTTTTAAAAAAATCATTTTATTGGGCACTCTTACAGCTCTTATAATAATCCATACATCCATTGTGTCAAGCATATTTGTACATATGTTGCCATCATTCTTTTCAAAGTCTTCATAAGTTTTCCTTGATGTTTCCTACTAAAACAAAATTAAAATGCATTCAAATTTAAAATGCCACTTAATATTTTTTAAGTCTCCTTTTTCCTTCTTCTGGTCATATCTATCTTCAAGAATTCTCTTCTGAGTACATGCCGTTTGTATGAAATCTTTAACTAGTCACCCTGGAGCCCTGCTGAGTCCTGGTAGGCATGTGTCACCTAGTGCTCTCCAGACTTCTGGTGGAAAAAAATCTTCCTAGGATAATTCCCCTCAGAAACTTTTGTTATGTCCAGATTAAGTTATGTATTACCTGTGGTTTCCACATGTAATGAAACACAGGTGAGCTTTAAAAGTTGCCCACACAATACTCTGTTTTAATGATTTATCAATAAATCATTTTCCCTCCAAATCTTTTTGTTTATTCCCATGTATGAGGGGGCTGCAAAGAGCTTGTCAAAAAAATTCTTGATTTTTTAATTCCACTTGTCCACAACATTTTTAAGGCCCCTCAGATTAATCCAAGGTGATACAGCATAGCATGTTTGATTCCAAATGATAATTTTATAGATTTTAGTGATAAAGTCTAATTCTTATATTGCTCCCATGATGTAGTCAGTAGTACATTTAAAAAGGAAAAAACGTGCCCACGTTTGTTCAACACTTAGTTGGCTTCCTACAGTTACCTTAGTGATGTTACTGGAGTTTCAGGTCCTTGCCTTCTAAGATAAAAATTTACTTTGTAAGGCACCGAATGGTTTTTTTCACATAGAGAATTTTATTGAGAGTCTCCTGGGAGAGAGAAAAGTCCCACCAGCTAGCATGGAAGTTCTTGCACTTCACTCCTGGCCCCTGGGAAGCAGGCTTTTGAAATGCTTGGCTGCTGAGATTGTTGGGAAGATTCCACTGGTGGCAAGGGTTTCTGGGAAATGTAGTCCCAAGATATTGCACAGACTGCCCCTGCTCTGTCCAAATCTCCACTCTCACGCCTGTGCTTTTGCACATTGAAATCCAAGTAGAACAAATTGCAAAATATTTAGGAGTGCAATTTAGCGAACTTGCTTGTTGTTATCTTTTCTTAAGGATGCAGTAAGAATTATTTTAAGAAAATGTTCATACACTTACAAGTACTATATATGCTAAGAGCTAGCTAGAGCTATTGTTGGCGTAATAGTTCAGTCAATAACTGCATTTAAAGTTAGATCACACTTAACCTTCAGCTGTTGGTGTAATCTTTGTATTTGGCAATAGATTTTTTCATGTCACATTTAACCTTGATTTTAAAATAAAATGGCACAAGTTTCTAAGAAAGAAAATCCACTAGATTTTCATGGCAATTTTCAACACTAAGTGCACATTTAATCCCCTGGGGAGCTCGTAAAAACCGAAATGCCCAGGCCCTGCCTAAGACCATGACAGCCAGGCGGGGTTGTCCGGAGACACAAAAGCAGCGACACTCATGTGTGTATAAGAAAGAATTGTATATCATGAAGGTGTCCCAGCCCGGTCGGGCTCAAGTTTGCGGATCTGAGGGCATCCATGGAGCCCTCTGCAGACTCCTGTAGCTGCAGGCCTAGAGGGAAGCAGGAACATCAAAGGCCTTTGGGGGCAGCATCTCCTGGATCCAAGGTCAGTGGGAACATGCCAGGGTGCCCACAGCTCCCAGGGTCAGTGCCCCATGGTGCCACCTCTGGAGGCAGGCATGGAATCCAAGTAAGGAGAAAGGGGAAGAGCTAGAGAAAAAGAGTTAGAGAGGTTCTCAGGGTCTCTCTTCCAAGAAGGCCACACACCCGTGATTGACAGATTAGACTCCACCCAGACTTCCACATATGCACTATGAAGTTGACATAAAATCTAACCACCACAGAAAATTGAATTCCAATGTCCTAGGTCTGTGGTTCTCAAAGTGTGGTCCTGACCCAGCAGTTTCCGCAGCACCTACGAACTTGCTAGAAATGCAGGGTGTCCGCCCCCTCCTAAATCATAACTCTGGGGTTGCCGGACGGGTGGGAATGCTGGGCCCAACCACCTGCGTCTGAACAAGGTCTTCAGTGAATTCTGATGCTTACGTTTGAGAAGTGCTGTTCTCAGGATGAGTATTTGTATCTGTATTTTAAGTTCTCAAGGATTAAAAGAAGCGTCCAGGGTTGGGAAGAGTGCCTTATGAGGTCAGAGGTCAAAAGGGGAAGAATTCCCCGGAGCAACATTGACACGAAAAGTTAAAAAAAACCCCAAACACATTATGTTTCTATATAAGAGAAAGAGGACCTCTACACCCCCAATTCCCCCCTGTGAAGGAAGCCCGTCAGTGTAATGTGGGGAGGTCCCGTTTACTGGTTGGAACAGAACAGCGGTGCCATGCTCCCAGGATGGGCCAGCACCTTTGCCTTGGTCTGAGAGTGGTTGCTCTCCATCCAGGTAAAGTGATGGAAATCACAATGATTGGATTCAGGACTGAACCTCATGTTTAGGTATACGTCATCCCTGCCTGCAGAGAGAGCATTTTAGATCAGGTAGATGAATTGGGAATTTCATGAAAATATTTCATCACACTCTGCCTAATAAAAGAAATTCTGGGTAGCTCAAACTACCAAGGAGTCACCAATTAACCAAAGGACTGGAAGTGAGAATCCACCCAGAGGTTTCTTGGAAGGCAGACTTGCCAATCTCCTGAAAGGCTGCAGTCATTCAAATCCTAGGAAGCATACTGTCTACCCTGACACACGTCCACTAACCAGGAAGTGGCAGCGACCCCAAAGTAATGGCCTTATTTGGGGGTACCTAAGACATTTCCTTGAATTCAGCACTCTAAGTCACTGTTTATGAGAATATTCAAATAAATACATTAAGGAGAACAAAGCAATAAATGTTCTACTTCATCAAGCCTTCCGATTAAATACAACGAAGCAATTTTAACAATTATTTTAAAACTCATCACCTCAGGAGTAGCTTTTTAAGGAACTGATAATAAGCATGGGGAAAAATACTGTTTTGAGTCAATTTTATAATTTAAGATGTCTACATTTAATTCTCCTCATTAAATGTATTAATTATCCATGAAGCCCATGAAAGGGCATATGACATTGGGTAAATCTGCTGCAAAAGATATCTTTAAAGTGTTACAATACATATTTTTAAAAAGGAAAAATGTTACTTTGATGACTAAGATGCCCCTGACCCAAGCCATGGTACTGTCACTTGTTTCATATTGCATGCAAAATGCATGTATTTGCATATACATGAATAAGGGAAACAAAAGGAGACTCGATATATTGGAATGGTGGTGTTGGTAAAGAGGATTGACTGTATCAGACCAGTAAACTGAACAAAGCTGTCTTGAAGTACAGTCAGACTACTCCTTAGAAGCAAGGATGACGAAAGTGCATCCCACCTCACGTACTTTGAACGTGTTAACAGGATGGGGTCAATTTCTTGAGGAGGACACTGTGCTCGGTAGAGGGTCCACAAGATAGAGAAGACTTCAAGGAGATGGGTTGACACAGCAGCTGCACCAATGGGCTCAAACAGAAACAATGGTGAAGGTGGTGCCGGCCTGGGCAGTGTTTCAAAGCAGACTGGATAAAGCAAACAACAACAATAGTATTTAAAAAAATAAACCCAAACCTAGCGCATTGAATCTATTTCCATTCACATTGGCTTTGTTTCGGAAACTTCATACATTGTTACGGGAGCAGACAGCTCTGAAAGCAAAGGACCCAATAAAAGGAGCAGCTGCCAAGGGGATCAGACGAGCCAGGTCAAGTCCAGGCAGACAGGTCAGCGCACGGTTATGGTGACGGCAATCTCGACAGATTTTCTCAGGGTGATCGTGGGGGTTATTATAAAGAAGGTTTAAGAACATCGAAAACTGCATTTTAAGGAAAAGGTGAGGACAATTGTTCTGAGCAGTTGTCCATGGTGATAATGTCCCTTCTCATTCCTCACGTGTAGCAAAGGCTGTACTATGAAAATTTTGTTGGGAAATCTTAACCTAGCACGGATCAGGCCCCATTCAGACTTTGTTTTGTTCCCCCAAATCAACTTTTCAAACTCACAGTTTGAGTCTCTCAAGACTGACAAGGCTGTGTTTCTGACGTTGTGTAAATTGAAACACTCAGGTTTCTTTGGGCAAGGGCTAGAGATGGAAACACCGTCTTCAGAAATGTATAGACCGATATGGAGGCTCTATCAAGAAACAACCACTTCACATTTTGATGTTATTGCTTAGTAAAAATTTTATAGCATTTTTCCCTCTTACCTCCCTATCTGATGTCAACAGACACTTGGCTTTATATGTTTTAGCGTTTTTAAGATGAATGAATTCTTAGCATTAAAAATGATCCCAGAATGTATAAAACAAAGCTCAAAAGGAGAATTGCCTTTGCCAATCGAGGGTGAAATGATTTTGCAAAACTCACTTCTTTCACAAAGGAGACTATTGTCACACCCAGCAAAATAAATATATTTTCAGAGCTATTGAAAGTCGAATGAGCTCAGAAAGCAATAAGAAAAACCATACATTCGCTACAAAGTCAGCTCCCTCCCTCTTTAATTGAAACCTCAGTAGTCCTCAACTGGTAAGCCACCTCACAGCATGCTGATGAGTCTCCATTTAGTGCATTTACGTCTGCAAACAATGTCACCCGATGTTTGCAGTCCCTCTGCTGTGTCCCTGTCCTGTCACCTCCAACCTTCGACTGAATATCTTAAGTGACATGAAATCCACCTTTTCCTAACACAGATGGTGCATCTTATCCTTCTTCCGAATGCTGGGAAATCGCTTTTCCATATTGGCCTCCTGTCTATCTTTCTACTACCTGTATCGATCTTGGCTCCAGTCCCAGGGCCACATGGACCATGTCTAATCCCGCCACAAATGTACAACCCTTCATATATATGAAAATTGTTGCCAAGATGCAATTTTACAGAGATTAGTGTAAGCTTTCCATTCAGATCTAAACAGCAAGCTGTAGATGGACAAGATTGCAATAATATGACTCTGCAGCTCACAGCCATTAGCTCTGTGGTGCGGATAAGGAAACTCAGGCTTAAGAACTTGAACCCACCCTGGCCTGGCGTTGCCGATGGTCATTGTATTAGTCTGGGTACTTTGGAGAAACGAATCCACAGCAACTCATGTATAAGAGAGAGTTTTATGTAAAGAAAATGTGCATCACGAAAACATCCCAACCCAATGCTGCCCAAGCCCACAAGTCCAACATTAACCCATTAACCCAACACCAGTCCACAAAGTCCTCCACCTCACAAAACAGAGGCAATGATGCCGACTGCAGGAGGAAAGCTGAGTCAGTGAATGTGTAAGCATCTCAGCACTGGCAGGGGTCTCCACACGGCTGCTCCAGCACCCAGGGCTGCATCGGGATAGATCCATGCGGCTTCTCCTTGGGGATGTCTTGTAGGAAGTCAATCTTGCAAGCTGAAGCAGGGAACTGCTAAGGCAGCTGCACCCGATGCAACCATCACAAAACAAGAGACCCGAGAACTAGAAAGGCGAGGCTTCACCACCCATTTATCCCTCCGCCTTTCAACCAGCCCCACATGTGATTATCGGCCAGGCTGGCACAATTAACTAACTCAATGCAGAAGAAGATAGAAAAAGGCCCATACTTTAACCCATGTACAAACTCAAGATGGATCAAAGACCTAAATATAAATCTCATAACTATAAAGATCATCAATAAGAAAATGGGGACAAATGAAAGGGCCCTATTTCGGGCAATTCTGGCTCATGTTGACTCTATAGGACAAAGTAGAAATGCCCCTGTGGGTTTCTGAGACTGTAACTCTTGTTGAGAGTAGAAAGTCTCACCTTTCTCTTGAAGCAGCTAGTGGCTCAGAACTGCTGACCTTCTGGTTAGAAGTCAAACGCATAACTCACTATCCCACCAGGTTTCCTACATTTCAGGACTTCTTCCTTCAATATAATACCATCAGTTCTAGCCACATACTATTCTTGTGGGATGTAGATTAGTTCTTTTTGATATAGTGACTCTGTGTATTCTTTCCATCAACTTTTCAAAACAATTTTATTGGCATATAACTCATATCATACATCCAATAGTTCAATCATATTAAAGAGTTGTACAATCATCACCACAATCAATTTTAGAATTGATTTTCTTCTTTCTTGTACTCATTGCTATTAGCTTCTCATTTCCCCCAAACCTCCCGTGCCAGACCCCCAAGAAACCATTAATCCAGTTACTGTCTCTACAGATGTACCTATCCTGGATTGTACATACACTAAAACATACCAAAAACAAACCAGCAACAAAAAACCAATAACAATAACAAAATAAAACAGAGAAAAGCCTCAATTGATAAGAAAGCAGGAAATATTAAAACACTGTAACAAATATAAAATGGACTAAAAGGGAGATCACTAATGCTTATGATATATGTGATTCACTGCATTTTTGATGGCTTCCAATTTTTCAAATTCATGCTTTACTGACGCCAAGTTTCAATTATTAGTAGATGTTTGCAACTGTTTCTTCTCATCTTGAGTCGTGCCTCAGCCGCAAATGAAGGTCTGGAACACCTTAATCGATCCACGTCATTATGGCCAACTCTGTTTTCAGAAGGCAGCTCTTCCGCCGTCGTATTTTAAGTACCTTCTGACCTGAGGGGCTCATCTTCTGGCACCATCTCTGACAATGTTCTGCTCTGCCTGATAATTTTTAGACTATACTATATAAATGTCCTATGTATTATATATATATACACTATATAAATGTCCTATGTATTATATATAAATGTATATGTATATATATATACTATATAAATGTCCAATGTATAATAAAGAAGGTGTTTAGAGCCCTCACATGCTTTAATCTGGCCCTGCTTGCCAGTATCCATAGCTGCGGTACATTCACATGACAAGATTTAAAAGTAAAGCCTGCTTCCACCAGGACAGATAGAATCTGAAAGCATGTGTGCTGAAGCCACTATTTATATTTGCTTTTGGAATTCAAGATTAGCTATGTTTGTTTTTGGTTTTCTTCCAAACTGCTTTAAAAAGTTCCCAAAGAGGATCGTCAGCAGTGTAGTACGGCAGCATCACCCTGAGAGGAGAGCATTGACTAGGAGGACAGGGTCGTCCCTTGCCCAGGAGGAGGGCTGGCAAGGGGACAACCGGCTGCCATCAATTGTTTCACGGTCAGCCTCGTGGGCTATAACTGAGGGGACAGGGGGGAGTCTTCGAACGACAGCGGTCAAAGAACATTGCGTTCTGTCCTCGAACCAGATGGTGGTTTTTGAGGAGAAAAGGGAGGGAAATAATGACAGCTCACTTTTCCTGAAAGCCTACTCGCCACGCCCCAGGCAATGGTGACTCACAGAGACCCTGTAGGATGAGGCAGCCTGTCCTCTGGGGTCCTGAAGCTGTCATTCTTTACAGGAGTAGAAAGCCCGGAGGAGTCCATGGTAGGTTCGAACTGCTTACCTGGCGGATACACTATATGCATCATCTCATTCACCTCCCTCTAAAATACTAAGAAGTGGGTGCAGTCTTAATAGAAGTGCGAGGCTCAGCGAGGTTCAGGAACTAAGTCCAATAAACGGAACAGTATTTAAATCTGTTTGCACGGTGTTTACATCACCTGATCCAAAGCCCTGCTTTTAGTCCCCAGGACACATTGGCCCTCCTGGGGAAGATACATGATGCACTGTTTTCTGGTAGCACCAGATATGCTCTCAGGACCAA
>NW_022103902.1:8076855-8089090 GCF_000313985.2 Echinops telfairi | reverse complement strand
GGACTGCCATCCGAAAGGTCGGCAGTTCAAAACCACCAGCCACTCCACAGGAGAAAGGCGGGCCTTCTACTCCCATCACAGTCTCGGAAACCCACAGCGGGGTCGCTGTGAATCGGCGGCATCTACTCGATGGCCGTGAGTTTGAAGTTTTTTTTTGGTTTGGAGCACCAGGATCAATGGTTTCTAAAAGCTACCGATTCTAATGGGATCACTGTGGCACCCAGTTGCTATCAATAAGTGGACTGAACAAGGCTTTCCTTTCCCTGAAGAGGAAGAGTGACCACACCCACTGTCCAGAGCACAGAAATGCACAGTGGGAGGGGCAGAGGGCACCAGGCCTGTCTGTTCTCTGATTGCAGCCACAGTCCACTGAGCCTGCCCTGCGGGGCCCAGAGGAGAAGCCGTCCTGGGCTGGCGGAGGCAGCGGGAAGGGGAGGTGGGCTTCGGTCAGTAGCTCAACAAGCAGGTGTAATCAGAATATCCCCGGGGATATTTAGAGCAAGATCCCTCCGCAGGCACAGCTTCTAAATTCGTCCTCGAGGATGATTAATCTGTTTGAGCAAATTCCTCGAGCATAATTAAGGTGCTCTAATCAAGGAAGGAGATTGCTATGCAACCATCTCAGGCACTGATTTGGTGGAAGGAGTTCGTGACCAAAAGGCTCCGGGGGTCACCTCGTGGAACCCGTGAAGGTGACCGAGGGCGCTGAGCCACGGAGGCAGAAGGCAGGGCTGCTGGAAGGTCAGACTTCCAAGGAGAAGGCGGGCACAAAGGCAAGCCGAGGCAGGGTGTCACCGGGGGCCTACTCACGGCTGGGACAATGTGGTCACACCTCCAGTGTAGGTGACTTACTAATGGCCTTGGGAACCACAGCCATGCTTGTCACTGCGAATGCCCTTAGAGCGGCATGATCAGCTCCAGGGCGTGTACACTGGAGAGTTGGGTCCCTTGGGAGCTTCAGGAGACAGAGAAAAGGGAACAGGAGGTCAGGGAGGAAGAGGCGCTCAGGAGAGAGGGCTGCCAGGCTTTCTGCCCCGCCTGTGCCTTCCTGGCTCCAACTGGGGAGCAGAGCGAGCCCATGACGGCCCAGGGCCCGTGTCTGGGCCCGGATGAGGGCGGTCCCATGTCCCGTCTCAAAGTCTCCTCAAGATCTAGCACATCAGCGAGCCACTTTTTGGCCTCCTCCTTCTGCACTTGCCCATCTCAAAGGGACGCCAACTCGGGTCCCAGATTTTGCAGACACGTAAAGTCGCCCGCCCTCTCTCCCCTGGCCCACTCCGTCTAGGGTGTCAGAGAGAAGGGGCCTGCTCCCTGCGAGGGCCATTCTGGAAGAGGCTTAGCTGTGGGTGGCCGGGAAGGCCCCAGAGTACGTGTGTGAAGGACTTCATATCCCTCCCAGCCTCTGGTATGGGTTGGAAGCCTCCGACTATGTGCCTTTCCCAGCGACGCTGGTCAATGGGCTAGCCACCATGTGCCGGGAAACGATGGTCAACGTCCATCCAGCCTGGAGGGCGAGGCAGGCTTTACTCAAACTCCTGCTCCCCTCTCAGGCTTGCTGTGTCACCCCGAGCCTCTAGCAAGCACAGAGCTGATCCTGCCAGCTCCTCCCCATAAACCACGTGTACCAGGTCAGGCTGGGGCCCTGCTGGAACCGTACAGCCGCAGAGGGGCTTCCTCAGCTCCTTCCCACCCAGCATGAGGCCGCTTAATGAAGCGCGCTGGAAACCAGGCTCTGCAGCCAGCAAGGGCTCACAGCGCTCCAGGGTCCCAAGAAGACCGCTGGTGGCAGAGTCCACCCCTCCCCCCCGCACCCCGCACATCTCCCATTTCTTGGCCCTGGGGTGAGGAGCCTTCTCACCACAGCCTGCAGCCCACAGGCTAGGGGCACCAGTGAGTAAGGGGTGGGGTACCCCGGCCCAGGGGTGTGGTCAATGCACACACGTGTGCCTCTTCCTGGACCAGCTCCATGGCCTCACTTCCCACTGGTGAATTCCCTTCCCTCCTGAGCCAGCTGGGTGCAGTCTCTGAATCTGGGGTCCAGGTGAGTCAGAAGTAAGTGGAACCAACTGTTTGAGGCCAGTAGCAACATGCAGATTAAGGATCTTGTGTTAGTCTGGGTACATTAGAGAAACAAATCCACAGAAACTCATATGTATGTAAGAGAGTTTTATATAAAAGGTAAATGCACATCAAGAAAACATCCCAACCCAGTGCTGCCCAAGCCCACAAGTCCAACATTAGCTCATATGTTCGATCCACAAAGTCCTCCTCCATCTCACATAACACACAATGATGCCGACTGCAGAAGGAAAGCCGAATCAGTGAGCATGTAAGCATCTCAGCACTGGGTCTCCACACGGCTGCTCCAGCACCCAGGCTGCATGGTAGGTCCATGCGGCTTCTCCTCGGGGATGTCTCGCAGGAAGTGAGCCTTGCCAGCTGAAGCAGAGAACTGGCTAAGGCAGCTGCACCCTGGTATAACCATCAGAAAGCAAGAGACCTGAGAACTAGAAAAGGCGAGGCTCACTGAGCCTTTATCTCTCCGCCCGTCAATTAACCCCACATGTGCTTATCAGCCAGGTTGGCACAATAAACTTTAACTATCATGGTCAGTGGGCTAGAGAGATGTCATCCATTACCTGATATGGCCCTTCTCATTTGCCACCATCTGTTTGGGGGTGTAGGGTAGATTCTAGCCTCTGTGCTTTTGGTTATGATGCTATTTAGAGGGAGTTCTCTGTTGCAGGGTGGGAAGCAGCTCAGAGAACACTGGACTGGAGGGTATGACTGGTGGCGTAGTGGTCACACAAGGGTCATCACCAACCACTCCGAGGGAGAAAGATGAGGCTTTCTATTGCTAGCGCTATAGGCTTGGAAACCCACGGAGGCCCTTCCACTCGGTCCTGCTCTGTGGGATGAACTGACTCGATGGCAGTGAGGTCTTGTTTTGTTTGCTGAGCAACTTAAGTCACCACCCTTTGTTTCCCTGGGGGGATATGGTGTGCTGAAAGATAAAAAATCTACATCTGCAAGACCGTCTCCCCTGTTGTGACCTCTGTTTCCTGGCTGAGCTTGCACAGAAGCAAGAAGACCTGCGTGGACTTTCAGAAATGTTGGCTTCAGGCCCTGGGTGCTGCATTTGTTCCCTTCTGCTTGACCTTCGCAGTTAGGACGCGGCAACAGTCACAATCACGAGATCCATTTCCCTCAAGTTTTGTGAGCTCTTGCAGCGAATCACAGAGCCCAGGCACACGAGGGAATCCACTCAAGGGGGGAGTTAGAAGCGGGGTGGTGGTGGGCGTAAGGGGTGGACAGTACTTCATTAGGCATGGGAGACATCTTGAAGCTCCAGCTCCTTGGGACTGGCCTGCTATTAATTCTTCTAAAAGGAATGATTTCTACAGTGCTAGTTGTGTGCCTTCCAGGAATTCATGGTGACTATTCAGCCGAGAGGGAGGGGGGATGAGCGCTGGACGCCGGAGAACTGCTGTGCGCAGGGCACACGCCTGCCCTTCAAAGTGAAATCGGCAATGACTCAAGGGTGTCCTTCGGTCTTCTCCAATAGAGCTTTGCCCACTTGGAAACCCCACTGAGTCCCTAAGGATCCCTAGTGGCACCGTGATTAAAGCCACTGGCTGCTAACTGAAAAATCAGCCGTTCCAAGGCACCAGCAGCTGCTCCACAGGCAAGAGCTGTCGCCATCCGCTGCTGTAAAGAACCCGATGGGGACAGTGCTACTCTGTCCTGCAGGGTCCCTATGTGTCGGACTCCACTTGGCCACAAGAGTGGTCCTGTTTCCTTCGTTGTCGTTCATCAATCGCCTGAGGACATTGGATGCCATTCTGCTTCTGGGAGGCTACCAGCCTTGGACACTGGACGTGACTCACACAAGAACGACAATGGAGTTTCAACATGACACCAGCCGTGGCGCGGGAAGCGTGAGGAAGGCAGGCCCGGAGAAGGGCTGCTGTGGACCGCCAGGCAAACCCACTGTTCGGTCGCTCCAAGGCCCTCCTTTAAAGGAGCAAGCAATCACATGGACGACGTCTAAGGACATGACACTGTCGCAGTGGCCTCTGTCTCTCTGAGATCCGAGCCTTCGTCCCCTCCCCTGCTGGAGTCATTTCCGTTCTCCGGGTCAAGGGTCCCTCTGAGCAAGCTCACCAGGTCCTGATTCCTATTAAAATGTTTTCTAAGTTGTGTTGACTAATACTGAAGACAGATTCCATCTCCCCGAAGAGTACAGTCCATGGAACAATGTCAACAGCATTAATGCTCTACAAACACAAGATGTGTTTAACTCAAAGATTTAAACACAAAAGCTCTGTTTGCATATGGTGTGCACGGGACAACCTGCCGCTGCTTTTAACTGCTGATAGCTGCTGAGAGAGAGCAATATTATAAATACTGACAACTCTCTTGCCCTGGGGGGAAAAATCACAGGGGTGCTGGGTACTGACCCCAATTCTAGTCTCAACTGGCTGGCTGTTGACTCTCTCTCTCTCTCCAGTGGGACAGGCTGCCTCCTGAAGTCTGCTCCTCCCGAATCCTGACAGGCTGGGAGTGTGCCTGTCAACACTGGGCAGAGCCAGCGGCTGGTGGCAGCACAGCTGTGTGGCCTTATCAGGAGGTTACTGCTCGGCCCTGCCCTTCAGGCTGACTGCAGCACTATCAATGACAGCCCGGTGTACTCAGGCTGAGCAAAACACCCGGTCCCTCATCTGCAGGCTCCCATATTCTGGGCTGGAGTTGAGTGAGATGCAGTGAATTAAACACCCTTCCTCTTCCAAGTTCAACCCCCCAACTATGGCGGGCCCAATGAAGAAGATTGGACTCTGGGCATGAAAACAAAATAAAACAAACACAAAACGATTCCTCCCCCATCATCTGGCTCAACATAAAATCCCTAAATGTAAACCCAAACCATTTACCGTCAAGTTGGTTCGATTTCTGGAGACCACGTGTTGCAGAAGAGAATGGGGCCCTAGGCTTTTCAAGGGGCGGTCCTGGTCCTGACACAGACGGCCAAGTCTTCCTTCCAGGGCATCTCTGCATAGGTTCGAAGCACTGAACTTTCAGCTAATAGAGATGCTTAGCTGGGTGTGCCTCCCAGCATCCCAATATACAAAACAAGGCTAGGTTTCTTGTGTGTGCCACAGGTGAGTGAATAAGTGAATGGGGACCGGATTCACTGCTCTGCTCCCTTCTCCTTCCTGCACTGGATTCTGGGAGGCTGACTGCCCAGAAGACTTGTTCTGTCTTGTGCCCTGGTTTCCAATTTGGTTTAACCAATGGTAGCAGTGTGGGGAGTGGGGGAGAGGAGCTGGGAGGGCGGAGGAGAGGCAGTGATTCACCATGAGCTCTCCATCACCTGGCCCTCCCATGTCGCCAGCGCTGTCTCCGGGTTCAGATCTCCCTTCCACCATTCTAGATCCTTCAGACAATGGGGCTCGCCATTTCCAGGCAGCCAGAGGACCCTCCACTGCCTTGGTGAGTTCCCTGTAAATAGATCCCCTGTGAAAGTCAGAGTTGCCAATCGGACTGGGTCATTGTTTATTGTCTGCTATGGCTTAACTAATAAAGTACCAAATGTCAAAAAATATTTTAAATGATTCTTTTTGTGTACCCACTTTGTTGATGCCTTACGAATATGCTAAGGGAAATTAAAAAAAAAAAGAACGTGCTGAGGTTTCCCCTTGGATAATCCAAAACCCCAACCCAAGACCAAACTCCCTGCCCTCAAGTCAATTCTGACTCAGTGCCACCTATAGGAGAGGGTAAGAACTACCCCTGTGCGTTTCCGACATTGTCACTCTTAAAGGAGAAGAAAGCCTCACCTTTCTCCTGTAGAGCAGTTGGTGGTTTTGAACTGCTGACCTTGTAGTTATCAGTCCAGCACATAACCACTACACCACTGGGACTCCCTCTAAAACTCCAACGAAGAGTCATTTGGCAAATGTGCAAAGTAATGGGTTTTGAACCACCTCGCATAAGCATCCACTCTTCAGCCACTAAAGCCCTCTCTTCAGCCACTAAAGCAGCACAGCTACACTGAGGTGTACCCGGTGTAGGAGTACCACGTGGGGATGTTAAAAAGCACCGCAATCATTGTTCTGCTCACAAAATTTCAGGGTGATTATGATTTGGAATGTAGTTTTACCGCGAATCATAAATAATTTTACTATGAAAATTTAAATAAATGAACATGTTTGATTTGAATTTCAGCATTGCCAGTTGAAATATTGTAAAGCAAATATGATTAAATTGTCAACTCTGGTAACGCTTGGGCTCATTTGGAAATACATCCAGCCTGGCCAGGTTCCTGTGTTCATTCGGATCTCTTTATAGTTTCCACAAAGGCATGGCCGGAAGAGGACACACACCACAGCTATTGTTTCTCACCACAAACGTCATTGGATGGTCATGAAAAGTAGCTAGATTGGGACAGAAGGGGGTTATCTCTCCATAATGCCTGCGCTAAACGAAAACTAGCTGCCCATGCCACAATACAGGTATGGGAAAGAAATCAGGCACACTGATTAGACACCTCTAGGAGAATCCAAAGCTGGGCATGCTGAGACCAAAGTCACAAGTCACCTAGGCCCAGGTGGAAGCCAACCTGGGCACACCCACCTTAGGAACCAGCAATAGTACATCACACAGGTGCACCTGAACTCAGCCAATAAGGTTGGCCAATACCCTTAAGCACGGGCCTCCCCAGCCCGTGGGGATCCGAGGGGATAAAAGCAGGCTGAGGGCAGGCCTCACACTCTTCTCTTGTTCGGGTACCCCCTTGCAGGTTGAGGGTGGGGGCGCACACATGCCCTTTCAGAGCCCGAGCTCCCTCTCAGGGTGCTCTCTTGGGGTTTCCTGCTTGTGGCTCTACACGCAGGTTCCGTGCTCCTCTTCCACGCTCCCCGATAAAACGGCCATTTTCAGTCGCAGACTTTCCCACGGTCCCCGCCATGCGGCCTTGCAGCCTTTCCAGAGATAGCACGTGCTTCTTTTGAGACTTTGACACCTGAAATTTCCCTTTCCCTCATAAAACTTAACTCAGAGTGACAAAAGTGCTTCTCCTGAGTGAATTCTTTCAGTGTGGAGAAGTCAGAACCCAGGTAAACCACCCCAGAAACCAAACAGTCAGGCTGAGTCAGGCTATCATGATGTGTTTAAAACACTGCCCTGACTGCGAATGGGGAACGTCGAGCTAAACTATCTTTAGACTTTAACTGGGACCTTCCATTTTCTAATAAAGGTAACATCCCAATGTCTAAACCAATTGTCACCACCACCAAGGTTACAAAGGAATATCGTTCTCCCTGAAGGATCGTGGTAGTTGATCTCCTTAGCTACTCCACCAGCAAACGACCACCCTGCAGTCGTTTGCTCATTTACCCTTTTTCACAGTGTGCCTACTCAACAGGCATCAAACTCCAGGAAGGCAGGGAGGGACTGTGTTTATCACTGTACGAGTACATCTGACTCACAGCTTAGTACCGTACCTTGCTTTTTTACTTTCTGGATACATTTTGGTTAAAATAATGAATAAACAGCAAATCAAGTGTAACTAATATCTGTAATTGTGAAATCGAATTAAATAGGCAATAAAACCTACTTAAAATTCTACAAGAAAGAAATGCACCCAGGCTTTGGTCTTTAATGCCTTGGTTTACCTGCTTCTTTCAGCAAACAAACCCACATCCCTTCAAGGCAACACTGTAAGATGAGGTAGGTTGCAATATACTTCTTGAGTTAGGGGGTCAGAGATGGAGTTCAGATGACTCAACCAGGTAACAAGCTAAATTAATCCTTCTTATTGATTGGATTGTGTCCACCTGCACCTCCATTCCTGCCCCCATATATACTATGCTGGGACCCCAACCCCATTTAATCCTTTTGGAGAATAGAGTTTTCTTTGTGATGTTAATGGAGTGGTATCCATGAAGGGGTTCTACAAAACCCAAACACTTTTGAGTGAGGTGAAGAGTAACACAGACACAGAGACAAGTCCGTACAAACGGGGGAAGCCGTGCCATGGGAGGATGGACAAGAAATTATTGCATGTTTCATCAATGTCAGATGGAAGCTACTGGTAGAATGTTTCACTTCCTTCCTCACTAGCTTTAGTGGTGGGTGCATACGTTCGAATAATAGTTGGATTGCTTGGGCTTCCTTATATATGAATAGATGTCATCCTATCACAGGCAGCATTGAACTTCAAGATAGACCTTGAAATGTCCTTGTTGACAATGAATGTAATGCCATTCCTCTCGACTGTTTCATTTCTATGACCTTGGGCACAACAAGCATTGAATTTCAAGAACATCTCAAAAACAGAGTTGATGCATTAGATGCTGAAAACAGGGCACGTGATGCACTGGGGGTGGGATGACATCAAGAATATCATACACGAGCAATGAGCTCAAACTAAGAACAGTTGTGAGGATGGCCCAGGATTGGGCAGTGTTTCTTTCTGTTGTGCATGGGGTCTCTGCATCTGAGTGGACTCAGCAAACATTGAGTTCTAAAGAAGGGAAATGGCCTCTTTCCCTTGACTTACTTACTTTCTTACAGAGACCACCGTTAGTGAGAAAACTAAAACTGCTCTTTAGCCACTAACCTGTCCCTCTTTGATAATATTTGAGAAATAGTTGCACAGAGATGGCTTTCCAGTTCTGTAACCATTACACCGTCTACTACAGCTTATGGTTCACAAATTTGTTCCAGTGCAGTGTCTTATTGCACCCCCAAATGGCACCTGGAGGTAGATGGTATCATGCCCATGTTAATATCAATTAACGTCAGTTGTCTTCAAGTTCATTCTGTCTCCTAGAGGGCCCATGTGACACCGTAGAGCTGATCGGGAGGGTTTTCTTGGCTGTAATCATTATGAAAGGGGCAAACCATTAAATAGTTGGCTGCTAACGGGAAGGTTAGCCATTTGAACCCACGCGGCAGCGATGGAAGAGTGGCCGGGTGACCTGCTTCTGTAGAACAGCCTCAGAAACCCTATGTGGCAGTTATTGCTGGGCTCACTACAAGTCATGCTTGATGAAATCCAACAACAATCTTTATGGACTCCAGGTCTTTCTCCTGTGGACTCACTGAATGGGTGTTGAGATAGGTTTTTTTGGTACCCACTTGGCTTCTGTAGAAACATGTGGGTGGAGTTTAGCCTGCCAATCGGGTCACAGCCAATCAGTCACATGATCACAGTGATAAATGGCTCTCTGGAGGCCGGGCCTCCCTCTTCACCTTCCTGGGGAGTGCTTCACCTTCCTGGGGAGGAGCCACACTGAGCCCTGGGAGCCCTGGAGATACCTCTACAGCTATTAGATCCACAAGACTTTGCACTCACCCACCGGTGATTTTCCTACATTCTGCATCATTGCATGTGGCTTCCTGAGTCTGAACAGGAACTTATGGACTCGTATAGGGCTTATGGACTTGAGTTGTGCTGGGCTGGGATGTTTTCCTGATACACAATTGCTCCTTGTTCCCTACACGTACATGAGTGTCTCTGGATTTGTTTCTCTAGTCAACCCAGCCTACCACAGGTGTGAACCACCAAACTTTTGGTTAGCAGTCCTCCAACCTCTTAAATGTTTGGGCTCCTAGGGCCCCTGTGCCATGGTAGCGATCTGGGACAAAAAGAGATGTGGCAATTAGCTTCGTGCACGTATGAGCTCGTGGCAGAGCTGGGTACCAAGGTCTTTCCCCAAGCAGAGGGATTTCTGTGGTTCTCTGTTATGTATATGCCAGGATGCTCGATGCTACAGAGTTCTAGAAAACGGTTCCTCAATCCTCTGAACTCCGTGCTCTTGGGGATGTGTGTTATTGTGGCTCGGGGGGGGGGGGGGGGGCATGCTCAGGATGATTCTGGTTCTCAGGTATCTTGCACTAGGCAGTCCACACTCCACACCCCTCTCCTAGACTGATCGCCTCCACACATGCCCTGCCTCCTTTCCGGGTACCGGAGGACGGGTCCTACTGGACCGAAGATGCCTTAAAACGGGAGCTCTTAAACCAATGATGAAACAGGTTTTATCAGAATCCAAGGTTGGCCTGCAGGCTCCCGCTTCTCCTTTGGCAAAAAATACCCTGCAGGATACAAGAATGAAGAAAACAATCTGAACTTGATTGTGGTGATGATTGTACAACGCTTTTTGAAGCTACTGAAAACTATGAATTTTATGGTGCACGAATTATATGTCAATGAAATGCTTACATTTAAGCAAAGAGCCCCACAAAACAAAGCCATCAGCAGCAAAATACCGAAACAAAAATAAATAGATAAATAAACGAAGAACCAAAGAAGGAAAACCCCCTTGATGGATGGACACACTGCATTTGGGGCCTCGCAGCGAACACCCTGAGTAGGGGCGTGATTTATTCTATCTTCCTATTGCAGCTCAGCTTCTGGGGGAGGAACCTGCAGGCCTGAGAGTCAGGCACCTTTGAGAAGCTGCAGGAACTATTTCAGTCCAAGTAAAGAAATGGTCCTGAAGGGCCCACCCATGTGCGGGTTCCCCGAGGGACACCCCGGTCCCACCTCTGGCAGCCTCCTCTGAGATTCCCCCAGGTCCCCTGAGTTTTCAAAGCGCCTCTCTTCTTTCTCTTGCTGAGTCCGATGAAATAAAGACAACGTTAAGCACACAAAGAATCCAGTGGCGTGGTTAATGGTGTGGGAGATGTCAATAGGAATTTGGCAGCATCTGCCGAGGATCAACTGAGAGGCATAATCGAGAGCTGCCAAGCCCTTCTTTCAGAAAGCAAAATTGCCCGGCACTGGTGGTACCCGTGGTGATTGGCTTCCCTGCTTGCGACAGCGTCACACTAATTCCCACGGCGTTGTTTACACAAGTGGAAACACCTGACTCCTTGATAGCACGTTTCAGTGGCAGACACTCCACGGCCTCCGGCCAGAGACATTTCCTCCAAGTTATGCGGGAACAATGCCCTTCTTGAGGCAGGTTATTTATGTTCATGGGGCTAATGGTTTCGGTCCAGTAATACATTTAAATTGCTTTCCATTTTACAGTTACGCCTCACTCTCACAGTTCAGACTGTCGCTTCTCTTCCTCAGCCCAGCCGGCAATTTCCTCAAGGATGTGATGAGACCATTGTCCTTTCGAAGTCACTTGCAATAGACCCGGTCTCCGCCGTCTCAGGAGAATATTCCCTGGATGATCATCAGAGCCGAGCGGAAAGTACAAATGAACCCGGGCCGGCTAACTGAGCCTCTCTCGGGGTCCCGGGGGCCTTGCTGCGGGGCGACGGGGCGCCTATTGATCCGGGAAGGAGCCAGCCAGCCCTGCTCAGTGAGACATGGCTCTCCACCGTTTCTCACGGGGACGTGGAGGGGACGCACTCTTGCCAAATGATTTCTACAGAGTCACATTTATCTGGTCGATGTCAAAGAAAGAGGGGGCTGCGTAAAAACGAAATAATTAGGTTTATACAGCCCTGTGGCAGCGCAGCCCATGAGCAGTTGGGGGTGGACTGTATTTCTACTACTTTTTTACCTGGAAAAGGTGGAGTAGGCTACTGAGTACCTTTGAAGCACACGTAAATCTCTTTACATGTCCTGTCATGGCGTTTACTGTGTAGGTGCAACACAAGCGCTCTAAAATGTTTGTTTTGTTTTCTGGCTAGACCAGAGGATGTACAGTGGTACAGATGGGAACTGGAAACACAGGGAATCCAGGGCAGATGATCCCTTCAGGACCAGTGGAGAGTGGCAATACCGCGAGGGTGGAGAGAGGGTGGGGTAGAAAGGGGGAACCGATTACAAGGATCTACATATAACCCCCGGCGGCCTTGCTGCGGGGCGACGGGGCGCCTATTGATCCGGGAAGGAGCCAGCCAGCCCTGCTCAGTGAGACATGGCTCTCCACCATTTCTCACGGGACGTGGAGGGGACGCCCTCTCGCCAAATGATTTCTACAGAGTCACATTTATCTGGTCGATGTCAAAGAAAGAGGGGGCTGCGTAAAAAAGAAATAATTAGGTTTATACAGCCCCGTGGCAGCGCAGCCCATGAGCAGTCGGGGGTGGGCTGTATTTCTACTACTTTTTTACCTGGAAAAGGTGGAGTAGGCTACTGAGTACCTTTGAAGCACACGCAAATCTCTTTACATGTCCTGTCATGGCTTTTACGGTGTAGGTGCAACACAAGCGCTCTAAAATGTTTGTTTTGTTTTCTGGCTAGACCAGAGGATGTACAGTGGTACAG
>NW_022103902.1:8074665-8076751 GCF_000313985.2 Echinops telfairi | reverse complement strand
TGGTAAACAATTTAGGAAAAACCTATGCGATTAGGAGCCTCTGGTTGCTAAGTTCCGTGCTTAGCAAGTCACCCGGAGGTTGGCAGTTCCCGTCTACCAAGAGGCCTCTGCGGAGCCAGGCCTGGCCATCTCCTTCGGAACAATCAGCCCTGGAAAGCCTGCGACTGCACAGTTCCACTCCGGTACACCTGGGGTCCCTCGAGTCGGCATTGACTGGATGGTAACCGGTGCCTGGTTAATATGAGGTTAACATTCGAATCAGCACCACTTAAGCCTTAAAATCGACGGGGAAAGGAATAAAACGGACCGGGAAGCGCGAACGATGTTGCGTCTCAGGAGCACATAATCTGGGAAGCCCTCAGCTCCTGTCTGAGACTCGGAGGGGTGAGGTGGCAGCCGGTGCTCCCGGGGGACTCAGGAGGGGGGAAGGCGAAGCTATCGAGGTAAATGGCTCACTGCTTGGGGACCTGCCTGCTGAGGAATTTTGCCACTTGGTTGGCGCTGCCTTGCCTTTGAATGCAAGCGAAGCCCGGCCATTCCCCGGGGAGCATTATTCATCAGCTAATTTATGACTCACTTCATCTTGCCACCACCAATTATGGATGCTGCTTTTGGCAGGAGGCTCAACGCGGAGATGGAGTCTATCTAAAATAGATCCTTGGCGGAGGAGCAGGTGGTGGTGGTGGTAGGCTAGAATGTCACACAGAAGCAACTTGAAACAGGAAAAGTGCAGACCCAGAGCAGAGAACCATTTGTTTTTTAAAAGAAGACATATGGAATATTGAATGTGTGGGCAGGAGTGAAAGAGGAACCCCAAAAAAGGAATTCACAGGGATAAAAGCCCATAGAGGAGAGAAACGCCTGGTCTGATTCCAATTTTCACACTGTCCTCGGGAGGACTCTAGCCTTCTTCCGTGAAGCGAGGGGGCCTGGCTGCATGCGCCGGGATGTCAGGTAGCACACCAGGGGGACTTCGAAGAGTCGTCTTACCTGTGCTCCTGCCGCAGTCTTTCGCACACACTGAGGACGTCAAATCCCCAAACAAAAACGCCAGTCGCCGTGTGTGGAGTCAGTGCCAACTCATGGTGTCCCCGTGTGCTTCAGAATCGGAGTAGACCTGGGCACCATGAGGTGTCCAATGGCCAGGATCACTTGGAAGTAGATTGTCTGACGTTTTCCCCCCAAAATGGATTCTGGTTGGATTGGAACTTCCAACCTCTTGCTTAGTTGCCAAGGACTTAGCGGCCCGTGCAGACTATCCTTAGGGGACCTACTCATTCAAAGTCAGGTCTTTTGGTACCGGCTATCAGAACAAAACTGTACCTGGTTCTTAAAAGGCTTGTCGTAAACAGCCATCTATATGAGGTGTCTGATCTATCTACCCAGACCAGCCTGTGTGATCTAAGGTTTAGAAATGATAAAATCTAAGCCCAGCAGAGGGAATAGTATTAGAGCTTAAATTTTGAGCCCCTGGTTTGCAGAAGGCCATGGGTGACAGTGAAAGTCCAAAGTCCATTTGCAGAGTCCCCAAGGCAGATTAAGCCTCTGGTGACTCCTCTCTGACACAGATCAGGGATGTGAATAGCCTTGTTTAGGAGACAGAGAGCATTGGAAAGAGGATTGTTGCAGAGGTAGTTGGGTTAAAATATAACAGCTTATCATTTGATCTCCCTTTTGACCTGGTTTTAAATTTGTTCTAGTTTTTAATATTTTCTGCTTTCCTTTGGATTTTTTTTTCTGATTTGTTGTTGGGTTTTTGCTTTTTGCTTTTCTGTATATGAAATCCAGGATAGGTAAATTTATAAAGAGAAACTAACTGCATTAATAGAGGTATGGCCCTTGCAGAGGGGGTAGTGGGGAGGAGATGAGTCACTTAGGGTTCAGTATAGCAATAATGAAACTCACAACCTTCCTCTAGTTCTTAAACGCGTCCTCCCCCCAACTACCAGGACCCCAATTCTGCCTTGCAGACCTGGTTAGACCAGAGGATGCACAGCGGTACAGATGGGAATTGGAAACGCAGGGAATCTAGGACAGATGAACCCCTCAGGACCAGGGGTGACAGTGGCGATACCAGGAGGGAAGG
>NW_022103902.1:8070870-8074436 GCF_000313985.2 Echinops telfairi | reverse complement strand
AATTTTGGGAATGATGAGGGCAACAAATGTATAGGTGTGCATTACACAATTGATCTATGTATTGTGATGAATTGTATGAACCTCAATAAAATGATTTTTAAAAAAATAGAGGTATGGCAGGGGAGGCTGGGTAGAAACGGGATTTAATAACATTGAGTACCAGAAAGAAAATATTCTAAAATTGTGATGATGACTGCACGACTTTTTAGTATGATCGAACTATTGAATTGTATGCCGGTGAATTATTATGTCAATAAAATGTAAAAAAAATAGGTTTTGGGGAGAGCTGGGGGAAGAATACAAGCCAAAGTGTCTTGGCAATCTCCAGACTTAAAGACTGTCTCTGGAGGCCACAGACAGGTGCTGATGAACTTCAAAATGAACCCTTTAAATTGCCAAAACTTTTTTGAATCCATACATAAATTACAGTAGAGTTTTCAGAACTGAGAGATGATCTTCCCTTTTAGAACAGATGTTTTCGGAGTTTAAAAAAAAATGGAACTCTAAAAATGCTGAGATGAGTGTTTAGTTTAAAAAGTCAATATAACCGACCAAGCACTGGTGACTTGATTCTGACTCCTAGAGACCCTTTCTCTCTGTGTTTCATTTTCTTAATTCCTGGGAGAATAACTCAAGAAACTCTTTGCCCCAGGAGCTGCTGTAAAGGGTTCTCTTAGACGCCTCTGTCACTATTTCAATCTGGGCCGAGCTTGCGCACTTCATTCATTGCTAATCTTCCACGTCTATGGGGCTTTATTACAGGTAAGACCTCTTCTATCCGCAACTCTATTGAGAAGACTCAGCCATGAAGCGGTGCGTCTGAATGATAATGCTTTTGAAGGATGTGGAACGTACCAAGGACCACCAGGAGAACCAACACCTCTGTCTAGGAAGAAGGACAGCCAGAATGCTCTTCAGAGGCAAGGATGGCAAGACTTCGTCTCACATGCGTTCGGCATGTTGCCAGGAGAGACCAGTCCCTGGAGGAGGACAGGATGCTTGTTAGAATGGAGGGTCAGTGAAAAAGAGGAAGGCCCGACAGAGTGGCTTCCACAACGGGTGCACACCAGGATTGTGAGGATGGGGCTGGGCGGGGCGGTGTTTTAGTCTGTCGTGCATGGGCTCGCTGTGAGCTGGGCCTGACTGAACAGCACGGAACCACCACCACCACCACACATGCGAGGCGGCTTTGAGGAGCCCGCATGGGTGGGACCGTGGGTAAGTGTGCCACTGCTAACGGAAGGGTCAGCGGTTTGCAGCCACCAGCCGCTGAAGAGTGGGGCCCGAGCACTCAGACCGGTGTCTTTGCGACTGCAAACTGCCACGTCATTTTCCCCGGGAGTGGCTGCTGGGTTGGAACACCCACTTCCTCGGGTAGCGGCCACGCATTTTCTCCATGGCTTCCACCAGGGCTCTGCTCCTTGGCAGGGAGAGGGCTGTTCTATTGCTGAAGAGAAATCCATTGATAGGCTGAGAAGAAAGGGAACCTCAGTAATTATCATAAGGAAAAGAGGCCCGACGAAGGGCGAAGGCAAAGTCAGGTGGTCACATGCCCTGGAGACCCTGAGCGGTACAAGTGGGCGAGCTTACTCTGTTGCCAACAAGCACGTTGGTGGTTCGAATCCTCACCCACCTGCCACAGTTGTTGACTCTGATTCCTGGTGACTCTCTATTGGGTGTCTGAGGCTGGAAACCTCAATGGGAGCTGCCCCAATGTTTATCCACCAGCACCCAGGGAGATCATGGCCACTGAAAACCCCGGGGGGTGGGGGGACACACAAGTCTTCCTCTGGACACCTGGACTCCACAAACCGGAATCAACTTAGGCAAGTAGCTTGGTCACTTAAAGTATTTCTAACTCCAGGGCCAAGTAGTTAAGCCATACTCATTTCCCTGCCATTTTCAGGGAACAATCAATGGCTATGCCAAGACCAGCTGATGTGCAAGGTGGATGAGCTCAGCCCGTCCACAGATGTGACTGGGATACTCATGCCCCGGCAGGGCACAATAGAGGAAACACACACGACGTTATAGCGCATTCCCAGACTTTCTCAGGTTTTGCAGTTTTGGAGGATCGGTGGCCTGTTCTCAGCAGTTCTTTCTTTTCTTGTGCTAAGATCTGAGTGCAAATAGCCTCTATTAACCAGATATATCCGCCACTAACCACCGTGCTCAAAGGTCAGATTTTACATTTCAGCTAGCTCATCACTTCTGAAAGCCTGATTGGCACCCCCAGTACCATTTGGATTATATATCACGAAAGACCATCCTTAACCTCCACCCCACTGCACACCCGAAGATGATCGTCTCTTCTTGGTACCCCACAGAGGAGGCATCTGCTGCCGATTTGCTGATTGGAGGGGTCACTATGCGAGCACGATGTAAGGGACTCAGGGAACATGAGCTTTGCTACCAGAACTCTTGCGGAGTCAGAATACATTTTCACGAGTTTGGAAAGAGCAGTGGAAAGATGTCCTGCTTGTAAACTATTTGAGCATGATGTTAACAAGGAAAGGCTGGCATCGGTGAGTCCGATCGTTCATATTCTAGGCTCGACGTCTGTAACATTGCTTCCCTATTAACATTTTTGATAAGCTGACAAGATGTAGTACGGCAGAAGTGAAGTTTGAGAAATTATCTTACAAACATCGACGTTTGCTCAACATCAAAGATTATATCTCAAATTCAAGGAAAATGGTTTTCAAATTGTTATCGGTACTGCTTAAAAAATGTTTTCTATTAGATAGCAGCTCATTACTTTTATATCTCTTTCCCTATCTATGGTGCCTTATATATTTATGTTTCAGTGCTTATGTGAGGATGTTCTTTCTGGAAGATAGGAAATCTATTTAATTTGCCTTTCAGAAGCATTGATCTCAATAAATAAGAAAAGATAAGGAAAAAGATATACTTGAGCATTTTTGAGAAATAGTCATCCTAGCTTTAAGCCATTTTGACATCTAAACTTAATATAAAATAGCAAGTTTGAAAGACCTATTTACATATGCCCCCCCCCAACACACACATATTTTTCTCTTTAGAATCTCCAATCCAAAATAACCTTTTATGAAATCCCCTAGGGCACAGGCATCTCCAAAAGAGGTATGGTAAGTCTTAACTTCTCAATTGTTACTTTTCTCTCTTCTAGTAGGGGATTTTGCTTTATGCTTTAACTTCTGGTCTGCGGACCAGGGCTTTCAGATAACATTGAGTACCATGCCTCTGCCCTTCCCCGCAGAGTTCACTTTTGAAAGTCTGGAAAATGCAGTGGGAAAGAGGTTTGAGGGGAACATGTAAAGAACATACTGTTAGCATAAAAAATAAACCAACAAACTAACTATATATCATAGCCCTTTGCCCTTTTTAGTCAAAAATCTAGATATTTGAAAACAAGATACAAGGGGTGTCCCCTCCCCCAACACACCAAAATGGGGAGAAGTTCAACTGTACTGAGTCACTCTGATTTAGTGCACCGGTGATGTCTCCTGGGAAGGTTCTCTCTGGTCACAGTGAATGTTTTCGTAAAAGCAGTTTCACTTGAACCTCATTTTTTTTGTGATGGGAGA
>NW_022103902.1:8039100-8070275 GCF_000313985.2 Echinops telfairi | reverse complement strand
TGTATTAAATGTAATGGAGAGTACTTTGAAGGTGATCAGGTTGTTTTGTAAGAAAAAATTTAAAGACTGTTTTGGAAAAAAAATCCATTTTTTATGGTACCCCCTAGTATACTACCTACCCCCCAAAAGACTTGTGCTGAGGACATTTTCTGTGAATACGATGTAATCACTCTAGAGAGCTGTGGGTCAAAAAACACTATATCTAATCTGAATAAACTCACTCAATGAAAACCTCACAGCCGTTGCGTTGATGCCAACCCATAGACTGAAGAGGAAACGGTAGAACGAATTGGCCCCTGTGAGTGTGAGACTTACAACTCCTGATCACAGAAAGGGAAGGCCTGTCTTTCTTCCTCGTAGTGGCTGGGTTTCAAATTGCTAATCTGTGGATCACAATGGAATGCAGGACCACGGTGCCACCAGGGGCCTTCTCACCTGAAGTGTTTCCTAGTTCAGATGACCTTCCTTCCAGCATGATTTGTCTCAGGGGTTCATTTAGTTCTAGACAGGAGGCAAATATTTTTGGAAAAATGAGGTGGTATGCAGAAGACAATACTGTGTGTATCAAAAACTTTATTTTTAATGACTATATCTGAAATATTTCCAAATCAACTCATAGGTCTTCGATAAGGTTAAAGACATCTGGCTCATGACGGAGGGGGGAGGGGGAAATGAGAGAAGAAATATGAATCAGAAGAATGTTTGCAATTCTGGAAGCTAGGTGATGGGTACATGGGGTATAGGTAGTAGCCTCAACATCTTTTCACCTGTTTAAAAGGTTTCTGATAAATTATGAGTAATTTTACTTTCTCTGATGTGCAAAGTATACTATAAAGTATATAGTATGCACGGACTGGAGTGATTAGTATCATGATTGAGTTCCCTTACTGTGATAAGAACCATTTTATTTTTCCTTGCAAGGGATTTCATTTTATGTTCTACCCATAGGACAGATTTAACTGTACATGTAAGGCCATAAAAACATGAATACATCTATTGCCACCTTGATGTGGCATTACTTTCTACAGCGGCTAACAAAATTTATTATCTTGGACATGGGCCACCACTCCATTTTACTCTTAGCATTTTAAAGGAAGTGTGCTGGAGTTTCTGAAAGCAGACTTCATTAGACGGATTCACTTTATAGGAAAAAATGAACATAGTGCTATCTGTGAAGTATGAGTCAATGTGAATTTAATGGACTCCAACTTTTCTATACCATCCTTTGAACACGTCAGATCCATACAGATTGATTCTGAAGAGGATTGGGGAGTTAAGCTCAAAATTTCTCTCAAATATGCTTCAAGTGACCAACTTTAGAGTTGAAAGAATTTTTTGAAAATCGGTGATGATTCAATGAGCACTTACTATGTGACAGGCAGCCTGCCAAAGTTCCCACAAACACGGTCTGAGTGCTACCCACCACCACATAAGCAAGCAAAATGTGGTTAAAAAAACAACAACCAAAAACCAACGTGGCTGCCATCAAATCTTTTCTGACAGCGACCTCAGTGGACAGTGCAGACTGCCCCTTTGGCTTTCCAAGGCTGTCCATCATCAGGGCAGCAGCAAACCTCCTCTTTCTCCCGAGGATCACCTCGAAGTTGGAACGGCTGGCCTTGCAGAAGTGACCCCAGCCACTCTTCCCACAGGGTTAATTCTTCCCGATTCCCAAGAGCCAAAAATACCTCAAGCTCACTGCCATTCTGAATCATGGTGAGCAGTACTGTGGAGATGAGAACAAGGCTGGATCATTTGTTAAGCATGCATGTTGATAAGCTACCCTATGCTTCACCCACTAGAGAAATCTAGGTTGTTTACCCCTCCCCCCGCCCATGAACAGCAACCCTTATCCAGGGCTTCCAAAAATGTTCAGTCTGTATAGGACCAGCCAGTCTTTCGCCTTCAGAGCAGCTGGTAGGTTTGAACTGCCGACCTTGTGGTTAGCATATGGTAAATCTCTGGCAAAGACTTTAGGGAGAGACCATCCTTTTATGGCCAGAAAGGAAAGACACACCTTAGATTTATGAAAGTTTTTCCCCAGCTTTGGTACATAGGGTACACTGACAGAATATCTCCTGTGGCTGGTCGTGGGAACATAAAGAAATACGTTTGAATGATATCTTTAAAATATTTCAAATTTTTATTAAATATTTTTATTCAGTTTTATGATCACAGTTAAAGTACTTTAGCATGTTATACACATGAATTACATGTGCAATTTTTAGGAATATCAAATTAGGTATAAGATTGTGAAGAAATTATATAAATGTGTATATTGACTTTTACTACATATACATCTAAGAAAGCAATAATTCTGTTGTACCATTAAGTGGAAATCATTTATTACAGGGCATGTTTACACCAACTCTAAAGAGAACCAAGCCAATTCCCAAAAGCAAAAGAAAGGAAAAACAGCAAAGGAGTGACTCCATCATGCTGCAAGGGTTGACAGACGTAAGACCTGGCGGCCAGATGACGCTGTCGTGTTCAGCACGCATCCCAACCTGCACGGAAAGTTCATCATCTGTCTGCTATGTGGGATCTCAGGTGGGTCTCACTTGTTCTCTTTTTGTGTGTGACAAATTCCTGAGCTCAAGAGGCTTGTTTAGTGCTAATGAAATTAGAAAAATGCTGACCATGTGAAGGGCGTGCGGCCGGGCTCGACTGTGCATTCCCTGCCCTCAGGTCTGCTGCTCAGAGAGCCTGGCTAGGGCACCGACTGTCAGCGGACTCCCGCCTCCCAGGGCTGGGGGCACGGAAACCTATGTGCGGAGTGACTTAGGTGAGAGCTAGTGAGGTAAGATTCGCATTGCGAGTGGGAGGGCTCAGAGGCATTGTGTCAGGTCCTCTTTGCTCAGTAACCAGTTCTGGCCCAAGTGAGGATGGGGAAGGCTTTGGAAGGAGCAGTAACGTTCACAAGAACTAGTTTTGTGCATAAATATCAATTGGAGGGCAGGATCAAGAAAAGGGGTGGTTATAGAGGTTTTAGGTACAAGGTTTCTGCTCACAAAACAAAATGTGGCCAGAAAACACTTTTTTTTAATGTAACCAAAATGTGTATTTATGGAAAGGGTAGCACAAACAAGTACGGCAGTCTGACGGGAGTCAAATGTAGTTGCCTGGTTATTCACTCTTCTGAAATTACAAGGACTGTCCTCAGAGAAAAGGACAGGCATTCAATACAGAGCATAACTTCGCTCTCTTCCAAACCAAAGCAAAACTGCCAACCCCTGCACACTTCACCAGACATATTGGGGAAGATGAACTGACCTTTTTTTTTTGGTAAGCATGATGTAAGTCAGTCTCACTAAGCTATCCTCCTCACCCCCCAAAACAAACAAACAAACAACAAACCCAAACTCATATATAAAAACAATCCAAATCCAATTCTTTGGGAATGATTGTGTAATGAAAGAAAACATCTACTTAACAAATCAGTACACTCTTTATAAAGTGCAAAACAAGGTCCTCTGGGAGGGGAGCTAAATTTTAATTTCCACCTAGCGGTCACTCTGAATACTATATAGGTCAAATACAATGACAGCATTTGCTTCTGCCCGTGTTTTCAACAATACATTGTTCTCCCTGGAGAAGGTGGCTCATGAAGTCAAAACACTGTGGAAAAGAGTGGCACTGAAGGTCGAAGCAAAAAACTAAAAGACAAACCTTTCAAACAGGATTTACTGAAATTCGTTTTAAAGCCGAGGTAGCCCATTAGAATTGGCCTTATCTGCGGGCTCTGTGGAGCAGTGCCCTTAAAGGGGAACCTCCTCAACAGCATCGTGTACACCCCAACATCTCCCCTCCACGTGTGCGGACTCCAGGTCCCCAGGGGCTCCTTCTTCCGAGCTCGGCGTCTCCGCTGCTGCTGCACTGAGGCGGCCTCCAGCCTCACACTGCTGGTCTTCACAACACTTTGGATTCATACAGTAGTTTAACACGCAGCATGGTCCCAACTGCTTCACATTCATGCCAAACTTGCAGTACAGCTACTCAAGAATCCCTCCTTCCCCCTCCCCAGGAGCAAAACCAGGGTGTTCTGTTCTCAGGGTGGCAATGCCTGTAGCAATTTGTAATTTGCTTTAAGGTCTCGCGAGGTGCAAACATTTCCATACTTTTGAGTCGAAGACTGTGGAGAGCAAAGGAAATCTTAGAACTCAGTCAGAGTAACATCTGACCTAAGGAGGAAGTGACGGGGAGTGAACGTGTTCAGATTAGAAACAGCAGGGCGGTCCAGGTGTTCCATCACTCCCCTCGCCCCACCCCCCCACCATGGTACACGGGTAGCAAGAACACCAGCCATGACTTGGTAGCGGCATCAGCATGGCTTTGGGACATGGCATTGATAGAAAGCTTACGGGGCAGATTTAAATAAAAGTCCTTCCCCATTGAGAGAAATTTGTAGGGAAAAGACTGTCAGGATTACAACAGTTAGGATTTAACCTTCAAAACAGGTTTTGATGAAGTTAACAGTTTTGATCTGAAATCTGTACAACAAAAAACCAAAAACAAACAACAACCAAAAAAAGCAAACCTAATTTGGTGACAAGAACCTGTATTTTCCAATGTGGCAGTGGGACAATTCTCCTCTTTTCTCAACCTCCTGTACAATAACCGAGCAAATAAAAACTTAAAGGACCCCGGACAGTAATTTTTCTCTCATTCAGCTTCTTGGAGCTGAAACTTTAGTTACTATAATATACTCTACACACTTCAAAATTACAGAAGAAGTACTGAGAACAACTAAATAAATAAAATGCTAAAGGAAACTGGAATAGCTCTGTGTCTCCACCTGAGACTAAATTGTCTACTTCCAGTCTCACAGAGAAGGGCTAGGACAATTTCCACCTCCCCTCCTCAAAAAAGATTTATATACAGGCTTGAGTCCAAAAATTAAGGTTCAAAGCATAAATATTGATCATTTCAAATAAGTTCAGAATGGATTTCAGAAAGATATGATACAACAATTTAGAATAAAACAAAGCAGAAGAGCATATTTTGGTTTGCTTGAGATATACATAAGGTGCAACAATTTTTAAATTTTCTCTTGAGGATGCTTATGGGACACATGTTAGTGTAGATGGTGTTTATTGGCAGGTTAAAGTTCACACCATAGCATTATGATATTCCAAAATAGAAAAAAAAAAAGAGAGATGAAATGACAATGATAAATGGTGGGTGGGGGGGGCACTACATGTTGGTCTGAAATCTTTGTGCTAACAAATTTTGTTACCTGAAAATACCAACACCCTGCTCCAGCAGAGTCAGGGTGTGAGAAGCACTATTATTGAAATCAAGACTTCACTCAGAAACAACAAGGCGAGTGTCTAAAGAACTATAAAGCTTTGCAGGATTTCTGCTACTCTCAGTGCCTAGCCGCTTAAAAATTAAGCATTTCTACAAAAAAGGTTTGGTTTTTTTTTTCTCTTCATTTTTTTCCCCCTTAAGTATCTGAAAAGTCATATCCGGTTGGTTGCCCTCCCACCCACACCCCTGCCTAAGGGAAAAGCCACTGAGGTTTAGGAAAAGCAGATCAAGTAAGATATTAATCACATAGAAAAAAGTAATATTCTGTTTGCTTCGTCTTTTTTTTGCTTTTTGTTTTTTTTTAGAAAAAGGTCCCATGAATATACAGCAATCTCTTAAGGAACTCTAGTGAAATGTCATTGGAGGAGGGTGCTCTGGCAAAAATAGATCTATTCTAACATGTTCTACAGAATAGCAGTTAGTACCATTGTCAAGGTGCATGTTCTGCACCATACAATTTTTGTTTGTTTGCTTGTTTTTGGATTTTAGCTAATTACAAATTTTAAATCACTGTTAGCAAGTGGTCCAAAAACTCCAACAGCCACCAACACTGGGACCCAGCCATTTTTAAATGTTCACTTTTTTTGTTTGTTTGGAAATTTAGAAAAGATTAAGAAAACAGCATCATAGCAAAAATTTCGAGCTCAAAACTTGTGATGGGGCTGCTCATCTGATTATTTTTTATGAGAATGGGGCTGCGCTTCAACCTCTCATTCACGCTGTACAAATGTCTTTCTCCCTCCACCTCCACAATGAATGTGCATTTGGGGGAATACCCCTCTAAACTTGGCTGCCCTCTTTTCCTGCTTTGGGAAGAAAAGAAAAAAATGCTATTCCCCCCCCCCCCAATCCTGTTAGTTGTATATATTTCCCATCACCCAAACTGAAGCGATATCTACCATGAAGATCTAAGCCTAGTCAGTATTAATAGTCTCTATTTTTTTTTTGTATGGCTATTAGGTCAAATTACGATTAGAAAAGAAATAATCATTATAATTCAGTCAAGTATAAATAAGAAAGCTAGATAAAACCATGTAAACTGTCACCATTTAGAGATCTAATTCAAAAGCTTCAAACTCAGACGAACACTAGCAAAATTCCACCAGTTTGAAAACCGATAAAAATTATTGCTGGAATCCAATCATTAGAATTTGGTAGCTTGTGCTGTGATGCAAGAGTGGGGAAATACTTGTGCTATGGAACAAATACCCTGTAAAATCTGAAGCCTCAGACTAATTTTGATGCATCACTTTGCATCTGTTGCTAGGAGACAAGACACTGCGAACGTCAGGTGGTTAAGTCAATGTGTTGAATGTTCTAAGCCAGTTAATCCACTTGGCACTGGCATATGCACGGGTTGGTTTTATGTTCAAAAGCAACAAACTAAAGAAAGGAAACAGAATCTTGCAGGTGCAACTAGGACTGGGAGTCCCACTCTGGGCAGGCATGTCTTCCGAATCATGTACCTCCTGGTCAAGTCAAACTTGAAAAGGCTCTCTCCTACCTGCAGTGCCTATTAGGCTGTGCATAGCAATTGCAACCCGTCCAGTCTGGCGGTGATGGATGGTCTGTATCGCTAAGTCCACATGAAGTGAATGTTTCGATGCGTTCAGAATAGTGAAGTAATACTAAGGTCACTTCTGAGTAATATTTTTGTCTTTGTTTGTCTGTATGAACAATCCAGTGGTCACTCCGACCCCGGTGTCAAAATGAAAGAATCCTCAGGGCACAGACACCTCAGTCATCAGACATCTGCAGGACTCTTCCCCCGTGTGGGGGAAAAATATCTGCCACAATTTGCCCCAAGCAAATTCTTATTGGTCACTCAAGGCTAAGAACAAGTCAGCATGTAAGTAAGAATTGTAAATTTACACTCTCTCTCACTCTCTCGCGCTCTCTCTCTCTCTCTCTTTTTGCCAGCAAACTACCACTCTGGTGGCAAATATAAAAGTGCAGAATATATGGACCACGAGGCCGAGCATACACCGCTAACAATGGTACACCTGCCTGCCCATGCTGCTTGGGAGTCTCTGGGACAGGCTTTTTCATATTTATTCTACAATATAAATGTAGGTATAACCTATTATATAAACCATCTTAGAACTTAAATCTCCATGTACAAAAAAGACTAAGAATATCTAATAGTAACTAGTGCAGTGCGTCAGGGGTTTTTTTGTTTTGTTTTGAAAGAATAACTAGGTAATATATGAAACTCGTTTCATACTCTCTGGTTGGTAAAAGAGATGCTAGATGAGCTACAGTCAAGGCAGCCTTTTACCAAGTTACTACCCGTTACTGTTAAAAGCCTTCAATAGAAAGCAAAGCTCCAGGGTCATTCCATTTCTGCATTATCAGACAAGTAACACCACCCTCAAAGAGTCTGGGTATAAAAAAACCATCTGGCCCAGGATGCTAACATCTACTTCAGGTGAGGCTGGGCCATGTAGGGCAACGAGCACTTGTTTGCAGTCTAGATTTCCCACCACACGGACTCGCTAGCATCCCTCGGTAAAGACAAGGCTAGGGTAGTAGGTAAAGCACAATGTTTTACAAGTCAAGGGCGCGTCACTGGTCAGCGCAGGAAATCAGTACAGGTGCCTGCGGCATTTCGTTTGGCTGTCCGTCATGGGTGAGCGGAGTTGCCCTCTGACCTCTGTAAAAGAAGAGGAAGAAGAAGAAAAAAAGAGAGAATCATTTAGGCAGATGATGTTATTAGAGACAGGAGGGGATGAAGGATAACAAACACAGGCTTTTCAATATCTTGTTTGAATAGCGTCTGTTGCTTTGTTGCCACGTATGCTGTTTAACTAAAACGGTTCACCATCCTAAGAACTTTTTTTTAAAAAGGATTTCTCATCTCAGTCTCCCTCAAACAACTCAACAGATACCGTCTTGGACTGCTGCTGACCACACCTCCAATTTACAGAGCTGAAACCTGGAAATGCCAATATAGATCTGGTAACTTCTAAGCCAGGCCGTGGCCCCCGGGCTGCCACCTTCCTCCCCATCCACTCAGAGTACAGATGGCACATTCTTTCGTTGACTTGTCCAAAGAGGAAAATTCTCCTATAATGATGGAGAGGCATGAGGCTCGGCTCTTAAGACATATAATAATATATCCATTTTTAAAACTGTGGCTGATCAAAGCAATTGATCACATGATGAGATAAAGAGGCCTGCTATTCTAAGAAAAGGAAGAAAAAAAATGGAATGAGAAAGAAGCCACTACATGCCTTCCCAACTAAAGTTTCACCAGTGTCTGGGCAATGTTCCTTTAAGGGAACAAGGTTGAGTATTGACTGGAGATTTGAGACTGTCAGAAAACCTAGCCTTGGTGGGCCCCACTCAACACACTCATGGAGGAAGAACACCAGGCGGAGACTAGAGAATTCATGGAAATTTCCATCATTTAGACGGGAAGCATGCTGACCGTAACTGATTTTTCATTCTGCTTTTGTCTAATTCGTTTAAAAAAAAAAAGATTCACCTCATTGGTATGAGAAAATCATACAAAGTTCCTGGGAATTTCTTTTTTGGTTGTTGTTCCTGGTAATTTTTATAGAGCTACCTATCCTTAAAAGACAGGACTGGGACCAGACTGGGCACCTTCCAGACATTTGCAACAAGGCTACCAAACCTAGACTGTGCTCACTCACTGCTCCACCTTCCAAGTCTGCGGAGCACAGCCTTGCTCAGTCAGAAAGCACGTAAGGCAAGGTGTTCGTTGGTTCGGCCTCTGACTATGTAGTATTTTCTTCTGATTAAGCTTAGCAGAAGGAGCTCACTCAAGATTCAAGTAATATTTGCTCCCTAAGAACATGCGCGTTTCTTTGGGTACACATAAAAGAGAAAGCAATGCGAGTAAAGGGCATTTGTGGTTTCAGAATCTGAGCATCACTTGCCAGCCTAAGATACTAGGATTTCAGAAAAACAAAACATGTGTTGGAATCAAGCCTCTGGATTCATCTGTTTATTCGTGTGAAGCTGCTCTACGAACCAACTGCCCAGCCAACTGCTCAAGATGCCCAGCTCTTTGTTCAAGAGAGAAGATATTAAAATGCCACGTTTTACCTTTAAGATGGAATATTCAATAATATTACAAAAGCCAGAGGAATTTTAATAAATATGTTAGAAGGGAACCTAGGAGAAGAAAGATGAAAAGTATAATTTAAGAGAGAGACAAATTGAGGAGGAAGTCTATGCTAATAAGTGGAGAAAGAAAAGAAGCCAGGACCCTGAGTGGACAGAACTACCTCTGGGCCCCACTGGAGTCTCCTGTGAGCGTGTCCTGATTCCCTAGGGCATGTGCTTGTTCAGGAAGCACGCTATAGCAAACAGTAAAGACTCTGGAATTGGACAGGTCTGATTTCAAATTTAGTCAATGACAGTGGGGTTGGAATTTTTTTTGTGGGGGAGGGGTTGCTTCAAATCTTTTCTGAATCACTATCTAGCTGTGTGCTTTTGCAGGTTAACTTTCTGTGCTTCAGTTTCTTCATCATTAAAATGGGTCCAAAAACACCCACTTGGGGATTGAATTTAATGCGCTTCCTTACTTAAAAAAATCCTCACAAATAGCAGGTGAAGCAAAGGCTTGTTCTAATTCTCCATTTCCTGCAAATTATGACTAGATTTTTGGTGACAAGAGGGTGGATGCTATAGTTCTACCCCAAGCTTCCCCGAATATCCTCTGAATGATAAACCTAGGTGATACCTAGGCAATCCTTACTAATTAATCGGTGTGCAACCCAGGTCCACTGACGTTAAGTAAACAGGCAGAGAACTGGCTGGCAGATCTGCCGGGGCAGGTGCACACTAAAGTGTGCCTTAAGACTCCCCAGAGTGATTTGTCTGACTAAATATTAAGAACAAAAACCATTTGTTAGGTTGATAATACATTCTAGTAACCGGTATTGCCCTTCCTAATGGAAAGTAAAAAGAAGACCTTTTACACACACCTTCTTGCCCATCTCATTTATCCAGATTTATCCGTTTGCTCATTTGCCCAGGGATGTAATGGGAACTAAGGGAGCAGGAGCGTGGTGGTGGTGGGAGGGCATGAAAAATACAGACACCCTCCAAATACACTGGGGGGAGCCATGGAGCATCAATACTAGATGACAAAGCAGAGCTGGTCCAATAGACGTTCACAGTGAAGGAGCTGGGTGGAGTGGAGCGTGGAGGACTAGGGCTTGAGGGGGATGGTGGGGGGGCTAGTGGTCACCTGGGAGGGGGATGTACAAAGCATGGCTGAGAACCTGTGTATTCTGGTTCAACCCCATGCTGAGAATTTCCACTTCCACCCCAGATATATACTGAATGAGAACCTACATTTAGCAGGATTCCCCAGGTGATGCTTATAGAAGTCCTGTCTCCAGGTGATTCTAGCTAGGTACAGCGGTTCTCAACCTGTGGGTCGCGACCCCTTTGGAAAGGGTTGCATAACCCTTTCACAGGGGTCACCTGATTCATAACAGCAGCAAAATGAGTTAGGAAGTAGCAATGAAAAACATTTTTTATGGTTGGGGGGGTGTCACCACAACATGAGGAACTGTCTTAAAGGGTCGTGGCATGAGGAAGGTTGGGAACCACTGCTCTAGTACAAAGGGAAGAGCCTGGCTTATCCGGAGAGCAGTTCCGCATGAGGGCAGGGCAGAGCATGTGGAGGGGTAGCAGGGAGATGTGGGCACAAAGGTAAGCATAGGTTTTCTGTAGCTGAGATGGGGAGTCGGGGAAAGCGGCGTGGTCACGCTTATCAGAAGGGAATCTGGCAGCAGCAAGGGTGGCTGTGTGAAGGTCTTTCTGAGCCATCTCAATTTTCTTGTATGACGGCACATATTTTGATTTCCTTTTCAAATGCGTATGTTTGTCCTCTGTACTAGATTCAAACTCCACGGGGGCTGGAGCAGTGTCCCTGGGTGTTTACCTCCCTCCGAGAACGTACAATTCCTGCCAGCATTCCCTTTGCTGCGGGACCTTGCAATGGTTATATAAAAGGAATGTGACTTCTTGGAAACACCCGAGGCTACTTGTGCGGCAGCTCTAGAACTGCAATATGACAGGAGAAGCACACGGAGCGAACACAATCTTAAGCCAAGGCCTCTTCCACTTGGGTGTGGGACGGAGAAGGGGGCCTGGCAGGTGGGGTCTATAGGCTGTGCTGGGTTTCAAGCTCTTTAGTACGAAAAAAAGTTCAGAAAGTAGCCATTCTGTGGGAAATCCACTTGGGAGTCCAGATGTAAAGTACCTATCTATTCAAAAAGAAGTCTGCCTTCCTATTAAGTTGAGGCACACCCACTTCCACTGCAAGCTCAGTGCTTTCTGTGAGGCTTTGTGCAGTTCAAAGGGCCTTCACATCGATGATTTTGTTGGATCGTCTTAGCGTGGTGATTCTTTGCGGATATCATTACGCTCAGAGAAAAGTGAGGTCAAGGAAGTAAATTACTTGGTATAGCAAACTGGAGAGAGTTGGAGAAAATTCTAGGCCTTTGGCCTATCATCACTCAGATGCCAATATGCTCCTTCCCCTGTAGCACACTGTCTTCCTGGGGTACCACCGCCTCCCCAACACCATCCTCAGCGGGGTACTCGCCATTGGCTAGCACTGGCCTGAGTGCACTCTCGTTGTCCATTTCACATAGGAAGCCCCTGGGAAGAAGGCCACCTACCTGCATTTTACTGAAGAAAACACAGAGCTGAAAGGTTAACGGTCTTGCTCAAGGTCTAGCAGAGCTTGGACTCAAACCCAGGCCTCAACTCTTAGCCTTAATGATCAAATCTCACTGCTTCCCCTGCTCTCAGGCTGTTCCTGAAAATGCAGCGTATGTATTTAAAATACAACACTCGGCAGGCTATGTTTCCTTATATTCTCCCAGACTGCCAATTAGCACGTACACTCTTCCAACACCTCACACAAACAAGTGGGCCCTTGAATCAGGCCCCAGACAGGAACCCCCAGGGCAACAGTTAACATCCCCCCAATCACACCAGGATGCTCTGGGCTTCTGTGGTGCCTTCTCCAGCCAGGTGCCATGAAAGGGGGTGACGCTAGGTGGGGTCTCCTGGCCCCAAACCCCACCGGCAGAGCAAGGCTTCCCACCCCTCACCTGTGCACATTTTCCATGGCGGCGACCTCCGCCAGCGCCGTGAGGCTGAAGAAAGCAGACACAGCGGGCATGTCTGGGGTGCTGCTGCGCGTCTCGGCCGCCTCGGCGCCGCCGTGGTGTGCGCATTCTTCATTGCAGTCCGGCTCTGCTGCTTTCAGGAGACTCCTGGGCAGGTGTTCCTTCGGTTTGTCATCTGTAACAAAAGCGAAACCCATCACGACAGGACTGCTCTGTTCTCTCTGGAGAAGGGACACAGAAAACTCCGTGCCCATCAAAGTGAAATGAGCTAACATGCGCGCTGTTCACTGTTGCCATCCGTCGGATATGCAGGCTTTCACAGGGTCTCTTCCCCCTCGGCAACAAAGCTCTTTTATTAAGCCCGCTTGCAACCATGAGCAGCCCTGGGCCCAAAGCTGAGCCGAAGAGAAGCTGGGTTTTATCCAAGGTCGGAAAATGGGTCAGTTTGGGAGTGTGAGGGAAAAATGGACCTTGGCCAAAATAAAGCCCAAGGGTCTTCTCCAGAGGCTGTCAAAAAAACCAACAACCCCAAGAACCTGACTGACGAGATATTTTGACAGCTCATTAGCCTGTGCCCTACTGTGGCACCTTGGGCTTTTGGTATGCTGTGATGCCAACACTTAGAATTATCGTAGCATGAGAATCATCAATCCTGAGATCTCAATTTGTTATTTTTATACTGAAGACCTTATGGAAGGAAGACAAAAGGCCTGCTGGTATTTACGAAGAGATGACTCAAGCGCTAGGCAAATATATCTGTGGGATGTGAGTGCAATGTCTTTGTTCTATCATGTGGTCCTTTGTAAAGGAGGAGAATTCATATGGTGGTTTAAAAAAACATTTGAAAAAGCAAAAGCAATCAATGATGGCTGTAAGTGTCATGTGGGAAGTGCTATGATGTTTTCTACATAAAAGGGGGTCTTTCTTAAGATGCCTCTCATTCTTCTGACAAGTCAAAACTGAGGGTATTCCAACCTACAAAGTCAACACTACACAACAGAAACCAGAAAGTGAAGGAGGGAGGAGCCTGTTGGACCCCAAATCAGCACAGCAACTTGTACTGTTTATTTACTCACTCAACAATTCACTGCTATTAATACCTAGATTTATAAATATCATGCCAAGAACCACTTGCTCAAATATTTTTACTATTTATATAAGGTCACCATGAGCTTCGACCTGTTTCTGGAAACTGGATGAAAAAAAGGGAGAGGTCACTTTCCCCAGGGCCGATAGAGAAGAATGCTGAAGGTCCTGGACGGTGACAGGCAAGACCACGAATGACAGAGGTCCAGGGGGTACTGCTGAGTACTTGATCCCCACCCCTATCTCGAGACGCTCAGGCAAATCAGCTGCTACTGATTGATTTGGTTAAGGAATGGCTCAAAGGACTGAGCCATTTGGTTAAGGAATGGCTCAAAGGACATCCATACACATTTTCAGGCACCCAAACTGGGCAGGATCAGCAAGTTGTATATGCTCCAGGCTTTTTAAGGTTCTTTCATCCAGAGAGTTGAGTATCTAATATTCTGGCTTGCAAGAGTTTTGAAGTGTGAATTAGGAGATGTACCGGCTCTTTGGGGAATTTAGCTAATCAAGACTATTTCTTGTCCGTGCTGAGAAAGGGAAGGAGGTGCAAACAGTTCTCAATAGTCCTGTTACAATTTCTAAGGATCCCAAAGATGCCTTTCAAAAACCAGCTTCAGTTTTATAACATGGCATCAAACGTGTACCTTGGGGTGTCTCCAGGAGATCCACAAGGAGAGACTCTCAGGTGAATCTCAGGTGAGTCAAGCATACAGAATGGTGAGGACCCAGAGTTGCCCATGAGTCCACAACGATCAACTATTTGCTCTAATTGCTCAGGTTCCCTTTTCTTACCCAAAGTACCTCCTGCTGGGGACACCCGGCCATCCGCTGTCCTCACAAGATGTGTGATCTTGGTTTTCCTTGCTTTTCTCTTCTGGCTGCCCACCAGAGGTTCTTGCATTGCTGTGGGCTCAGAAGTGTTGGAAATGGATGGGGTGGCATTTTTAACCTTATAAGCAGGCTCTGTGGTGTTTTTGTCTTCTGAAAATATGGCTGAAATAGGACAAACCACAAATATAGTTACAAACAAAAACGCAAGGCATCAACTTTTTCTCTTGGAAGGATGCATTTCAAAATGTCTGGATTGACATTCAGAATTTTTGAAAGCAATGATGGAAAAAGAGATAGAACATTGTCCATATTTGTTTATATAGGGACTGTATAAACATCTTTGTATCTTCACTGACGAATTACTTTCAGAGGGGTAAGATGCCCCTCCTCTCTAACAGACCCCTGAACCAAGAGGCCAGTGGAGTATTGTTTACAAATGTTTCGATTTTGTAGGCTGGGGAGGAGCATGTCCACGCAAATCTAAATAACGTCGCAGTCACGTGCAAGTCTTACGTGTGGTCTGGGGCCCCACCTGAGGGTTTTATGTCAGTTGGTCTACAAAGGGTGAACAAAGTTTATTTTCTTTCAAAGGTACTTAGATAGATATGTACTTTTAAAATTTATAGGCACAGTATTTTAACCTTCTAATCTGTACCGGGATTTAAAAAAAAAAAAAAGCTACAAAATCAGAGAAACCTTCTATGAAACGAAACGGTCAGAATGGCAAGCCTGACCTGCCGTCTCGTTCTATACGTGTTTTCAGGCCGTGCGTCCATCTCTCCACCCCCCCCCACCCGCAAGAATGCTGTGCTCTTCAATTGACATCATGCCAACATCTTGGCATCCTCCAGGAACCCAAATCATCTTCTTTTGAAACGCTCTTTGCATTTGAGGAACAAGAAGGATGGAGGGGCAAGATCGGGCTGGAGGTTGGATGAGGTAAAGTTTTCTAAGGAAATTTCCATAGGACAGCCCTTACTGCTGCTTGCCGAACGAGCAGGTGCACAGTCATGGCAGCACAAAGACATCCTTGGGGCAATAGTCCTGGCTTTGTTCCTCACCAATGTAGTTTCAATTTCCTTAACACTTAGACCTAATAAGTCCCCATGATCAGCTGTGTCCTTCATGGAAATCTATGACTATTACTCCTTTGGAATCCCCCAAACAGCTGCCATTAATCTGAGCTGAACTGACTTGAATTTACCCGACATAGCAGATGCCCCCTCAGAAGTGACATTTTTTTTACTGAACCCCTTTTTTTTTTTTGAAGGCACCTTAGTGATACTAAGAGAAATATTTCACCCAGAAAACTTCATGACCATAGACATATGTTAAATATGTGTTTTATTGGAAATAAATCCATGTACATATGAACTGGAATTACAGTATCAAGTTTAAAAATTTACTCTCCTACAACTCTAATGGGTTTAGGTATACTATATTAGCAAAATAGAAAGGCGATGATTTCCTGAGATCTTAGCCTAGAAGTCATATTCCTTTGTCTTGATCGATATCTAAAAAGAGGCCGATTATGGACTTCCCATTCCAAAATAAATGGGAAATAATTAGCGTTACAAAATAAGTTTCTACCATGTAGATTCGAGGCTTGGTGTTAGCTCAATATTGTGTAACATGACTATATAAAGACCAGCTTAAGATTACAGAGCTGTTTTTAACACACCCCAAAACAATTTGGCAGTGTTTCCCAATACCCTTTTAAGTAGCTAAGCACAAATTAAGAAAAAGGCTCCTTTCCATTATACATATATATTTCGGTCAAACCCATCTACCTCAATGGTGGATTATTTTCTTAAAGTTAGATACTCAGTTAAGAGTATTTTAACTTTGATTTTTAGCTTAATGCAAGTCAGCTGTGGTAATATAAGCTTTAACAATGTATTTTTAAAATAAAAAAAAGTCTACTAAAAAAAAGAACATAATTGGTTAGAAAAACTCAAGAAAAGTTTTATGGTTTCCCTTTAAATTCAAAGCTTTCTAACAGTATACGAAAACACCCCCCCAACCTATTGCCATCTAGTCAATTCCCACTCATAACTACCCTCTGGGGCAGAGTAGAAGTGGTTTGGGGGGAAATACCTGATCTCTACTGAGGCTCGGAGGTATGGAAGTAACACTCATAAAGGGATGGGGGCTCTACTCTTCACTTTCTTTTTACGAACTGTGGGACCATAGGTCTCAGTGTCCTCCTATGAAGACAGGGTTTGGGCTAGGTTAATGCCAAGTAGTCATCCAGCCGTAAAAGTCTGTTGCTTCGGGCAGAGAATCCACAACCAGTGACCTTGACCAAGGTAAAATGAGCTGCCAGCCAGCAGCAGAGTCACAGGCTGAGGTAGAGGGCTCCATTGACTGGCACTAGATTGGTGGCTTTGGGGCTCTATGTTTTTATGTGAGCCTTCAAATAATTTCATGTGTAATCAATGGTTGTTCTCCTGGATGTTCTGGATGAACTGGTATATGAAAACAAAAACGAAACACAGTAAGAGGCCAAGGGCTTAACTGCAAAGGGATTGAAAATGACAGGCATCCTCTAAAAGGAGGCTGCGACTAGGGAAAGCCCAGAAACCAGCAGACAGGGAGGTAGAGAGTTAAAACTGCTTGGTTCCATGCTAGTCAGTGGTAGTCAGACTCTACAGGTCAAAGTGTCAGGAGATGGAAAAGCAGTTGAATAATATTCCAGACCAAGCAGAGGAGGGAAAAAGGAGAGCGAGAAAGAGAAGGGAGAACAAAGGAAGGGGAAGGAGAGGCTGCATTGAAAGTTCTCAGAAAGTCCTGCACATGAGATGATGCCACCTCCAAGTCTCCCCTAGGCTGACTGTTTAATCAAGTCGTGATCACGGGCCTGCGGTCCTCCACTTTAGGACAATGTGTAATCTGAGCCTGTTAGTTTGGGATACTGTTGGGAAGATGGCGCAGGGCTGGGGCAGTGCTTCTTTCACCTGTACATAGGGTCACGATGAGGTGGCACCAACTTGACAACAGCGCTGTAACGCATCCCACACGATCAGGCAGACCTAGGGCACACTGTCCACAACAGCCTGAGAGATAGGCTTTAGGGAGATTCCTCTCCAAGTCAGAAGACCTGAGGAAGGTAAGTGGCCACTTCAACGACTAGTGCCTGGGACAAATGAGTACAATGAGGCTGTCAATGTTAGCAAAGCAAAAGAAAGCTCGATGGTAAGGGGCGTGAAACAGCACCCAAAAGGAACCAAGCCTGAACGCCGAGTTCAAAGACATCAAACCAACTGCTTTCTCTGCATCCCCCACCCCAACTCCAATCTGCCAAACTAAGGGAAATGTGGAAAAAGAAAGGCTTTTGTCTTCCAAAAGCCTGTGAGCTATTTCTCTTTCAGCTTTTAACTCAACACACAAGATTAACAGAGCATTGCAGAACAAGTCCACAGGGCTGTTTTTTACACTCCACCATAATCATAACACACAGAGAACATATCTTTGGAGAGTGATAACGTGAGCTCACTTTGGAGACACACTAGGACAGGAGCCATAAGAGACTATCTTTTGTTTTCCAAATTTCGCTACCAAAATGTGGAGTAAGTGTTTCAGGGGAAGCAGCGATACCCTAAGAGACCACTCTAGAGTGGTCTAGAGTCATGAATTTACTCCAACTAGGGGTTTCAGACTGCTGAAATTATTACAGCTGACATTTGAAACCTCATTGCCTCTGGTAGGTCTCCCATGAGCTGCAACAGCAGTCACATGCTGAATGGAACATTGGGGGGGAAAATCAGATGAACGAGCCTTATCTAACATCCCAGGAGACTTTGCAAAATTTATATAGTAACTATTTCAAAATGGAAGACGGCAAGTTGCCCTATTTGCTAAGGAATGCATAATCTTACGGAGAGTCCTTGTCGGGCTTTTGTTCTGTTCTTCTTGTAAGGCACCCGAGACCCACGTGAGCCAAATCAGCGTTAGAAATCTCCAGAGAGTGACCAATGAGGCAGCAGTCAAGACAACTAATTAAAAAAACTGTAATATCCCTCAGTCAACTACACTAACTATCATCATCACCAACATTACAACTGGTTACACTTTGGGCTGCTAACCACCAGGCCAGACGAAGTGAACTGCCAGGTGCTCCACAGCAGAAAGACAAGGCTTCTGCTTCGGTAAAGATCCACACCCTTGGACACTCTCAAGGGCAAGTGCCTTGACCTACAGGGTTGCTAGGAGTTGGAATCAACATGATGACACCGAATTTGGTTTTGGTGTGAGCTTATGCATGAGCGTGAGACCCAATAACTTGATGGATAAACACAGTAGTACCGGTAGATAGTCCTGGTTTATCGGAAAATTATATGAAACAATTTCAGGAAGTGGTTTATCCATTTTGAATCTTACAAATATGGGGGAAGGAGGCTTATGACAAATTAATTATAGGCGCAGCATCCAAACCTCTGATCTATTACTAAACATCCCCCAAATTTCTAATGTCTAAAAAAAATGAGTGAAAGCCAATTATACACAGGGCAGTGTAAAGAAAGTATGGTGAACTTTAAATTATCTACATTTGAAGGAGCCAGCAACACTTTTTTTCAAATCATTTTATTGGGGGCTCGTACAACTCTTATCACAATACGTCCATCTATCCATTGTGTCAAGCACATTTGCCATCATCATTCTCAAAGCATTTGCTTTCTACTTGAGCCTTGGTATCAGCTCATTTTCCCCCCTCCCTTGATAATTTATAAATTATTATTATCTTGTCATGTTGCACACTGTCTGACATCTCCCTTCACCTGCTATTCTGTTGTCTGTCCCCCAGGGAGGGGGTTATATGTAGATCATTGTGACCAGTTCTCCCTTTCTCCCCCACCTTCCACTTCCCCTCCAGTAGTATCGCTACTCTCATTACTGGTCTTGAGGGCTTTATCTGTCCTGGATCCCTGTGTTTCCAGTTCCTATCTGTACCAGTGTACATGCTCTGCTCTAGCCTGAATTGTAAGGTAGAATTGGGATCATGACAGTGGGGGGAAGAGCATTAAAGAACTAGAGGAAAGTTGTGTGTTTCATCGGTGCTATACTACACCCTCCCTGGCTCATTTCCTTCCCATGATCCTTCTATAAGGGGATGTCCAATTGCCTATAGATGGGCTTTGGGTCTCCACTCCACACTCCCTCTCATTCTCAATGATATGATTTTTTTTTACTTTTATGCCCGATACCTGATCCTATCGATACCTTGTGATCACACAGGCTAGTGTGCTTCTTCCATGGGGGTTTTGCTGCTTCTCAGCTAGATGGCCCCTTGTTTATATTCAAGTCTTTAAGACCCCAGATGCTATATCTTTTGATAGTCGGGCACCATCAACTTTCTTCACCACATTTGTTTATGCATCTGCTTTGTCTTCTGCGATCGCTTATGGATGGTGAGCATCATGGAATGCCAGGTTAATAGAACAAAGTGTTCTTGCATTGAGGGAATTCTTGAGTGGAGACCTAGTGTCATCTACTATCTTAATACTAAACCTATAAATATATGCACATAGATATATTTCCCCATCATCATATATAAATATATTTACATATGTACGTGCCTGTATTTAGACCTCTTTAAATGCCCTTTGCCTCCTAGTTCTTTCCTCTATTTCCTTTTACTTTCCTCTTGTCCCACTATCATGCTCAGCCTTCATTTGGGTTTCAGTAATTCCTCTCAGTTACACTGCCTTTGATCAAGCCCTACCAGCCCCTCTACACCCTCCTCGCCATTGAGTTTGGATTACTTGTCTTTCTCTTATCTCTGGGGTTGTTAACAACCACTTCCTTTTTTCTGCCTCCCCCTCTCCCATAGCCGCATCCCCTCCCCCAAACTGTGGGTCCCGGTTGTTGTTTTCTCCCCGATTGTTTATCCCACCCATCTTATCTAGATAGACCTGCAGAGATATTATGCACAAAAAATAAGACAGAGCGAAACAGAGCAAAAACAAAAAAGGAAAACAGTAACAACAACAGAAAACCAATGAAAAAACAAATAAAAGAAAGCCTGTAAATAGTTCAAGGTCTGTTTGTTGACCTTTAGGAGTGTTTTCTGGTAGTCTTATGGGGTGTCACGCCCTGGCCCCACTGTCTAGTTTTGGTATTCCTTGGGGATTTTGTTGCAATAATTTTATAACAGTTGCATCAACATATCTATTGTAGGCATCAGCTTCAAACCAGGGCTTCAAACTGGTTCATACTAGTCTGCCTGCCAGCTGAGAATTGGCATTTTCACCCAGATATACTTAATCAGAACCTACATTTTAACAAGATCCCTGAAGCTCTGTTTTAAGCAATTCTAACCTTTTCCTAGGATAACTTACAAATGTAAAATTATCCTAATTCTGATTTTGTTTTCTGTCTCTTTACAAGTGTATACTCTAAGCCTTAGAGGGAAAGTTTTAATAAACAGTGTGATATGGCTGTATGTGAGAGAGATGACCAGGCTTAGGGCCCAATGATTCAGTTGACAGCTACCATCTAACAAGTAAATGATGAAAACAATGGCAACAAAAAGGCCCCTTTAAAAGCAGGTTCAAACTAAGCCGAGCTGGTTCAGTCATGGCCCATGCTATACAATTAAAATACACTGAAATTTATAAAATGCAGTTGCCTGGTACAATAATGGGAATTAGGAAGACCACAGATTGATAACCTGATAGAAACTGAATTTGCCACTTGGAAAACAAGGGCAGAATGTGTGTTGATAGCAACCACGTCTCGTGCCTGGCAGCGTTAGAAACAATGGTGGCCGATGCAGCTACTCTGAATGTGTGCTACTCTCCACAGCCCTGGCAATAATCCAATTTCCCCAATTATCCCCAAATATCCAATTATCCTCCTGAAAGGGCTTACGATGCCTCTTCTGAATCTCTCATTCCAAGGTGAAAACCCACAGTTCTTTCTGTTTCAGTTATTTTGAGGGCGTCCACACTTTACAAGCTCCAGGCTATCCCAGATTCCCTTTGCTGGCCATGACTAAAGCAGCTCAAACCGGTTCAAAGCCTTCCTTTTAATTACTGGCAATTTCTGATATTCAGACTACCTTGATTTCTTTTTTCGATCCTGTATAATGAGTTTGAACTGCATACTAAAGTCCATGCATTTTTCAGTGTACATTATCCAAAATTATGTTCAATATTCATTAATAGTTCATGTAATTAAATATCTCCAATAATAAATCGACTTTCATCAAACCCTTGGGGCTGCCTGTAACACTCAAAATTGATTTACTTCGAACCAAAAAGAGCAGAAAATTAGGGCTGTGAAAACAGTGCTCCCAGATCACACCAAGCACTCAGACATCCTAGTAATAAAATCATCAGCTGTTGGAGGGGCGATGGAGTTTAAAGTTCATGGAGTACTACATGACACCATCCACCCCATCCCTAATGGCATGTATTATACACATCCTTAGCATGGATGTAGGGGAGAGACGCTCAGTCATATTTCCAATCGCCTACTAAAAATTTCTAATTAGTGGCCTAGCTGAGAGTGAAAAGTAGGTTTCTAATTTCCTAGGGAATTGCTCTCTCTACCACACTGCACATGCTGCCAACTCCTTTTACGTGACGTGCGCACTTTCTGGGTTTAAAAAATAAAACATTAAGACCAGAGAGGAACCCTGAAAACTATTGCCCTAAGAAAATATCTTTAACTTGGAACTGAAACTATTTCTAAAGCTCACCTTTCAGCCAAATAACAGATTCACTTATAAAATAAAGAGTTATCATTTGTGAGGAATATGCTCCTTACACAAGCAACTACATGAGATCAGTCAGCATTTCCCCAAGAGCAAAGATGGGAAAGTTATAAGGAGGTAGGAAGACAGAGCAATGGAAACAGAGCTACCAGTAGGGAAATAATAAGAAAGCCAACACATCGTGAACATTGTCACCATTGTGATGAACTAGTTTGTGTAAAATTTTTACACGGAAACCTAATTGTGTAGAATTACACTTAAAATATAACAAACTATTACATTTTAAAAACCAACCCAAAACCAAACGTTTAGTACAAACAGTGTCATTTCTGGCAAAGAACAACGTGGTCTAAAATGACTATTTTAGGTTCCTATGATAGTTCGTCAGTGCCTTATGCTTATCAAATCTGTGCAGAATATATTTTTTAAATGCATCAAAGCTACTGTATCAATTTTGAAACGTGCATTTAACCCTGAAGACAGCACAGCAAGTCACATTTTGTTTTGCCAGTGTTTAAGCAGAAATCATGTTCGAGAGGAGCATTATTGTGAACGTGAAATAACAGGTCAGAAAAGAGACACACTGCCAGAATTTCATGAAAAATTACAGAAACACAGATATGTGGCGCATATGAACCATGCCTTCCAAACACGAAGATGCTGCGCTACCAAAAACTCCAACAGCAGACTTGAATATTTTGGACTAAGATCTTTAAAAGTGGGTCTGTTTGATAAATGACTTAGGTCAAAAGTGCATCTTACTTTAACTTTCCTTTTTTCAGTAAAGGAATGGTAACATATAATCCCAGAGCTAGGAAACAGACTTGCTCATTAAATCCCCCTCCCGATATAAACCAACGGAGCCGGGCTGGATGAGCTCTAAGATTTCCAAGCTATCTGTTAGTTCTCAAATGCCGTGACTTCTAATGAAGGGCTACAGAAAACCATGAGCCCTTTTTAATATCTATAATGCTGGAGAACCAGAGAATGGATGTGAAAAAGGCAGGGGTAGCCCATTAGCCATCGCAGAAATTAGAGTTTATCTACAAGGTTCAATACTGAAGAGGAATTAGATGAAGTCACACATATTGTTGCCTGAAATGAAATGAAATCTGCACTTAGGACCTGCAACATAGTTCATTAATACTGAACTGTGCTTTGGCTCTGTACAAGCCTCTGACACTCATTGTAACAAATACAGAAGTAGGAGGAAGACGGCCCTAGGAGGTGTACATAGCCTGCTCCGGGGTACAAACGGAAACACTGGGTGTTCCAAACCACAGATTCCCAAAGTTACTTGGCCTACAGTCCTCTTTTCAGGAAAAAACACAACAAAACAAAAACTCGGCACCCCCCCCTCCAATTACAAATGTTTTTGCCCTTTTGCCCATAATCCAGGATAAAATACAGGGACCTGCTTTTGTAGTTCACCTGGAGCCCAGGTGGCACGGTGCGAGGCACTGCCTGCTAACCAGCCGCTCGGAGGGAGACAGACAGGGCTTCCTCCTCCTGTGAGAGTCGCAGTCCTGGAAAAGCACAGGAGCAGTTCTACCCTGTCCTTCAGGGCAGCTATGAGTCAGCATTCACGCAAAGGTCGTGGGTCTGTATTGTGTTTTGTTTGGATCTAGCCAGTGCCCCCCAGGGGGCAGTATTCCCCACCTAGAGAAACACTGACCTAAACCAGGAGCAAATTTTGGTGAAAGGTGAGCTTCCTGATCTACTTCCATAAAAAGGAAGGCCAAGAAAACACCAGGAAATACTTCTCTGTAACACATGGGGGTCACTACAAATTGTACCTGACCCCACCGTAATTTTATTTGTTTGTTTGAGAGATATGTGAAGCCATGCCAGGGGGAAAGTTCAGTCCAGGAATCATTTCTGCAGGCTTGCTAATGCCCAGCCGACCAAGAGAGTCCCACAGTGCCCAATTCTGACTTTCTAAGGCATCTGTCTGCAACACAAACTGTGGTGCTGTATATTTTTAGCTACAAATGACTCTAATTTCTGTTAATCTGGCTCATAGGTTATAAAGTTCCCTTAAAAAAATTAAACCCCACGTGACATGTGGCCTGAATCTTAGCAGGAGTCCAATAAATAATAGTTTTGTTTTGAACATGAAAAATAGCCTAATTATGGACAAGCAGGTCTAATATTGTTAGTAAGGGCTCTAAAAAGTATGCCTCTTTCAGTACAGTGAAGACTACTCAATGCAATGCAATGGAGTTACCTTCTGTAGGGTGAATGGCATCCAAGAAGAGTTGCCTGTTGGACCATTTATCCCCACTTCCTATAAACAAGGAAAAGGAGAAGGAATGTGAAACTGTACTCCCATTACAGACACTTAAAAAAAAAGATAAAATACAAAACACTTTAAACAAAAATGTACAAAACACGAAACGTTATCACACAAATGAAGTCCAACATCACTTTAGCTATTTTATTCTCAAAACTGTATTTGTCACCCAACGAGACTATCCAGAAAACAGATTAAAAATGAATCTTTTATAAAATAAATTCTTAGGTAATATCTACAACTTTAATCATAGTCATTTGAAGGTCAGTTAAAAGGCAATGGAAAGGTGCCATTTTACCTAAAGAGTGAAGTTTTTCCACTGGAACCAGAGAAAGAGTAATATCAATACACAAACAAGAGATGCAGAAGTAGAGGTGAAAATAAAAATTAAGTCAAAGGTCAAACACAGGAACACATAAGCACATATGTCTGCACATGGACGACAGCTGCATTAAAAGCTTCACTCAAGAATCATGAAATGCTTCACATATGGCCATGCAAGTAGGATGCAAATGGGCACTGGGTGAGTAGGTGGATGGCAGTCACTGTCGACACATGCAGGGAGATGCTAAAGAAAGCCTGACTCCTAGGACAGGTGGCTGCACTGAGCCAGATGGGAAGATTTCTCTTTCATGTGAAAGGAAAGGGGTCCTGAATTTGAAAAGAAGGGGGTTTTAAGACGGGCCCTGAGATTTTCAGGGCGCATCCTGGTGCCAGCAAGGAGGTAGATGTTCAGAGTAAAGGGGGTGGCAGGGTGCCCTCTGGAATCACAGCTGTGTAACTGAAGGAGGCCAGGCAGAGTCTGGCAAACGATGAAGCATTTAGAGGGAGGGGGAAAAAAGAAGCAAGTAATGGTTCAGAAGTGGAGAAAAAGGTCCACAAGAACCCTCAAGTGTCAGACAAGGCCTGGGCATTGTGAGATTTTCGGAGGGTATGAATCTGGCGCGGCCTCGGGAGGTGGGGAAATGTGGCCCTGGTCTGAAGGCTGTCAAACATGAGGAAAACAAGAATGAAAACGCCAACAGAAATAGGTGAATAGGAGCTCAAGAAGACTAAATTTTAAAAACGCATCAAATATAGATGAGCAGAAGCAATTTTGGGATTCACATGGAACTCTAAAAATAGAGACAAATCCGGGTTTTGCCTACAGAGTTCCCAGTGAAGGCAATCTCCCTCTGCAGTTAGCGGTGCGGTCCCGGGATACTGAAAAGGAAGCCCGTGTCAGGAGCTGATGGCGTTGAAGCAAGCAGAGGAGAGGGAAGGGCACAGGCGGCACAGGGAAGCATTGCTCAAGGATGCAGTCACAATGGAGGTGGCCAAGAAATCTTAATGGAGGATGGAAGGCTCCGATACCTTTTTCTGGATCATTAGGTTTCTCCTTTTTGTGCTTATATTTGCTGACAATTTTGTGGAATAAGTTCTTTTTCTGAGACTGGAATGGACCTACAGACAATATTAATATAAATATGTCTTATTTCACAATGCCTTAGAAAACAATACTGTGTGTTTCTAAACAATCAAACCTCCTCCCACCGGTAGAATTAGCAGGCTGATTTGCAAGGAACATCATCTCACATCTTCCCCTGTCTAACTTAACAGTGCTCTTCATGCCCCTTTTTGGGCTTATTTGAAACCCAGGGAGATTTGTCTTAGTTACAAGTGTTGGGCGGGAGCCTCCATTAGGGTGGGACGTAGATTTACTTGAGTGCTGCAATGATAGCTAATGGCTTTTAAGACAGACAATGGCCAGTAACATCAGAGCAGCTGTAGTCTGGAGCTGAGCAAAGATTTTACTTCAAAGATTCCTAAATATCACCATGGAAAGAATGATATGTAGTTCATTGCTCTCAAGAAAATGATTTTCACACGAAAGACTGCTTTCAGGACAAAGTTTGGCCTAACATCTTATTAGGTAGTTTTCTAACCTTTTCAGAGCATATTCTAGGAAGAAAAAAAGATTATTTAAAATCGAAAGATATGAGGGTAAGTTCAAATGTATTGATATGAAGGTTCCTACATGCAAGGGTTTATTCCAAACAAAGTGTATTTAAGTGTCTCTGCGATCAACGGATGGCTGCACAGTAGCTTGCTCAGTGATGGGCTTGCCTCCATTCTCCTTTCAGTACCTTCAAGATAAAAGGTCCAATCAAAAGAGTGGCTTCCAAAGGGATCTGCTGGCCCAATTCAAGGCAGAGCGTTCAGCTCAGAAGGTTGTAGGGACTATTGTTAGGGAATCCCAAAGGTAATCGTGACACATCTTTTCAAAGGACATAGAACAACCATGGGTTTATTACAAAGTTTTCATAAAACTGGAAACTGCATTGGTGAGAAAAAGGCCAGGGAACTTGTGTCGAGGAATTTTCTTTTTTAATCACAACAATGATCTTGCTCCTTCTTCAAAGGTAGCAAGGGGTGTCATACAAGAATTTTGTTGGGAAATATTACTCTAGCTAACCTACAGCCAGGAATCCTGGTCGCATAATGGGCTAGGCGCTGCCCTGCTGCCCAGAAAGGCTCTGGTTTAAATCTATCAGCTGCTCTGCAGGAGAAAGATGAGGCTGCCCGCTCCCTTACATATTTAGGCTGCTGTGAGTTGAAATCAGCTCAATGGCAGTGGATTAGGTGGGTTTTATCCTAAAACCCCGATCGTGACCCTTCAGATTTGTATTCCTGGTCGACGCCCAAACTGCTATTTTAGCATGTTGTAAATAGAAGACTGTAGAATTCTTTCTGGAGAGGTTCAAGAGATAGGAACACCATCTTTAAAGGTGTATGCGCCTAGATGGGGGGTAGGTGGTGAAACAACAGTTGGCTTGTAGGACACCACTCCCCCTGGTTTTCTCTCCCCCCTCACTGACCCCTGTGCTCCGTTTCCTCATCTTCTCCCTGATCTCTTAATTTTGGAATGTTCTCAGCTTGGATGCTGTCCTCCTCTCTATTCTGTTCTGTCACCTGATGATTGCTCCAGTCACAAGTTACACACTGATGACTCAGTCTAATCAGACCCCCTTCTGTGCCACACAGATTCTGGAAGCCTGTGTTCTTATGAATGAAAAAAGATTTGATTCAGAGCTTCATTACCTTTATGACTTCATCCCCTACTATTTCCAACCCGTTCTTCTCCTCCAGCCTCTCCAGCTGCACTGGCGTCCTGACTGTCCTGAGCCCATGCAGTCTCACTCCTGCTTTAAGCCTATGCACAACTGTAACCGCTGCTAGAAAATTCTCTTCCTAACACACCTGTAACCGTTGCTAGAATGTTTTCTTACACACACACACACACACACACATCCCTACCTTCACACACACACACACACACACACACACACACACACACACACACACACACTTTCTGCACACCCTTCGAGGCTCTGTGGAGCCATCTCCTGACCACCCTTTGCAAAAACTGCAAGCTACCACTTAGATGGGAAGTAAATGAGTTGACCAGTGGAAAGAACAAGCTGTTTGAAAATTTTGATAGTCCCAGTGGTCAAGCTGATTTGCATATAAAAGACCCCTACTCTGCTGAGACTGCACAGCCGATGGCACTGCCACTACACTAGGGCAAGTGAAAAAAGGCGTTGCTTCAAAATCATAGAAACCTTTATTAAACAACAGCAGCAAAATGTGAAGTAATTCTCTTTCAGCCTACCCTCCCCATCTCGGTCTACATTTTCTAAAGGCGGTGCTTGCTTCTAGCTCTTTCCTCAAGATTTTTGCACTCTCTGCTTTACACTGTCTCAAAACGGCAGTGTTGGCAGCCTCCAAGGACTCAAATCACATCCCTTTTAAACGCTCATTGAGATGGCAGCACATAAAGAAATCTGATGGGCCCAGATCAGGGCTGGAGGGTGGATAGGGAAAGGATTCCCAGCAAAATTACCAGTGAGCAGCCTTTGCTACCCTCCAGGCAGGAGCAGGTGCGCTGCTGAGCTGGAACAGCGTTTCCCTGGAACAGCTCTCCGGGTCCTTTTCTCAGCAGTGCCGTCCTCAGCAGCAAAGACCGAGTCTGGTTCCTCTCAGTTACTTAGGAGTGTGTTGTTCTAATTTTTACACGTGTCTGAGTTTCCCATATTTCTTTTTCACTGACTACTAGTTTCATTCCATTGTAGTTAGGCACTATACAAAAAAGGATTATTTTAACCCTTTTATATATACTGAAAAGAGTTCTGGTAGTGTAGTGAGTTACAAGTGGGGCTGATAACTACGAGGTAAGCAGTTTGAAACCACCAGCTTCTCCTCAGGAGGAAGATGAGGCTCCCTACTCCAACAGAGAGTCAGTTTCTTGAAAACCCCACAGGGGCAGCTCAACTCTGGCCCTGTGGTCACTAGAGTTGGAATGGACTCGACTCGAGGGAAGTGGAATAAAACCATGTATCTATTGAGACATTCTGTTTGTTTTAAGACTGTCCCGTGTGCATTTGAGAAAAGTGTACGTCATAGTTTCCCAAACTTACCTGGCCTACTGCTCCTTTCAGAGAAAAACATTACTCAGTGCCCCCTGGCAATGAAAGACGTTTATACTATCGCTATAATCCAGGCTAAAGTATAAAGATATTTGCTTGCTTTTGCAGTCCCTGCCCCCCAACCTCTCACAATTGTTCCAGAGCCCCTAAGGGGCAGTATTTTATGGGGGCAAACTGCTGTATATCTTGATGTTGTTAGGCAGTGTTTTACAGATGCATTAGGGTGAGTGGGTTTGCAGCATGGCTCAAGTCTCCTACTTCCTTGCTGATCTCCTGCCTGGCTGCTCTCGCAAACCGTATTTCCCCATAGTACTTCCCACTGTCTAACGTCCCATACACACTTTACTTGTTGTTTAGTTTTACTTATTACCTGGTCCCCATGTCATGAAATAACCACCGGGGTGGCAGGAGGTTGCTCTCCATATGTAATTTTTGCTTGAATAAATAAATGCTCTTAGAGCAGTGAGGGAATAAAGTTTGAACTCAAGAAGTCAAGTCGCTGCTGTTATTACTGATCCTATACGACCGTGCATGTGTGTTCCATGCCTACACCAGGACATCACACCAAACAGCCAATAGCAAACTTATCTGAATCGATTGCTGGTGGTTTGCAATGGAATTAGAAAACGTTTCCTTGTTTGTTTCTTTGGGGAAAAGATGAGTAATAAGAGAAACCACTGAACAAATGCAAAGGAAGTATAGCATATGTATAGCTTCCAGGTAGTCTCTCTAATCCATTTACCATCACGACCTTATGCACATTTTCTACAACTCAGGGAACTGCAAGCTGGCACACCTGGAACATACATGGGCCATCGTGGAAAATGGATATAGAAGACAACAAAAGCAATCTTGAGGCTTTTTAGGATCTAAGGATCCTAGAGATTAAACTGTAGACAAATAATGTAATAAGGCATTGGATCATAGAAAGAGTGATTTCTGCATAAAGAAGTGGTTCCGAAAAGGAAAGTTTTGGAGCATAGAGAAGTGTCAAGAAAGAAGAAAATGGTTCACCTTTTCTTACCCAATCACACTCAGAAATGGAGCAAATACAATTTAACTATGGTCACAGCTAAAGGTAGAACCCACTGCCTTTAGCATTAAAAAAAGGAAAAAGAAAAAACGAGTGATTTTTTAGACAGAAGAGCTTTTGTAAATTTACTCTCCACTAATAGACATTTTAAAACTTCCTTCTATCCCACCAAACTGTAGATATAAAGCAAACCTATGTTAATGACAATTTCAGATAAGACGGTGACACACTTAAAGAGAATGAGTAATGGATTAGATATAAATGTAGTCACTGAAAAGCAGCAATTTTAGAATTAAGAATGGAATAATTATTTTTGCTTGCCAGTATAGTATGCACACCTGCCTTTTGCCTTAATTATTACATAACATAGACGAGCTCATGAAGGAAAAGATGAGAGAATGTGGCAAGCAGAGAAAATCAGGTGAGATTGAATCACTGAGAAAACAAACGTTCACCAATCGTCCTTTATTTTACGTCTCATGCTTTCTTTTTTCACCTCCTTTACTACCAAGCAGCCTCAGTTTTCTACCAACATCTGTCTCCCTGAGACAAAAATCACAAAATGTGGGCATACAGACTCTTACTAGGTCCCTGTGGGACAAAGAACTAGACTTGGCATTTTGTCTCTGGTTTCTACAAACAGAACATAGAATTCCTCAGCAGTCAAGATACCCAGTTTTCCAAAACCTTCAGGCAACACTTTAACATGTGTACATGAATTGGGACCTGGTGGCCCAACCTTCTCAACAAATCTAAGAAAGGGGGGGGTGGGGCTTGATAGTTACATTCAATCTTAGCTATGCATCAAAGGCTCACGTATATGCAAAGATTTAGAGATACTGGACCTTTCTTTTTTCGAGGCAAGAGCATGTACTGAAGAGCGTGGCACATGCCCGGGGACAGTGACAACTGGTTGCCATAATCTCTTCCACACCTTGCCCAGAGCAGAGCGGTTTCTGTGCTTGCGTGCTTTCTGAAACGTGGCTGGTGGCCAGCATATGTGGTCTCAGTGAGTTCTGTGTCATTCTGGTGAATCACTGAACCCACAGGGCGCAGGCAGAGCCAGCAGTGAGGCTGGAGACTGCCTGTTTGAAAGGGGCTGGAAGAACACAGTCCTAACTTGTGTAGACCCAACTCCGGAGTGCTGAGTATCAAAAAAGAGAAAGTGTCATTTGGATGGATGGTATTAAAAGGTAGAAAGATCAGGGATAAAGGGGTTGTCCCCACCAAATGCCTATGCTAAACAAAGATTAGCTGGCCATGCCTCAATAAAGGGGTTGCAAAGAAATCAGGCCCGCATTAGACACCCATGGGG
>NW_022103902.1:8037539-8038302 GCF_000313985.2 Echinops telfairi | reverse complement strand
TAAACAACTTAATATTGTTTATAAAAACGAATTTAAAATAAATTACTTTTCATAAGTTAAAAAAAAAGTTACTTGGATTCACAAGAATGCTCTGCCATATGAATTCTTTCAGCGCTGAGAAGCAAGAACCAGACAAACCCATCCCAGAAACCTAACAGAAGCAGGCTAATCAAGTAGCGAAGTGGGACTGTGAATTATCTTCATGTTAGAAATTAGCCGATGCTGGTTAATGCTGGTACACCATGCACTTAGGCTTTGGGGCAGGATGGCCTGTATTTTGAAAGCATCAGTCTTGTTTGCATCTCAATTTCACAGTTGGTGGACAAGTAGTGAGGCAAACCAGAAACAGGATAAAAAAGAGTGCCACAAAGACATTAGCAATTTTCTTCTCAGAGATTAACGCGGCTCGTGACTTGCTATGTAATTCGTCTCTTTTGTGTGAGAAGCTGTAGGGACACACGAGTCCTTTCCGTGTTAATCTGGTATGATACTTTTGCTAGGTCAAGGTGAAGTAAGCGAGCCGTGCTCCACAGATGGGGCCCTTGAACAATACAAATGGCTAAGACACTCAGCTGCTAACTGAAAAGGTTACAAGCTGGAGTGCCGCCGGAAAGAAGAGCCTGGCCAACTACTTCCGAAACAGCCCCCAGTTATTACAAGCCCTGTGGCGCACAGGCCTATGGGACACAGGGGGTCACCGTTTGTGGGTGACAACTCAAGGGCACCCAGTTGGTGTCTTTAGAATGGAAACAAACGACAGGCA
>NW_022103902.1:8028057-8036904 GCF_000313985.2 Echinops telfairi | reverse complement strand
GGAGGACTTGTGGATTGGTGTCAGACACATGGGTTAATGTTGGACTTGTGGGCTTGGGCAGTACTGGGTTGGGATGTTTTCTTAATGCACACTTAACCTTTACATAAAACTCTCTCTTTTACATGAGTTTCTGTGGATTTGTTTCTCTAAAGTACCCAGACTAACACAGTCACTAAGTCAATCATCTACGACTCAGCTAAGATTCATTGAAAGGGCACAGGGCCAATTCTTGTACTTGAACCATGTATGTTGTGAGGGAATTCAGAATTTTTCTAGATACAGCTTTGTGTCTGCAGACATGCCGTCACCATGTTCTGAAAAGGTTTGGTGACAACGCAACTCACAACTAGTTCTGGGGCAAGATACAGCGAAGACCCGCCCAACAACCATCAGACCTCAGCTCTGGAGCTGAACGCTCAATCCCAAATAGGGCCTTGTCTTCAACCTTTCATTGTATCAACCTGCTCCCTTTATTACCACTGTGGGTTTTGGGGTCAACATGTCAAAGTCCTAACCTATTTGACATGTCCATCTTACAATAAGGATGTGGATTAGGAGAAAAGAAAAAAGAAAGTTCAAGAGTATAACTGGCAATGAGCCAAGGAGCAAACAGTGTGAGGAGAGAGAAGAGAGAAAGGAGAAGGGAGGTCAGGGGTTAAGATGGGTCATAATTTAAATACTCTGAGTTGTACTCAAATCTTCTTGACCTCCATGACCCTCCGTTGTTTGAGAATTACTATTCTGCAGAGAACTCTGACTTCTGATTCTTTAATAAACAACATTTCAGACATTAACTGTACACTTAAGGTTATGATTATGCTTAAAACAAATCTTTTAAGCAGTTATAATCAAATGTAGACATACAGTTTTCATTTAAAAATATATAAAAATAATTGAGAGATACCCAAGAAATACTTTAAGAATGGGGTGCTTTAACTGAATTGCACGGTGAGCAGTTTACTGGATAATTTGCTCATGGAAGCCAAGGGAAATTTTATTCCTAAATCATTATACTGGCACTACCGTAACCCAAACCCTGCTAGAAGATGGCATTTAAAGATATTTTGTCATTTCTAAAAAAAATCATTACCTACAGGGGGGCGGGGGGCAGCAGAGGCAGTTGGTGAACTAGTGGAAGAGAGAAGAGATGACAAAGAAACGTAGATAGAAACCAAGGAGACGGGAAAACAGGTGCAAACTCAAGCAAATACAGTGTTTCTGAGACATAAAACTGTATAAATAAATATACATGTCTACAAGACATTACATTTCAGAAAAATGGTCTATTTTACACAACTTGAAGTATCTAAAGAGAAATGCAGTATGAGATGGGAAAATAAAATGGATGCCAAACAACGAAAAGGGGGAATAACAGGCACAAATGGCACATTGTTAGTGGAGGAATAAGGTTTCCTGTGAACACATGCTCTTTTAACTAATGAACTAATGCTCTGCTAACACAATGTTTGCTTTGAACAATTCATTATGCAAAGGTGCAAAGGGTCTAGAGTCTAAGAAAACAATCTTCTCTATCCCCTAAAGATCAGGCAATTACAGCACAGCTGGTATGATAATTTCATTAATAACTTGTAGGCTAGTACACGGGTGCTGCTAATGCTAAATTATCATCAGTCACAAATACTATTTTCTTCAGCTTGCTAAATACAGGCTATATTATTTAAATTATGCTCTGATCTAATTTCATCTTACTCTATGAGAATGCAGAGAAACCTCTAGTCTGGAAGACTTGCCCCCTAACCTACCTATTGCTATATTGTGACAGGCAATGACCGTGGCTGGAGAGGTATACAGGGAGAGTTAAGATGATACAGTATGAAGCATAATCCAAACCTCGAAGAAGCTATTTCACATCAAAAGGAATACTGCTAATCTCAGCTGGGAGGAGAAAATCATGTAACAGACAAGCAAGACCCAAGAGAAGGGCTCATGAAAATAGATCCTAACTTCAGGGTTTTACAGCTTTACAAACATAACTCTATTGTTACATTGCCAGATAAATAATTCGGTCAGCTTCACAGCTCTAAACTCAATGACTCCAAGTATAAGGAGTGAAAAAAGAGAGCATATTTTGTCTATCAACCCACTCCATTCCATTTTATTGGCTTGTCAGGTGTTTATCAGCAACTTTAAACCTAAGAATGATGGGAGCTCAAGATGCCTGGTACCTTTGGACTCTCTGCCTATTTACATACATCTTGAGTGCACGAAGTCTGCCCTTCACTTGGTAATCCACTACTGTGCCGGGCTGCCCATCACATGTCCTCTGTTGTTCCTTCCTGCTCATCCTGGGTCTTCATACAACCCCCTTTACGTTCCCAGACACACAGGGAACATAAGGGGAGACACCATTTCTTATGGAGCTCTGTTTTCAGTAAGCTCGTTTGTATTGACTACAGAGGAGAAATGAGCTCATTCTAAAAAGACTGATCTATGTCCCTTTATCGGGAAGAGTGAAGATTCTTTAGGGTTCTAGCTGTCTTTGGAGGCACAGGTCTCCAAGTGACCCACCTGTGTTGTGTCAATTTTAGTGCGGGGTGGGGTGTGGGGGGGTGTTAGGTCTCTAGAAAGGTTTAAGTTTCTTTAGAGAAAAAAATCATAATTTTCCCTAGTGCGTATGCAATCCATGGAATTGCACCTTCTCACTAATATTCATGTTTAATTACCCAAGGTTACTGAAATCAAAGATTTAAAGAAATATGTACACATCTGTAATTAGAAGAGTTATCTACTACTATCTATTCTTCTATCCAAAATACACAAAATAAAAGAATAAATCTGATTTGAGGTAAAGTAGGTGAGAGGCAGCCGTTTTCCTGCAGGGTAACGATAAGAACTCTTTCATAAAATCCTGTTCAACATTGAACCCTGACAGCAACCGCAGCGCTGCTGAGCCAGTCCTTCCTCTATCCATTCCTTGTCTGTGCAGGGCGCGGGGCTCAGACCTTTCACATTTGTTATGTGGGTGAGGCAATCCTTCGTCATGCTTAACAACCTTGAGACGAGCCAGATATTTTGCCTCCTGTCTCCTGCCCATAAAATTAAAGAGTTGTTGAGACCACTGAAAAGGGCCCCCCACTCTTTTATCCACCCACTCTGGATGACAGGATTGCCCCGGTTGAATGCTGAGACCCACCCAAGTCAGGTTGACAATTTTATAAGCTTTCCTGATATATGCAAGAGAGGAGTAAATTTTCTAAAGCTAAATATATATATATATGATATACATATATATAGTATATATATATGAGAGAGAACAGTCTGAAGAGTTTTATTTTCATTTGCCCACACTACTTATATCAAGCAAATCCGAGTCCAGCCTGCTGTAGATACAGGCAAGAGCAATAGTGGAGTCAGCCAGAACTTTCTGATTAGGTAAAGCTTGGCATTTCAAATTAGAATTCTGGAGGGCAGAAGGCAAAAGACTACACATGATGCTTCAGAAAAAGCTGGACTCCAACTTTTAGGGCAAATCTACAGGTAGAGATGCCAAAGGGCAGAGGTCGAAAAGAATTGGGCAGACAGAGGATGGGACAAAGAAGAGAGTCAGGGACCAAGATCATCTCGGACAGTGACCCAAAGTCTTAATTCACTGCTGTCTCAATTCTCGACCCAAGCCTACATCTAAGGAGAGCTGCTGCAGAGGTTCTGTGTCCACGTCAGGGAGGCCGAGCACACATCTAACCTTTGCTGGTTTTAGTCAGTTCTGAGGACAAGCTGCCAGTCCTCTTCTTTTTTCTTGGGACAGGTACATATTTCCGGTCAAATGTAACAGGACTGTATTGAGGGAGGCTGTTGAACTTTCTTTCAAATTCTTCATCCAGCTTTGTCGAGCTAATAGAAGTGGGGGAGAAGAGTGGAAAACCAATCAGCACATGAAGCAACCATTTGAAAGGAAAATGATACAAGCTATCTTTCTAGATAATCCATTTGATAGTTGATTAGAACATTGCTAAGTCAATTCTGTGGATGGGGGCGTGGGTTGGCAGGGGAGAAACCCACACATCTTTTTATGTTGGAGAAAGTTTACTACTCAGTCAACCCACCTGACAGATGAGGCAGCTTAGAAACATAGAAACATCGCCGAAATTATCAGACCATCTTTGACAAGGAACACTTGCCATGTTTTTAATTGGTACGGTAATTCTTCCTAAAGGATAGTACAAAGACAGCTGCTCATTCTAGAGATTAATATACAGGCACCCGTTGTTTCGCATCTGTTTGGAAAATGTCCAATCACATAGATGTCCATGGCCTGGGGTATTCGAGTCTGAGGGTCTGAGTGAGGCTGGAGTTTCACTTCGATCTAGAGACTGTGTGCAGTTGGGCAGCCTCCTAGGCTGTCGTGAGGAGGCCCAGGTCCGCATTCCCAACCCTGAGCCCCCTCAGCTCCTGGGACTCAGAGGGTCTAGTCCTCAGATTTTGCCCAGTGTGATTTTTGTAAGCTGCCAATGGACAGGTATGTGCCTGGTGTCTCTGCCCTGACTCTGCTCTCACCTCCCTTGGCCTGCTGTAAACCCTCCTTAGTGATGGCGAGGAGGCCCTACTTGCAGCTGGCTTGGTTCTTCCAAGCAGGAGCTGTTCAGGCTGTGCGCTGCATGCGTGGCAGGCCCCGCAGCACACTGGCCTGTGAGCCCCACACCCAAGGACATATCCCACAATGACCTCGCCCACAGACCATACTGTGAACATTAAGTCATGCACACCTGTATATGTACACACTGGAAAGCTTGGCTACTTGTCATTTGGCCATGATGCAGAATCTAATTTTATTTTTAAATTAGTGGCTAGCGTGTGATTAAAAAAAATCACACAGACACAAACCAAATGGAAACGGAATTTTGGACTATTAAAAGAACAAATCTGGATGGCTGACCTGGATAAGGATAAAACACGGAATGAGTGAAACTAAGCGAGTTTTCAGTAAACACATTGGCAGACACGGCATTCATTCAAACCACAAATGACTTCAGAAAAGCCACCATCAGAGCCAGGCAGTTCTCGGGCTACTTCTGACTGTCTCTATGGCCACCACATAGCAGTGGCGGCTTGCCTGCTGGGTCCAGTGCTGGCCGCTGGCTTTAACTTAGTGAGACTTATTATCTAAGATACAACCCAGACGGACGGAAGAGCTGAAGGTGAATCCCTATGCTCTGCATATGGAAAACTGAGGTCATAATGGGAAGAGGTCAACAGCTTTGTCTACAATCTTACGTGAAGCTAGTGTATCAGGCTGGTAGCTAAGGAATATTCAGATGTATTTCTACCTAAAGCGTTCCTGGTTTTGGATTATGTGCAAGAGCTATGGAGCAAAGATAAGAGCCGTAGTTCTCAACCTGTGGGTCACGACCACTTTGGGGGTCGAACGACCCTTTCACAGGGGTCGCCCAATTCACAACAGTAGCAAAGTTACAGTTATGAAGTAGTGACGAAAATAATTTTATGGTTGGGGGCCACCAAAACATGAGGAACTGTATTAAAGGGTCATGGCATTAGGAAGGTTGAGAACCACGGAGCTAGAGGGTGACACTGGGGATTGAGGAATGTTTCTTACTTAATAAAGCCACCTTTTCTCATTCAGTTACAAAAAATATTTACACTGATGGCCAGCTGGTGGGGTTGAATTGATGCCCACCATGTAGTGTAGTATACCACTGGGGTGGCTGGAAAATAGGGAGCAGATGCTAAATCTACTAACAAATGCTCAATCTTTGATTTATAACTAAAGTTTTATATATACTTTTGGTATATATGCTGGTATATATTTCTTGGTATATATGCTTTTAAGTTCTTAAGTGGGTAGAGATCAACATCTAAGTTTTTCTTGGAGAGATCTGTTGTCATAACTGAGCTGATAAGGGAAAGAATTTTTCCTGATTACAGTTAACTAGTGTTGCAGGACTAGGCAGTGTCTCATTCTGTTGTACACAGGTTCACGGTGAATCAGAACCTACTCCGAGCTAAAGACAACAGTTAACTATTGTTGTTCTCTCAAGGTCAGCGTCAGCCGCTCCTTGGGAGAAAGGCGGGGCTTGCTACTCCCGGAAGAGTCCGTCTAGGAAACCTGCAGGGACAGTTCTACCCTGTCGCACAGGTTGCTCTAAGTCAGAAGGGACTGGACGGCAGTGAGGAGAACATTTAACTAGATAGCACATTTTTGGATATGAAAAAGCTTCCAAATGCTTATCTAGGAATCTCAGAGATGGGCAGGAACGGGCGCTTCTCAGTGCTCAGGAGCGGTGATGGTATTTTCCAACAAGGCAAAGACAAACTCAAACAAGCGAATGCTTAAAAAGGAGTGGGGTACAAACTCCTGAGGTTTACTGTTGATTTAAGCCAATGGAAACACTACACTCTCTGCAGCAACAATGAAACAGGCAACACAGGGAATCCAGGGCGGATGATCCCTTCAGGACCAGTGGTGAGAGTGGTGATACTGCGAGGGCGGAGGGAGGGTGGGGCGGAAAGGGTGAACCGATTACAAGCATCTACATAAACCTCCTCCCTGGGGGTCGGACAACAGAAAAGTGGGTGAAGGGAGATGTTGGGCAGTGTAAGATTTGACAAAATAATAATTTATAAATTATCAAGGGTTCATGAGGGATGGAGCAGTAAGGGAGGGGAAAAATGAGGAGCTGATGCCAGGGGCTTAAGTGGAGAGCAAATGTTTGGAGAATGGTGAGGGCAACGAATGTACAAATGTGCTTTATACAATTGATGTGTGTATGGATTGTGATAAGAGTTGTATGAGCCCTTAATAAAATGATTTAAAAAAGAAAGAAAAACTACACTCTCAGTTATATACATGTGGCTTCCTCAGAAATGATACAAATAAAACCCCGACATAAACAAATCCAAGTCACATGCTGAAACCTTTTCAGAGAGAGCTTTCTGAAAGATTATTTCATTTTTCTTCTTCCTCAAAGAAAGTAGAAAAACTCTGTCACAGTGTCACGGTTCCTAATGGCAGTGACAGGGCACTTTCTGTTGGGAAGCATTACAGTCTGTGTTCCCCTGGTTCCCCCTGTCTGCAGTGGGAACTGCCACTCTCTTGGCATAGAGACCCATACGGCATCCTTGGCAATTCTTCTCAAACACACAGCTTGTTGGCTCAGATGCTCAAAAATCACTCAGAAATTCCACATTTGCAAGTATGATTTGACAATGACAAATGTGATGATTTTCATGTCATTGTTTAATCATAACGTAAGCAAAACCATCAGACCGGCTTTGGATTGGTCAAGGTATTAGGGAGGAAGAAAGATGTTACATTATTTCATCTGAATATATAAAATATCAAGGAACCATCATCATCAGAGCTAATTTCAACCCTTCCACTGTGTGATACCCTTAGAACCTTAGAATTAAAGAGACTTTAAAGCACTCTAACTTCCAAGGGATAAGTATTGAATTATGCTGCAAACACACATGCAAATATTTATGAATAAACCAAATGTGATACACACAATGCATAAAATTTGCATACCTTTAAAAAGACTTACAAAAAATTGGTTGTTTGTTAGATTCGGTACAGTCAGTTTTGACCAGTTGCACCACTATGTACCAAAGAATAAAACATAGCCCTGTCTCCTGCACCACCCTCACAATCCTTACTCTGTTTGAACTCACTATGGTAGCCTCTGTGTCAATCCATCTCCTTGAGCACTTTCCTTCTTCATTAACCTCTTACTTTACCAAGCATGATGTACTTCTCTAGGGACTAGACCCTCCCAGGAACATGCCCAAAGCGTAAGAGATGAGGTTCCACCACGCTGGCTTTTAGGAGTATTTTGGCGGTACAACTTCCAAGACAGACGTGTTCGTTCTACTGCCAGTCCATGACACAACCTTGCTTGCTGAAAGTGATGACGACTCAAAGCACTTACCAATGAAGATCCAAAGCTAAAGGCTTCCCTAAGGATTATGCCTTCCTGTAAAACAACAATCCTTACAGTAACCTGACTAATGATGAGCAGCATCATGGTCGAGAGGAAATACTGAGGCTGTAAGACTTTGTTTCATTCAGAACCACAATCAATGAATGCCATGGAAGAGCAGTCAAGGAATCAAAGATCCTGCACTGGGAAAACCTGTTGCAAGAGGGCTCTTTCAAGTGTCACTTTGAGGACTTAAGTGTGCCTGACCAAGCCATGAAGACATACTAATCTAACATCCGTCCTCGGCTTCACATGGGAAACAGCATCTTCAGGATTAAAAAAGTATATACGCAATGCCAGTCATTAATACGCAGCAAACCTTGATTTAAGCTCAGGTTTAAGTCTAAGATATACATATTTCCACTATAATTAAAATGTGAATGATGTACGATTTCATTTATATAATCTGATTTATATAATCCCTAGTATGCTTTAGCAGGAGAATACTGAGTGTTGGGTGAATACTCCCCAAACAAGCACGGGTGACTTACGTTTTACCTCGAAATTCCTATCACACGTGGGGTCTATGCAGCATAGCAGACTGTACTCACAGGCACTTACCCAAGGAGAGACTCTTCCTTTGTCTTGGTCTTCTTGAACTTTTTGCTCCCACTGGTCCCACTCTGGTTAAACGTCCAGCTCTCATCATTCCAACACCCTTCATGATCAGAGGAATTACCTTTTCCTGAGCTTCGTTTCCCTAGAGAAATTCAAGAGAATGGACAAGCCTGACTTATTGGGATGTGGAGTAAATCGTCTTGGTTGCTTCGCGGATGGGCCTGGAACTGCTTCACAGTTCTCCCTAGTCTAGAGTCCTCTAGGAGCTCCTTTTCTTGTTGAAGGTTTACTTACAGTTTTGGAGGCTGGTTGTTTGGTCATAATCAACAAATAC
>NW_022103902.1:8017024-8027957 GCF_000313985.2 Echinops telfairi | reverse complement strand
TTTTTTCATTATAGTGTAATTCAATGTGTGAAGCTGTCACCTACAATGTCATTGCCATCATATCATTGTGCTGCTCAGAAGCGTCTGTCTCCATGGGTTCAAAGCCACCAGACCCCCCACAAGCTGTGTCTGTGTGTGTGTGTGTGTGTGTGTGTGTGTGTGTGGTGGGAGGGGAGAAGGCTTTTAATTGTGTGTGCTTAAAGACCCATTGGAACGACATCCCTAGAGAAGGATGCATTCCCAAGAGCTCGTTGAAACTACGGCTCTCACATCTCGTAAGACAATTTACCTAGGCATGAGGTAGTCCTCTAGCCAGATAGGAGACTTTTAGGTAGATGAATTTTATGTGAAACACTATCTGTGGAATAAAAGTAGACACACTAACTGCTTCCTGGATGGATTGCAAAGAATCATTCACTTTAATGATCTCTCCGGCTGTCCAATGCAAAGGGCCTGGTAACCTATTCCCTTCCGTAATCTAAAAGTCAAGATTAGACCAAGTATACCTGCTTGATTCACGAATATTTCGTTCCATCAGTTTGAAAGCCAGCTCCAACCATTCAACGTGGATTTATCTAAATAAGCAGCAAGTCCATACCACTCACAAAGAAAGCTTGAATTATTTTGATTATCTATTTCCTCAGCTCTACAGCTCCAAAAGGAATACAAATATACTGAAGGAGTCTAGAAAACCTGTTAAGTAGACAGATGTGTACGATAAGTCATAGAGAACTGTTCAAGGGTAAGATGTTATTTTGATAGCATATTGCTCTGGAAGCTGTTCTTAGAATAGGTGTCAAGAGAGATTCACCTTGGTCTTTGTACTCCCTTTGCAGGACGGTAGGTACCACTTACCTCTGTCAACATTGGCTCGCAGAGAGGTGAGCATGCCCTCAGACACCAGGGTTTTGTACAGAGCACCTTTGCAAGACCTCTCGGATTTTCGGGAGCCACACGCCTCTATTTTTCTGTGACAATCACTGTCCTCGGGCTTGGCCTGCCCTGATAGGCTGGGTGGTAGTGCATCCTCCGTGGGGGTCAATGGCTCTGCTTTTAAACCCTCTGGCACCTCACCAGGAGTGTTCTTGCTGGCAGAAAGACTAATGAAATCTGGAGGTCTTGACTCTTTGGTAGTGTCTGAGAATTTCTCCTTTGACATTTTCTTTTCTCTTGACTTCACTTTTTTCTTTGGTGGCTTGGCATCCAAAAGGCTCCCCTTGCCACTTGAGGATGGGCGGACCTTCTTGCGAGGGGCTTCTCCAAGCTTCTCAATGCCCCAGTCTCCCTTTGCTACAGCTTCAATGGTGTATATGACACTCTCAATGTCGGACTCGGAGGACTGCCTCTTTTTGCAGGTCTTCTTGGGTGTGGACTTGTCGTTTCCATGTCGATCCATTTTGCTTTTCTTCTTCTTCTTCTTTAGCTTTTCGGGTTTATTTAATGCTGTGGGGTCATCAATGATCATGATTCCATGAGGATGGTACACGTGACCCTTTCGAGGAGGAACATCACTTATGATGATCTTGCTACTGGCCGAGTACGAAAAATCAGGGAAAAGACCACTCTTTTGATCTTCCTCGAATTCTTCCTTTTTTATTTCTTTGGGGTCTTCTATTTTTATAGATTTCATGTCATCCACTTGCAGCACCTCAACATTTCTTACGTCCTTTGGATCTCTGACATTGTCTTTGGTGGATTTTTCAAATTCTGCTTCCTTCTGCAAGTTGGCATCCTCTCTTTTCTCCATTTTTATTTCTCTTTCTTCTTTTCCCCTTTCCAGTTCTCTAATTCTTCCACAACCAGGTTCTTTTGCTCTGGGTAGCTTTGATTCTTCTACTTTCAGTCCCTCTGATGCCAGACACATCTAAAAAGTTAAAACACACATGGGAGAAAACAAAAGTAAAGAAATCCTTAGTCCTCCATGCCAGAAATTAGTCTAAAGTTTTAAATGAGGCACCCTTTATTAAAAATAACAAAATAAACGTCAAACTTTATAACAGTGAGTCACTTCTGCCAAAAGAATTTAAATAATTCAAACGAATAAAAAGTTTTAGGTTGTATGAGCTACTCATTGAACTCCAGATAAGCATATAGCACAATTCTAATTGTCCAGCCTATCAGAAGTTATTTCCATGAAAAATAAGCTTTGTCAGAATGAAAGAGGAGGTAGAGAGGATTTGAGATCTGCTTTCCAAAGGTCACAGACTTAAAAACGTTACATGGAACAATCTCAGTGTGCCAGAATCCACACGAAACTAACGGTTTTACGTGAAAAGAGAAACAGACTACCATGCTAATAAAATCATCCACGCACTCTGCTGGGATATTTGCCTTTTCCTCTTTCCTGATATGAGGAGGGAACCAGCCAACACTATTTTCCTACACATTTGAAGTTAGAGCTGACATGATGACTCCCTATACAACTACAGAATCCATCAGTTAATGAAAGAAAACGGTGTGGGTCCACGTATTCTTATTCACAATCTAAAAACCTCCGCAAACAGCAAAGTGCTCCATACTAATTTAGTGATCAATTCAATCGGAACTAATTTGGCTACAAATTCTGCCCTGAAGCAGTTTGATGTCTTTATATTTCACTTTATCTTTACATGTGACTGTTCACATGATTTTCCTATGGGATTAGTCATATATTTAGAAATGCACTGGGAGATTCTGTAATGAAAAGATATAAATACTGTAATTTTTTTCTCTAAAACACACAATTCCAGAACACCAAAACATATTTAGCCCCAAGAGATTTGGTGAAGGCTTGATGCCGTTTTTAATTTTAAACTAAAACTCCTAAAATTTCACATTAGACAAGACATTAGAGAGGAAATTTGCCATCTTTCTCTCCAGCTCCCTGGTTCCTTGAAATTTCCATCTAATGCAGTTTTCTAGAAGGGGAAATTGCAGCTTATTTTAAAATTCCTTTTTAATACTTGGGTTTTCAATTCATAAGCTCTTATTGCACAAGCCTCTGGAGAACACTACAGTTCCAATGATCAGTAAGACCTGGCTTTGCCTCTAAGGAATCCACTAAAAGGTTAATGATGCTGACTGGGCCAAGGGTAGCACAGGAATTCTTTGCCATCCTTATTTTAAGTTGTATGAGCAAGATAGAGGGCTAAATATTGGATTGCTATCCAAACACCAAAATCAAGCACATAAAAAGGACCCTCCCTATTTTAAATCACCATTTTATCAAGCAGCCAGGTCTCCAGGGACTGTTATCATCTGCAAAACTCAGTGACAAATCTTTCTGTGAGAACTATGCTGCACTGACTAAGTCTGGAAAGAAATGGGTAAGGGGATGGAGAGAGGAAGAAAGCGAAAGTTCAAAACAAAACACACCCACAAAGCACACAAGCCAAGAACATCCAGCTGTTGAGCTTATTCATATTAAAGATTCATTATGGAGTCATCTCCTTTGGAAACGCACGCGAGTTAACTTGTTAGACCTCAGCAAGTGGCTACGAGGACTGAGAAGTTCCTTCTACCAAACAAGCAGTAAACAGGATAGAAGCAAAAGGCGGTCTTAATTGGATATGTTTACTCTCCCCTACATATTTCATTCTCTTGGGAACCTTTTTTTATATCAATTTTGAAATAATTTGTATTTTTCAATCTTGGTTATACTAGCTCTTCATGAACAACTATCCCACTTAGGAAAGGAATATACTAGCTATAGAAAGCAGGCTGGAAGAGCACGCTCCAAAGTAAATTTTATGAATTTTCAACCACTATCACTTTGTGGCTTTTAATAAGTCATTTCAAGGACCTTTTCTTGTGTAGGGGCTGGTTTTTAAAGCGTATACTGACAGCTTGCATTTGCACAGGCTCGCCTTAGCAAACCTAATAATACTTTGCAAACTCTATTCTCTGCTCAAATATATTTCAAAATGATTCTCCTCATCACCCCTGATAAGATTCTAGAGTTAGGAATGAAATGGAACAAATGCGGACATTCACTCTGGGAATGTATTCTGGGAAATAGCATACTATTTCTTCTGTAGGTAATTACACCAAGCACTCCCCATGCTTTACTTCCTTGTTTCAGCCTCTTAAGAGTTTTTTTTCCCCTCACAAATGGAGTATGTTAATCTTAAATTATAGGAAAAACAATTACATTGCCACGGATGAAACTGTAAAACAAACAACTTCAAATCAAAACTATAAATTACATATCTACTCATTGATCAACTCATCCAAATCAAGCACGAGTCAGATGCTCTTGAGTTGGATGCCACTCCAGGGGACATCCAATTTAATCTTCTTCCTGAGACAGGAATTCACTTTACTTCAACTCGGAGAGTTAGGTAGCCAATGTGTGCATAAAGATATCCATTATTGGGTAGTTTGTTTTGAATTTTTTTAAAAAGTAAGCAAAAATGAGCAATGAGCACCCATTAAGAGTGATGAAAGAATGTGGAAATGGACAGCGGTGATGCTTGTATAATATGAACGCAATTAATGTCACTGAATTGTATATAAAAATGTTGAAAATTGTCCATTTTTTGTTTTAAATACACATTCCTAATACTCACCACGGTAAAAAATTGGATAAATTTTTTCATCAACATGTAGATTCTATCAACTGGTCTTTATTCTTTGATCTGAAATCATACAAATTATTCTCTCTCATGTACAAGAATTTCAAATTCTTGAAGACAGTTTTCATGTTCTGTAAGTCTCTTATGGTATAATCTTCTCAGTTTCCTGAACAGATCATCAGATATGATGTTCAGAGTAAGAATGAGTTTTATTGAAATGAACTAGGTTGATGACCATGCAATCTATGTAGCTTGATTACGGTCACAAGATGTTATCTACATAGCTTAGGCTCGAACTCCACGTTTACAACAGAGATTGTGAGACAGGCTAACAGCGCCTCCTGCAGTAGGTTGCTATAAGGCCAGGGAGAACAAACGTTACACAATTTGCAAATGGCATATACGGGTTGTAATGGTTGTAGGGTGATAATGGTAACAAGGGTTGAGGACAATGAATGCTTCAACTCAGCAATATCATTCTTTGATTACTTTGCTAGGTTTGCTATAACACTAGATGAGAAGTAGTACTATTTGTCAGTTGACGGACACTACATATTTTTAATGGGGTCCTGGGGTTAATTAGGGTTGTTTTTATACAGACACATCATACTTCTGGCTTGAATTGAGCTCGTGGTCAATTAATATTTTGAATGTTTCCCTTTCATGATTAAAACACTCATAAAAACTAGAGCAAAAAAAGAGATTCCTCAATAGGATACAGAGTGTTTTATTTATTTACAAAATCCACAGCTAACACCATACTCAAGGGAGAAAGGCAGAAAGCTTTATTTCTGAAATCAGGAACAAGACAAAGATGTCTCTGCTGATTAATTATGTGCTGAAAATTATAGCCAGAACAATTAGGCAGGACAAAGAAATCAAGGTAACTATATTGGAAAAGAAGAACTAAAATGATCTCTATTTGCAGATGACATGATCCTTGTAAATAGAACACCCCCTCCCAACTATTTACAAGAACTAGCAAATAATTCAAAGTCGCAATATTCGGAAAAGGAAATGAAACAAACAATTCTATTTATAATAGCTAAAATAATAAAGTATCTAGGAATAAGTTCAACTAGGGAGTTAAAAAAATACATTCAACACATTGCTGAAATACGTTAAAAGAGGATTCTAAACAAAGGGAGACATCTTGCATTTATGTGTTGCAAGACTTATTAAGACACTACCTGGAGCAATCTGTAGACTCAACACCATCCCAATACAAAATCTCAACAAGTCTTTGCAAAAACTGAAAAACCAACCCTCGGATTCACACGAGGACACTAATAGACGAATCAATCGCAAAGGACTGCACACTGGAACAGAAGACAGGGTGTAGGACACGTAGAGACTACGGGTTACAGCACATTTGAACCCCACCCACCCCCAAATTTTTTTCTGAGAAACTTGATAATTCCATTTCATCTATATCTATGAGCTCAAACATTACTAGAAGTAATATTAAACAGTTGCTAGGAATTAATTTGTATACTTTAGGATTAATGTACTTAGCCTTTTGAGAAAAAAAATTTCCTTGTCTTGTGAAGTTAGGAGTGCTAGTGGTGAAGTAGTTACACTTTGGGCTGCTAACCACAGGTCATCAGTTCAAAACCATCAGGCGATCCGCAGAAGTCTTTGTACTCCCATAGAGAGTTACAGTCTCAGAAACCCACTGGGGCGGTTCTACCCGGTGCTACAGAGTCAGAATCGACTTGATGACAATGCGTTTGTTTTTATTGGTTTGGAGTAGTTTCCCCCCATTTTTCAACTTGTCCAACATTACCATGAGTAAAACGAAATCTTATTTGCAAGGTTTACCAGTATTCTACAATCTGGACTTTTGGCTGTGGGAACTTGAATATACCGTGACCACGCTAATCCAATCCAATCCAATCCGTCACTCGTCAGTCAATTCTGACGCACGACGACTGTATAAGGCAGAGCGCCCCGCAGGGTTCCCAGAGCGCTGGTCTTTGTGGAGGCGGATCGCCGCATCTTTCTCCCAGCGAGCAGCTGCCGGGTTTGAACTGACTGACTGCGCACTTGGTTAGCAGTCCAGCCCGTGGCGACTGCACCACTGGGACTTCTTTGTATAACGAAGGTTACGCTAGCTTCTTTGGAGCAGTAATTCCCAAAGAGTTTGAAGCACAACTCATCTGAATACGAGGTACCCTTGAAAATGATATTAAACACTAAATGAGATAAGCACAAAAAATATAGCACAAAAAACCCAAAATGTCTAACCAGTTGCTGAGTTATTTTTTTTTTATTTTCAAGCTTCCATGTTAACTTTGTTTTTTAATATTACTTTAATAACCACATTTTAAAAATTGTGAATTAGGTGGGGGATTTTCCACTTCTAACTTCAATTTAATGAGGGAGCTTCAAAAAGCCCATAAAAAATGGAGTTAAAATACTCTTGAAATTTTTCATAAACTTTGTGAAGCCCCGTTGTATATACCCAACTTCCCCCCACCTTCCCTTTAATTCAGGGCTGAATATAATTTTCCCAGTCCCTCTTCTTCAAAATTATGGCATAATAATAATCATATCATTTTACTTTTGTGTTGCAGTTCTCTGCTTTTGCTTTTGTTGGCTTTAATGTATCTACTCTGAGACTTCAGTAAACTGTAGATCTTAATATTACTGTGAGGTCCATTGAGTTATAAATGTATATCATTAGAACACTGCCTTATATAGGACATGTTAGCTATTCTTATTAGCAGTATACCACTTATCTACAAGTATCAGTAACAGAGTTCCTTGGCCTTGGTGGACTAACTGCTTTGGCTCTAAGTGTTCATTCTAGGGTTAAATGATTCTACATGGAAAAAAAATAGATTTAGGAAGATCTTAAATCAGTTATCTGTCAAGAGGCAATAATTCTTAATAATGTTTCTAAACTTCTGGGTACCAATACTTTTAAATATATTTTGAATACCAATACTTTGAATGTTATACTTAAGAATGTGTATACAAACTCTATTAAGCACATGCACGTGGACGTAGACAAAGATAAGTACTAAACAAATATAAAAGAACATAAATTGATGTGAACTCAAGGGAATAAAATGTCATTGTGGGAAAAACAGGCTTAATGCCTGTTATTCTTAATAGCGGGTTGACTGTTAATTAAGCCTTGAAACAGTACATGCCTAAATAAATGCCAATTTATGCTTCTATTATTTTGAAGTCGAACAGTAATCTTCTTTAAAAGGGAAAATGTAAAACCTTAAGGATACCTTCTGGATGGAGCGGCTGTATTCAAAGAATATAAAATGCTAATGTTTTTAATGGAATGGTGGGCATAAACATTTGGTATCTATTGTTGATTCCCTGTGGACACGCTGTCTTTAACTGTTGGGTGCTAATCTTATTTCCTAAAAATCATGTTTTAATAGACAAACTCAGGGACACAAAGTATATCTTGTTCATCTTTGCATTCTTCAAGAATATCATAGGAGCCTTATAAGAGAAGGAAATGAACGGATAATTGTGCTAAACTGAATGGTTCATTAATTCTGAGGTAATTTTAATGAGTTTAAAATGAATTCTGATTCAGACCAGGAAAGAGTTACTTTATGACTTTATGAAAAACAAGGCTAATTATGGCCATTCCGATTGCTTTGCTAGATCAGTAATCAGCATCCCTGGCTACAGGTCCCTCAGAGTACCACAGATACTCACTAATACCTACCTGTATTACAATTTTACCTCTGCAAACTGAAACCACAGTGGGACTTCTTACTGGGGGTTCTCAAGAGTTCAGCGACACTGTCAGGTTCAGTCCACCTCAGCCAGCGTTTGTTATGGGGACACACTCTGAGACATAATAATGTGCGCATCAAGCTTTTATCTCTGAATCAAAGACACTTTTAAATGCATTCCTTTCTACAAATGTGAGATATTGATTCATTTGTTTAATGTGTCCAGTTTTAAAAGGCTCACTGAAATGATGAGTGAAAAGTAATAAATCGTAATACAGATAAAACGTAGTACCACAGAAGTAGACACCATTTGGCAGGTACAAACAAATAGGTAAATGGTTCCAATATGTACCATATTATTTCACTCTTAATTATACTTCTCTTTTGCTGTCTGTTATACGGGAGTCGGCTAGTAAAACAACACAAAGCAAAACAAAAAAACCCAAAAAAACTAAGGCAGTGTGACAACAGACCCCCTGACACTAATCAAGAAGTTTCCATTTTGAAAAATCTCTTCTTCCTAGTACAAAACAAATGTTTTGCAGCCAACGTATATTTACAATCATTTTTGTACTGGCTTATTATCTGCCAAAACAGTGTACACATAACCTTAGAGTGGCATTTAAGCAGTGTTTTCCAAGGTGTGCATTTCTCCCATAATTAAACAAAACAGCATGTTTTGGCCATAAAAATACACAATGGCTGGTGGTTTCTGAGAGGAAAAAAAAAGCACTGCTGCTAAGGAAATTTGTGTCCCCCATCGTGAGAGAGACAGCTGGTCACATAAACAATGGTCAAAGCTTCTCAACACCGGAATCTGGGTGTATTAAATGTGTTTGCTGTATAAGACAATCTGCTAAATTACTGTAAAGATGTTAAATTTAAAGCCACACTAATTAAGTGCATTCCTATAGCTCAGTTCTTCCAAAAATTAAGCCAGTACAACTTGGAGTGAATTAACAACTTTAGGAGTGTTCTAGAAAGGATATACAACCGTGTATAAGAAAGGAAACACCCTGCATTCAAATAAAAGGGGCCTTTAAGGGTGTATTTAGGATGAAAATTCATTTGTACGATGATAGGGTAGGAGAGCTGAGGTGATAACTGCAGACTGATGTTTTAGGCTTTCCCCCCACCCCACCCCCCATCTGTTGGGCGTAACTTTTTCTTCCTGAGTTACAATAGGATGGAGAGCAGAATGCGCATCAAGAACATACCTCAACCACCACCACCATAAAACGTGTGAACTTACATAAATATGAAAGGTATAGGTGTATACATGTGAGTATGACTGAGCAGGTACATATATGTGCATAGATAGATGTATTTATAGGCAATACAACTAGGTGAACACATGCATGCACAACCATAGAGGTAATAAACCACACAGAGGTCACAGGTATGCATCCTTCTTAGACATACACAACATCTTTTAAGATTGGTTTTCTGGATGTGAAGATTTAGGTTCCACATTAGTCTTGTGAGACAAATCAGTTAAATGGCAGAATACAGTTTATAATAGTTTCAGCATCCTCTCTCCCTGTCCACTGCCACTGTGTCAGTTCTGACTCACATTGGCCCTACATAGAACTACATATTCCTTTGAGGTTCTGTGGCTCCACATCCTTATGGGAGCAAAAGCCTCCTCTCTCTCCTGTAGAACAGGTGGTGGGTTCGAACTACTGACCTTTCAGTTAGTCCAGTGAGTAAGCCACTTCACCACAGGGCTCCTAACAGCACTAACACTCAATATGAATCATGTATTCATCTACTCTGATACCAGAGGAAGTAGAGGGTGCCCAGCTGCTACTACCAACCATTCTGGTCAGGTTCATGAGAGATAGATCTTTATAGAGTCGGGGAGTAATTTGGAATAAAATGAAAATTCTTTAAAAGTCCACACTTAGTGGACCCACTAAGACTGAAGGACTCCCCAAGACTAATATCCTCTGATACACTTTAATCTTAATGAGATACTACACTTTGAGGTCAAAGTTTAGGTAAATAACAGATTGGCTTATAGAGACTGTACCTGCAAAGAAAAATCATATATAGGAGTTCAAATGGTCAAAAATGATACTACAGCTGAAAAGACAAAGGAGTAGAGGAACTAGAGTAGTGGAAATGATATAATCAGAATGGACTGAATGAGAAACATGTCACATTATGAAAAATGTAAACATCACTGAGTAATCTGTGTAGGGATTGTTAAATGAGAACCTAGTTTTTTGTGCAAACTTTTACTAGAAACACATATTCTAAACAGAACAAAACACGAGGTACATCATATACATACACATACATAAAGAACACACAAGATCACAGCAGAATATAATAAACACAGCCCCAACTCAATCAAATTCCATCCATAACTGGTAGTTGAGGGGGATGCTGATGTTATCGGATAGGTCACATCCAAGCAAAAGTATTCATAGTATTTCAAACTTCCTACCCCCACCAATTTTTTTCCTTTATTTTTTTCATAATTAAGCTTTGTTTAAGATTTAATTTGTATGATTCCATGAGATCTAATTTTAATTAAACTCTCCCCTCCTCCCCGGATAACTTTGTGAGAAAAGCTAAGGTTTGTGTAAAGATTGTCTTCCTTTGGTTCCACCAGATCTATAATTCTGTTTGCTTATACAGTGAACCCTCGCCACTTCGCGCTTA
>NW_022103902.1:7989985-8015370 GCF_000313985.2 Echinops telfairi | reverse complement strand
TCACAGGACACTCAGCAGTCCTGGTGACGCTTCTCATGTTGGGTTGCCTCCATTATCCTTTTTCCTTAGCATCCTTCATCTCTCCTAGCAGGCTTTCCTCCTCAGTTAGATTTCAGTTAGATATGTACTAAAGGTAAGGTGCCCAGACGTCCCAATTTTTAACAATTTTTCCCGTGTCCCGGGGCATTTTTAAAAAGTCCCGATTTTTGGAAAGAATGCACGACAAGCTAGGGTATACGGTTTTTGTCTGCCATGTGGCTATTTCGCCAGGATATGAGTTTTACCAACGGTGTCCCGCTGGTGTCCTGCTTTACCAATGTTAAAATCTGGTCACCTTTACTAAAGGAGATCTCAGGGCCAAAGGTCAAATTTCAGGCATAGCCTCAGTGCCCAGTCCTTTTTCCTTCTCATGATCTCATAGAGACTCAATTATCAAATCCTATTGAATTTCCTGAAACCTCCTGGTTATCTGCCCTGCCTTAGATTCCCTCAACTCCTCCCCCAATTCTGGCTCTCATCTCCTCACACCTGGATACCGACCTCACCCTAAGCATTGGGGTACATTCCACATTCACTTGTGAAATGAAAAAATACGGCTTTAGTCTTTGAGCCTTCAATGGCTCCTTATACCTTTCAAATACATGTCTTTGCTTTGCACTAAACACCCTCCCAATTCTATCTCACCCTTCATCTCCCCAAAATTTCCTAGCCTGTCCTTTATGCTTGCTAATCTGATTACATCCCGGCATCCATGTCTCTCCTGTTTGTTTGCTTGAGCTCCTGCTACTTGCCATTTAATTATGCAGAGGTCACCATCTCCACCATCTATGGATGCTCAGGTACAATAGAGAAGGGCAGGGCAAGCACTAGTGCAGGAGGAGAAGAACTGTCGATCTCAAGGTGAGGGGTTAATGGGGAAAGGAAAAATGATGTCAGCATTTGAAAAGCAAGTGCCTCTCGAGGGGGCAGTCTCTAAGGAGCTCTGGCCAATACAGCTAAACCAAACTCACTGCCATCATGTTGATGTTGACTCAGAGCGACCCTCTGTGTGTAGGAAGGCTGACCCAGTGTTTCCTCTACACTTTTATAAAAAGTCAGAAATGTTTTTATTTGAAACCTAATTCTAAAACACCAGTCATTAATTCAAATGTAAAATATGGCTCAGGTCAATGAACACGAGGCTTCAGTAAAGGGTCTGGACTGCATGCTGGAAATGGGCGCAAATGCTGCCAGTTTCAACCTCTGCTTCTAAGCACCTCCTTCTTCAAGAACCCTCTTCAAGGTCTCTCCTCAGTGCTTGGTCCTCAGAACACTCCTGATCATATTGCTTTCTCCTTTCCCTGGTTGAACAAATTCACTTTCTGTATCACTCATCACTCGTGGAGATTTGTTATTTCATTACCTACTTCCCTGTCAAAGTCCTTGCATTATTCATTTCTTCTATTTAAAGCCTGGTGGCGCTGTTGGGCAAGTGTTGGTCTGCTGACCACAAAGCCTGTGATTCAAAGCCACCAGCTTCTCCTTCGGAGAAAGACAAGATTGCTCCCATGAAGACTCACAAAAGCCTTGGGAACCCTACACAGAGTTGCTATGAATCAGAATCAACTCGATGGCAGTGGGTTTGGTTTTTAATCCCTCTGCAACTATGTATAATATAAACTATATATATACACATAATATAAAACCCATATACAAATATATAAACTATATATTATAGTTTCTTACAACCCTTACAGTACCTTCCAGAACACATTCACAGGGAGATATTTATATAAGGGTGTAAACTGTATCTTGGTAGTTTCAAAAGTAAAGACATTTTTAAAAAAGGAAATATCAGCTCCATTTCTTTGACAGCAATCTTGAACAATCTGTCATTTTATTCAGCCATATACATATGTGTAGGAGTAACTGTCTTCCATAGATACTTCTATAATAAGCAGACTCATATAATAAGGAACTCGCACAGTCTTTTAGTCATCTAAAACAAGGACGAGAAATGCCCAGTTTTTAAGAACACAGGTTTCAGAGCCAGATTGCCCGAGTTCCTACCTAACCCCTGGCACTTACTGTCCACATGGTGTTAGACAATTCACAAAACCTCCCTATGATTCTGTTTCTTAATCCATAAATGCACAACAGTAACTACTGTGGTTATTAAATGAGTTCATACATGTAAAGTCCTTGGGACAACACATCGCACAGTTGCTGCTGCTGCTGTTTTTCACTTCTGATTCAGGGTGATCCCAGACATAATGGGATCACACCGCTGGCCACAGGGTTTCCCCGCCCTTTCTGCCCTGCCCCCATTGGCTGTTTTTTTTTTTCATAGGTAAACTGCCAGACCTTTCTTCCAGCGTACGTTAGGCACTCAATGTTGGCCATCATGATCTTCCTAGGTAATTACTCTGCCTCCTACAGAGTTTGACTCTGAGGAACTCACGGGGCAGTTCGACTCTCCTTTAGGGTTGCTATGGGCCGGCAATGACTTGACGGCAGCGAGTTTGGGTTTGGATTAATGCAAATGAAAAACTGGTACAATTATTTTGAAAATTGAGACGTAAAGCAAAGACAGCAATAATATTCTAGGCTCTTACTCCTCTAAGACACCAAATTGTACTTGATAGTCAAGTGTGCCTTCCGACCGCTACTCCAACCAATCAGCTTTAAAGGGCCGTCAGCTCTTCCGCAATGCCTTTCCTTCTTGTTGTTCGTCCCTCCCCGCCACCAACTCTCCAAACAAGTGCTCTGGGCCTCCGCTTCATACTAGGAGTCGGTGCACACCCGCATGCGCGCTGCTTAGCATGTTCCGCCAACGCCCAGCAGTCCCACAGCAGAAACGAGGGGGTGAAAAAAAAATGCGGGGAAATCATATTAAAAGATGAAGGAATTTTTTGAAGAACTTTTTGAAACCTCGCTATCTGTCCACAGGGAATCCGCGTGGCACTATGGGATAAACCCTGGACTGCAAATTAAAATACAGGCAGTTCAAATCCACCAGCCCCTTTCAGGAGAACCGCGAGGCTGGCTCTTCCCAACAAGATTTGGTCTCGGAAACTTGACCGAAAGGTGCCAGCGGTTGGAATCCACTGCATGGTATATGGGTATATGGATTCCAACTCCGAACGTCCCTATACAACGACCCCTTGGGACTTCTGATCATTTAAATTTCTACGGGTGTGGACTTTATCGATCTCCCAGAGAGACGGGCGGTTTCGCATCGCTGTCTAGAGGTGGTTCGCAGCTCAGGATGCCCCCACTACACCGCCAGGTCTCCCATATGTCGGCGCAGTTCAGAAACGTCCATGGAGAACAGCCCACAACAAGCATTTTGCTAAGTACGAACAGCTCTCTGTCTCACGGGCGCTGTGCCACTTCAGCCCAAACTTTGGGGTGTCGGGGGTTGGAGGGCCCATTGGCTCACCTGCTGCCAACAGTCCAGCAAGCCCACATCAAGGAGGAACCGCGGGCACCATGGTCCCCACCGTGGGGAATGCCTCTGGAGGGCTACCCCCTACTTTCCCCAGGTGCCTTGTAGGGGACGCGCAGATCAGGGTCGCGGCCCTCCGGTGGTGGTCACCAGGTTGTGTGGGTGGTGGAAGGAGGTACAGGAAAGGCGTCCAGGGAGGAGGAGGAGGAAGAAGAGGAGGTAGAGAAGGGGGAGGAGGAGACAGCAGAGGAAAGGCGGGGCTGGAAGTTGAAAGCCCAGGAGGTGTGGGGGTGGAGAAGACAAGTATGAAGGAAGGAACGGTAACCGAATTGGTAGGAGGGAGCAAGTCTGGACTGCACAGAGCGACGGGGCGGGGCTCTCGGAGACACACAGAGATCGCGCAGCACCTGGTGGCTTGCCAGCCCGCCCTCCCAGTAATGGTGTTGCGTGTTTCTCTGGGATGTAACCTGGCTGCACAACGGCCCTGTCTCATAATGTCCTGTTCCATAGAATGTATTCCGGACAGTAAGCAACTCAGAAATGTAGAGGTAGCTGCCGCCAAATCATTGTTTTAGGCATATAATAGGTTCTCGAAAATCAGTTTGAATATTGCATTTGCTAGAATACATATTTTGGATCTTCAATGTAGGGTTTTGGGTTTTTTTTTGGTTCGTTGCATTTTATTTATTTATTTTTAATCGTTTTATTAGGGGCTCACACAACTCTGATCACAATCTATACACACATCAATTGTGTAAAGCACATTTGTACATTCATTGCCCTCATCAATCTCAAAACATTTCCTCTCAACTTAAGCCCCTGGCATTAGGTCCTCGTTTTTCCCCTCCCTCCCCGCTTCCCCTTCCCTCATGAGCCAGGTTTGTTTGTTTGTTTTTAAGTGTTAAAGGTATCTTGCCCTCTTCAGAGAATTCTGAAGTATAATTCATGTTTTACTGCGCTTTTTATGACCTGACCTAATTTAATTTGAAAATAAAGGGAAACATCATGCATTATAATACGTGTACAACTTAACGAATATACTGAACAGAGTGCATTTCTTGGAGGTTCAAACACAAACTTGGGTTTTTTCATCTCCCTCACTCCAGCACCACGATGGTACAATTCCCTTTCTGGTGGACGAGCAGATCCCTTGAAAATAACCGGGAACAGACCCTAAAATTTCACAAAGTGTTCTATTACCAAAGACCCCCAAGACTACTCACCAAAATAATAAATATTGTCTTTATGGGCTATGTGGCACCAATTAACCTTGATGACTTTATGCACAACAGAACAAAACACTGCCAGGTCCTGCTACATCCTCACAATAGTTCCTCTTACTGAGCCCATGGATGTAGCCATTGTGTCAATCCATCTTGTTGATGTCTTTCTTGTTCTTGTGTTTTGCTGCCCTTCCACTTGAGCAAACATAATATGCCACTCCACGGCTGAATTCTTCTGATTAAATGTGCAAAGTATGTAAGATGAAATCTTGCCATCCTTGCCTCTAACTCTGGCCTTACTTCGGGTTAAGGAATAAGGGGAGATGACAGAGGTAGACTATGATAACCTATGGCTATGCCTTCTCTTTATGGGATGCCAAGTGGAGAGGTAGGTACAGAATGTGTAATAGGTAGGCTTACCTATTAGAAAGGATGTGGACTTGGGACTGGGACACAGCTCTGTAGGTTTTGTTGTTGGAAGGGTCAGAGAGGCCTACGGAGGCTCGCAGAGGAAAGACAAGTGCATTCACGGAATTCAGGTTACAGGCTTTTTACTAATGGTCAGAAAGACACTGGTATTTTAGTTACTAGTCATTCATTCATCCATGCAATTCCAAGTCTCTAGCTCCCTGCTGCCAACTTCATCCAATTCTTTTTCCCTGGCTAAGTTGGTACATGGTGCTGCAGTGAATTGATGTCTGAGACATATCTTGCTTCTCAAGAAAAAAAAAAAGACAATTGTATGCACCTCTCCTAATCTTTTGTTCCCTTGCAACTGTTTTCACTTAATTTGACAAAGGCAGAAGTGAAAAAGGAAACAACAAACACTTCCCTCTTTTCCTCCACAGACACAGAGAAACGACTGCAGAACCTACAATATTGTGTCCTTCTCCCTAAGCCCTCACCCAGCATCTGCTGACTTGAGGTGGTAGAAGAATTGAGAAGAACCCCTGGAATGATGGATGGGCCATCATTCTCAAAGAATCTCAAGCAGAGGGTCAGGCTCAAAGAGAAGGTGGCTTCTTGGTACTTCTCTATTTGGAATCTGGTGAGTTTAAAGATGTCTCTTTCGATTGCTGTTAGGTGCTGTCGAGATGCTATGAGTTGGAACTGACTCTAAAGAACCCAACATGCATCGTCAGAGTCTAGAAGCAGCAGCAATTATGGGCAACAGCAAAAGTCCCCCAGTATCTTGCTTCCTTCATTTATTTACAGAGGCAGCAGAAATACCTAAATATTACATTTTGCTGAAGAAAAATATCAAATACATCTAGAATAAAGCAATGAAGGCGACCTATTTCTACTCGTGGTTATTTGGAGATGTTGATGAATCCATTGTGTACATATTTATGTGTAGTCAGAAACTGGGAGGTTTCAAGAGGCTATTCTAAAATATGTTCTACAAGAATTATGGTGTCATGTTTATGTAGAGCAAATAATGTAAAATTTTCTGAGTAATTATTTTTTTAGCGACCCTGCTTCATCAAAAGCATATATTTTTTCCCTGGTGCTGAAGAAAGTAAGCCTGAGAATAAGCTGATTTGCTATAATTGGAATAGGCTTATTTCAGTCATTTTACCCCTTCAAATTATGATACCAGCACTCAAACATCTGTTCCACCACAGCATCTGTTTCATTTTTGGGATGCAGCCCTACAAATTAGAAGAGTCTTCTTTTTAATGAGTTCTGATTTTGTAGGGAACCCTTTTTTTTAAATTTAAATGAAATGAAAAGACAAATCTACCTCTATGACAACCCTCAATGCACAAAGTACCTCAAAGTTTCAGATATTTCTAACAAAATAACTTTGATAAAGCCACATTAAATACTGAAAGTTTTCACTGCAATTTAGCATTTTTAATATTTAAAAACATACAGGCTACACCTCATTTTATTGCGTTTTGCCTGATTGTGCTTTTAAAGAAATAGGTTGGTGGCAATCCTGTGCTGAGCAAGTTTGTCTGCACCAGTTTTGCAACAACAGCATGTACTCACCTCATGTCTTGTGCCACATTTTTGTCATTCTCACAATATTTCAAATTTTTTTCATAATGCTATTATACATTTAATAGACGATTCCAAAAACCCACTGCCAGCAAGGTGATTTCAACTGATAGTCACCTTAGATAAGGTTTCTACAATTAAAAATCTGTCAGGAAGCAAACTGTGATGGGTTTGAACTGTTGCTGATGAGCAGAGCAGCACGATGTTTAACTTACAGCACCACCAGGGCCCTGACAGACTAGAGGACGATGCACATGCATTGAGAAACCAACATTCTCTCTGAGGCTCACCTGTCTGTGGGGATTCCTGGTGGCATTAGTTGATGAGGTGCTGGGCTGTTAGCCACAGGTGAGCAGCTGGAACCCCACAGCTGCTCCATGGGAGAAAGATGATTCAGCCTGCACCCGGGCACCTTGGCAAACCCTAGGGAGCACCTCTACCCTGGCTCCCTAGGCTCGCTCTCTATCAGAATCCACTCAATGGCCCTGCATTTGGTTGAGCCTATATGTATGTACACACACACACACTCTCAATGGCCCTGCATTTGGTTGAGCCTATATGTATGTGTACACACACACACACTTACTCCATGATTAAGCCAAAAGGTATTGCTACAAAATCATGGAAACCTTTATTAAGCACAAATACCAAAATATCACACTACTGTTTTTCCATAGATCCTCTCCATCTAGGCCATATAATCCTGAAGGTAAAATATCCCTCTTGCTGGTTCTTTGAAGGACTCTGCCCTGTTGGATTTCTACCACGTCAAAAAGGTTGTTTGGGGGCCCCCGTTCTTTGAGTTTGGGCACAAGTAGAAAAGTCTGATGGGGCGAGAGCAGAGTTATCAGAGGTGGCTGCACAAGGGCTCCAACATAACAGCAATTGTGGGGATGGTACAGAACCCAGCTGTGTTTCTTTCTGTCATACAATCGCAGGGTTGCTCCGAGACAGAACTGATTCCACAGCAGCTAACAACAGCCCCTCCTCCCAAATCCTGACCCTTCCATTTGCACCACATCCAAACAGCAGTTCTGGTGTTCTCAGGACGGAAAACATGTTCCTTTGACATGTCCGAGTTTGGAAACACAAAGAAATCTGATGGGACAAGATAAAGGTTATGGAGGTGGATGGGATAAGATTTCTCAATAACATTCTCAGAGGGCAGTCCTTGTTACCCTAAAAATATGAGCAAGAGTATTGTCATAAAGGAAAAATTCCTCAGTGCAACTTTCCTGGATTTTTTCTACCAATGCAGTTTTCCCTTCAGTTAAATCCCCCTGTAATAAGCACTTGTGATTGACCATGTTCTTTGAGAATATTCATTAAGATGACCTCTTTGGAACCCCCCAAATAGCCATCATAACCTTCCCAGCTGACCTGTCTGAACTGACTGAGCAGGCCCCTCCAAAGCCAGTGTTGATAAGACCTCTTGTTTTTTATGTAATGACACCAGGATAAAGTTATTACTGAGAGACCGTATCTGTAGGCACCCACTGATCACAGAGTCATGTTTGAAAAGAAGCATACACCTATGAATTTGAACCCTAGTAGCATACTTTTTTACTTATATATCTCTGTGACATTGTCAAAATTCATCATAAAGTACAATACTATCCGTGACAAGATTACATTTATCTCAAATCAATACAGTATTATTCAAGTTTATGCACCAACCATAAAAGCTGGTAAAGGAGAAATTACAGAATTCTACCAATGACTTCAGTTGAATATTGCTTAAACATGCAGTCAAGATGCATTGATAATTATTGGTGATTAGAATGCAAAAATTAGAAACAAAGAGGAAGGAACAGTAGTTGGAAAATATGGTCTTGGTGATAAAAATGAAGCTGAAGAGGATTTTGAAGCATGATCGAATTTGGCAAAACCAATGGCGTGTTCATAGTAAGTATCTTTTATCAACGACACAGACGGTGACTGTACACATCGACTTCCCCAGATGGAATTCACAGAAACCAAATTGACTACATCCATGGGAACACATGATGGAGAAGCTCTATCAACCGCTAAATCCAGACCAGGGGCTGACTATGGAACAGACTGTCGATTGTTCATATGTATGTTCAGGATACAGCTAAAAAAATTGAAAGAAATACACAAGAGGCAAAATACCACCTTGAGTCTATCCCACCTGAATCTCCAGAACATCTCAAGAACAGATCTGATGCATCATGACAGACCTGATGAGCTGTGGGAGGACATCCAGACCATCGTTCACGAAGAAGCAAAAGGTCATTAAAGAGACAGGAAACAAAGAAAAGATCAAAGTGGGTATGAGGAGCGAGTTTAAACGTTGTTCTTTACTATAGAATACCGTACAGACCTGAGTATAAGGGAACCCGAATATCAGCTGAAGCACCTACTTTTACCACAAAAACTGCATTAAAAATGTGCTGAAAAATGCGGTTTATACATAAATATATACGGTAGCTACAGCAAATGGAAGAAAGGATGAAGCTGAAGAGCTTGTGGTAGTTATATAATCGTCAATTTGAGAGGATTATGAGGGGGTGGAGTCTAGTCTGTCAATTGGATCACAGCCAATGAAGCTTCTGTGTGGGCATAGTCTTCTCCTGAGAATTCTGGGAAGTCTGGTATTTCCTCCTTGGAGGTGGGAGACTCTCTGCTCACACCCTGGGAGACATTGCAAGTGACAAGACACATGGACCCACCCAGATGCATCCCTGGGTGCTGAGAAGCCATGCAGAGGCCCCTGCCAGCACTGAGATGTTTCCAATGACACTGGATCCAAAGACTTTCTACCCACTGGCCTGTGATCGTCTGCATTCAGCATCATTGCATGTTTCGTGAGTCTGAAGAGGACTTTATAGATTGGTATCGGACATATGGGCTAATATCGGACTTGATCTGGGCTGGACTGGGATGTTTTCTCAATGTTCAATTGCTCTTGTATATAAATCTCTTTCTTATACACATATGAGTGTCCACGGATTTGTTTCTTTAGTCTACTCAGACTAACACAGAGCTGAATGAAGAATCTCAAAGGGAAGTCCAAGATGACAAAGCCAAATATTGTAACAAAATGTGCAAGGGCCTAGAATTAGAAAAATAAAAGGGAAGAACAGGCTCAGTCTATCTGAAACTGAAAGACCTCAGGTAAAAATTCAAGCCTCAAGTTGCAATCTTGAAAGATTCTAAGGTCAAACACTGAATGGTACAAGAACCATCAAGAGAAGATGGAAAGAATAGAGTCACTGTACCAAATAAGCCAGTCAATACTCTGTAATTTCAGGAGGTAGGAAATATGCGCAAGACTCAATGGTGCTGAAGGAAGAAGTTCACACTGCACTGGATGCGTTAGCCAAAAATAAGGCTCCAGGAATTGATGGAATACCCATTGCAATGTTTCAGAAAACTGAAGAAGCCCTGGAAGCACTCACTGGTGGCCTATGTCAGGAAATCTGGAAGACAGCTACTGGTCAACTGGCTGGAAGAGATTCATATTTGTACCCATTACAAAGAAAGGTGACCCAGCAGAATGTTCAAACTAAAGAAAGGTAACATCGATATTGCATGCAAGTAGTTTTTTGCTTAAGATCATCCAACAATGTTTGCAGCAGTCTTTTGACAGGGAACGCCAACAGTTCATGGCAGATTCATAAGAGAACACGAAACGGGGACTATCATTGCTGTTAGATGGATCTTGGCTCAAAGCAGAGAATACAAAAACTATGTTTACTTGTGTTTGATGAACTATGCCAAGGCAAATGTGTGTGGACCACAATAAACTGGACAGCCTTGAGAAGAACGGGAATTCCAGAACACTTCATTGTGCTCATGAGGAATTTGTACATAGGTCAAGAAGCAGTCATGTGGACAGAATAAGGAAATACTACATGGTTCAAATTCTGGAAAAGTGTGCACCAGGGTTGTATCCTCTCACTATAATTCTTAAATCTGTATCTGGGACAAATGATCAAAGAAGCTGGCATATCCGAGGAAGAATGTGGTATCAAGATCGGAAGGTTTATTAACAACCTTTGATATGCACATGGCACAGCCTTGCATCCTGAAGGTTAGGACTTGCAGCACTTGCTGATGAAGATCAGGGACTGTAGTCTTCAGTAGGGATTACAACTTAATGTAAGTAAGGCCCAAATCCTCAGAACCAGACCAATAAGTAACATCGTGGTAAATGGAGAAAGGGTTGGAGTTACCAAGGATTTTACCTTGATTGGATCCACAAAGAATGTTCTTGGAAGCAGCAGTCAAGAGATCAAAAGACGTGTCACATTAGGTAAATGTGCTGCACAAGACCTTTTTAGAGTATTGAAAAGCAAGGGTGTTACTTTGAGGACTAAGGTGCACCTGACCCAAGCCATGCTATTTTTCCATTGCATCACATGTATGTGAAAGTTGGACACGGAAGGAGGAGGAAGAAGGACGAGTGCAGAAGAATTGATGCATTTGAATTGTGGTGCTGGAGAAGAATCTGAAAGTACCACGGACTGATAAAAGGATAAACTGATCTGTTTGGAAGAAGTAAGGCCAGAGTGTCCTTTAGAGGCTAGATGGCAAGACTTTGTCTCACAGACTTTGGCTATATTGTCAGGAGAGACTAGTTCCCTGAGAAGGACATTATGCTTGGTGAAGTTTAAGGACAGTGACAATGAGGGAGACCCTCAAGGAGGTGGACTGACACCAGGGCTCCAACAATGGGCTCAAGCATAGGAACAATTGTAAAGATGGTGCAGGACTACACTGTGTTTTGTTCTGTTGGGTATAGGGTTGCTGTGGGTTAGAACCAACTAGAGAAGACCTAACAACACCCTTTTGTGTACACACACACAATATATATATATACATATATATTTGTTTTATATATGTATTATATATACAATTATATAACCAAGAAAAACCAGAGGGCCATATAATTATATTATTTGAGCAAAGTAAGCACTTCTTTAAAATAAATTATCTCAACAGTTTATACCATCTGAACCATAAAAAAAAAAAGAAAGAAAGACCTTCTAGTCTCTTTGGCAACTAAACCAAATCCAAACTCACTGCTTCAAGTTAATTCTGACCCACAGCAACCCTATGTAGGGTTTCTGGCTTCCAAGACTTGTTTAAAATCATTCCAAACTCTCACTCTGAAGGTACTCTCTTTGCCAGATCTTTGTTGTTCCAGTTGTATGGGAATTGGGACTTTCCCACTGACTCATCTGATTCCTTTACAACTCCTGCCTGCTATCTCCATAGAGTTTTATTAGAGACTTACAGTAATTTATAGCTTCTTGTTTGGGTAGGCACTTGTCTTACATAAGAAGCAGGTCAACTTGATTGCAAAATAACAAGGTCCCTGGGGGATGGACAGCAGAGAAGAGGGTGGAGGGAAACATCGGACAGGGTAACTTATGACAAAACTATAATAATTTATGAACTATGAAGGGTTCATGAGGGAGGGGGGAGCGGGGAGGGAGGGGGAAAATGAGCAACTGATATTAGGGGCTAGAGTGGGAGGCAAATGTTTTGAGAATGATGAAGGCAACAAATGTGCATATGTGCTTGACACAATGGATTGTGATGAGAATTGTACGAGCCCCCAATAAAATAATTAAAAAAAAATAAGGTCAGTTTGTCCTATTGTTCTTAGGCTTGTTATTCTAGGTCTTCTTTTTTTTTTTAAATATTTGTAATTAGCTCTGGCTATTCTTTAAAAAGTTAATTTAAAGATAACAGATATTTAAAAGTCCTAGATATTTTTATTAAAATATTTTACTTTCTAGGGTAGAAAAAGTTGAGCAGAAAGTACAGGGGTTTTCAGATACTCCTCTCCACCTGCCCAGTGTCACACAATCTTTTATTGAAGCGATCCATTGATTGATGAACCAGTGTCAATACATTCTTAACTGAAGCACATAGTTTACATGAGGGTTCACTCTTTCTATTGGACAGGTCTACTGGTTTTGACAAATGCTGTTCATGTCTCCACCACTCCTGTATTATACACACACGTTTCACTGCCTTGGGCTCCAGCCATTCATCCCTCCTCTCTTCACCACCGCCAGCAGAATCCCCGAGAGGCCTGATCTTTTTATTGCCTCGACATTACTGCCTTTCTTAGAATGAAGTATAGTTGGAATCATAAGTACATAGTCTTCTAAGACTCGTTTCTTTAATTCAGCACTTATATTTATGGCACCTCCATGTCTTTTTCTTGGTTTGCTGGCTCCCTCACTTTTATCACTGAATAAATAGCTCCTTCTTTGGATAGATCATGGCTTAACTATTCACCAATTGAGGGACAATTTGGGACAATTGTGAGGAGCGCTGGCAAAGACATTTGTGTGTAGGTTTTTATGTGGACACAGGCAGCTCATTTGGGTAAATACCTAAGAGAGTGATTGCTGGGTGGGACAAGACCCTGTTTATCTGTGTAAGAAAATGTCCAAATATATTCCAAAGTGGCTGTATCATTTTGCAATCCCACCAGTAAGGAATGAGAGGGTTCCTGTTGCTTTACATTCTTGCCAGTATTTGGAATTATCACTGTTTGGGAAACGAGCCATTTTAATGCATGGGAAGTGGTATTATGATGTAAAAACTCAATTTTTACGATACAAACTACTATAATATTTAGTTAATGACATGTCTATCCATTACATTCAAAGAATTAAAAAAGTACATATCCATACCACAAAAGAATTGAGAAGAAATTCACTGGGAGGAAGTCAGAAAAATAGAGAGAATAAAAAGAAAACGGTTAGTACAAGACATCTGAGCATCTATTGTGCATCTCCTAATTTTTCTCATCAAAAGAGACATTGTCTACCAGGGTATCTTCCCAGTGCTAAAGACATTTCTTTCACGTGTTTCCTTGGGCAGAGCGGTCACAGCCCGGCAGAGAGAGCCATTCTTTTGCCCACCCTAGCATCCTCCTCCTCCATCTAGCCCCCTATCAAATAGAGACTGTCTGTTCCTCACAGGTTTCTGAAAGCCATTGTATACTTAAAAAAGGAATAGTTAGCAACATTTTGTATAGACATCAAATGTGTAACTGATAGATGCTACTAAAAAGGACCTTAGAACATGTCATGAGTTCCCCACTGGAAAACAAAAGTTAATACTTCAACCACCTGATTTAAAAATAGTATACCTTCTAGGGATTCAGAGAGTCAAAACAGGAAAATGAAAGCCTGGTTTTCCGTGTTCACAGGCTGGATTAATTTAGCCAGCTGAGAGAGACAAAAGTTGATCTTATTTTTACAAACTACTTGTGAAAAAGATTTCATAATCTCTCTGAGTAAACTGTTTCCACACTGAATGACTTTTAGTGGCAAAACTCCATTTTCCTAAATTAGAGGTTAACTCTCTTAGTGTTTAAAATTTAATATAAGACAGACACCACATAGTCAGAGGTAAGATGACACAGGATAAGGAGCAACGTTATGGTCGTAGTTCTGTGACCTCCCTCCCTCCCTCCCCACTCCCAGAATGTATCTCAGTAGATCCTTAGAAATGTACCTCTGCCAACTGAAAGAGTGCAGATTTTCCACAGCGTTTTACAGGCTCAGCACCACCCAACTGCGAAGTGTTTGAAGAAATCTATGTAGAAAACAATTCACATAAGAAACATTAAGTGTGAGACCACATCTTTGGGTTGCATTCACATACATTAGAAATATTCACAGTGTCACTGCTCATTAACATAGTTTACAAGAGCATCGCTGCTTACAAACATCAAGTAGCTTCAATTCTGTGGGTCATGATGGAGAGCATCACTTTGAGAACCATGTTAGTCAATAGCTTCCAGGCAATAGTAATGCACCAAACATGTTGTAGGAGGAACTATACATTTCAAGCATTAAATTTAACTTCATAACCTTTAACCACAGATTTTCATTTCTATGGCTATTTAAGTACCAACCTATCAACCGGCTGAGTGTACAAAGAGAGTTATGTTGCATTTACCAAAATAATTTTAATTAAACAAACAAACATATCTGGGATTCTTGTGAAAAGAGTATCAAATCAGTTAACAAATATTTCTTTAAGAATCCAACATCTATGGCTGGGGAATATGACAGGAGCTATTGGCCATGGTTGTACAGAATTTGCCCTGAAGCAGGGGAGGGGAACGTCTGAGCACGTGTAAGACCTGAGAAATCACCAACACCAGCTCACATCACACACCCCACTACGGAGAGACCATGCCAGCTACCCATTAAGGGTGTGTAGGGATGAGTTAATGAAATGTTTGACCAGTAAGGACCATTAATGATACAATATTTACATGATCCTTGGGAGAAAAAAATGTTCCCCACCCCCGTTCTAAAGTCATGCAAAGACTTTAGAATCAGGATTCGGAATTTAAATAAATACTAGGCGCAAGCACCAATGTTGCAGTACATCAATTATACAGGTGGTCTCAGACTAACGAATGATGTATTCTCATTACCAAAACTACGCTTATGGCTGTCTTGTCTTTTCTGTATGTCTTATCATCAGTAATATGTTTTTTCTGTACATCTTATCATTACTAACTGTGTACAATGTTGCAGTGGATAATTTGCTTATGTTATCAGTCTCAGATGTTCCCTCACAGATGTTCAAAGATTGGATTTAAAAGATACTGATAATAGAAGGCAATAAAAAAAAAAAAAGGTATTCAACTACCATCAGAATTGACTTAGCTGAGTCATCAGATGGGGACTGGAGACGATTCTGACAAATTTGGCATAAAAGCAAGTAGACACCCTAACAATGAAAAGCACCCTCCCTTTCTTATTTTTACAAGAAAATTCCTTTTTCAATTTTATGCCTAACTCAGCAAAGTTCTGAAAATAACGTATCTTTTACAAAGGATCTTCATAAAATAATCCTGTCCTGGAACTGCTCTGTCATCATTAGCCAGCTCTTCTTAGGCTTTGCCATTCTTCATGATTTCGAATTCCCTTTCTTGGTTTTATACAGAGCCTGGATTGGTTACGGGGGTAATCCCACCTGTGGCTGCATCTCTGCCCAGCAAACCCTCTGCCACTGAGCTGATTGCAACTCATTGTGACCCGAGAGGACAGAGCCGAACTGCTCCCTAGGGTTTCTGAGACTAAATCTTTAGGGGAGAAAATGTCTCATTTCTCTCTGGTAGAGTGAATGGTGGATTCCCCTAGGGGGGCTTACGGTTAGCAGACCAAAGCATAACCCAGTTACCACTATCAGAGCTCCTCGTATCATTACAAAAGCCCAAATCAAACTTATTAACACTGAGTCAATCCTGACTCACAGCAGCACAGAGTAAAACTGCCCTGTGGAAGTCTGAGGCTGTTAATCTTTATTGCTGCCGCTGTTAAGTGACGTGAGTCAGGTCTAACTCGTAGTGACCCTGTGGACAACAGCACAGAACACTGCCCAGTTTGGCGCTGTCCTCACAACTACTGTTAGGTAGTCTGAACCTGTGAGTTTTGACCAGCAAGCTGGGAGTTAGCCGTCCAGCGTGTAACCCACTCCTTGTATCATTACCCAGAACCAAATTCATTACCAGCAAGTCAGCTTTGACTCACAGCGACCCTGGAAGATAGGGTAGAACAGCCTTCTGGGTTTCTGAGAGTAGTTCTTTATGTGATTACAAAGTCTCATCTTTTTCCCTCGGAATGGCTGATGATTTTGAACTGATCTTGTGATTAACAACCCAATATGTAACCGATTATGCCATCAGGGCTCCTTGTGCCATTACAGAAGGTGTCAAATTCCACTGGGGATTTCCAGAGTTGTTGACCACTCAAGGAGCGACTGGGGTGCTGGCTGTTGGGAGTGTGCTTTGTAAGAGGCTTTGGGGAGACATTTAAAAGCCACCAGTCAATTAAGTTTTGGAAGATTTTTCCTTAACTCCCATCAGTTTGAAGGGCTGTGTCCTATTCATCCCACTGATTCAGGTTTTCTTAAGAAGATAAACTTATGGGGTTGAGTCTTTCTGAAGGCTTGGAATATTTTCTTCTAGCTGAATTTTCATTGACAAATATCACTTCTCTCTTTCCTAGACAGGTTGAATTCAATTGCTCACCTTATCTCTAGACTAAGAGAAAACAAACACATTAATACAGCTGCCTTTTAGCAACTTAAGGAAATAAAGGACTGAACACAAACACCAGGGCCCGAGTCAAGGCTGGATAATAGAAGGGCACAGCCTTTCGTGCCAGACAGACATGGATCCATTACTGTCTGCTCGTTGGAAGTGAAGCAAAAATAATTAGGGCTTTGAGCCTCATTCTTCAAATACCTGGCCTGTATTACTGTTGTGCAAATTAGATTGGATGTTTGTGTGAAGGGTTTAACACAAGGCTGGCTCCTATTATGTTCTCACTATATGATATAATTCTTAGTTAAGAATGATTTGTCATTATTAATGCTAATAATAAATATCAACCCTTTTAGAACAGTCCCCCAAATTAACCACATACTGATATCAAATGGCATTAAAACTACCATGTCTGAGAATGATAATTATTAAATCGAATAATAATTTGCAGAGTATTAATTTTGTCACACAATAAAGCCATACCCTCCAGTGTTTCTGAAGGGCAAGCTGCACAGCCTGCAGAGCTCGGGAGACTGTATTTTTCTCGTTCTTCCATTGGCTCCCTCTGCTGTCATTTTTGTTGCTCTGAGTCTCTGCAACACGATGCTGTGTTTGCTTGGTCATTAACAAATCGTCTGTGCTTAATGTGGTGTGTGGCACACTGAGGCTCGAGGAAGAACTATTTTCTACACAGAAGTCTAATCTCCTGGCAAAGTTAATGCCGAGCAATCTTGGTGGAGGTTTAAGAAAGGTTCCTGACCTCTCTAAAGGGACTGGCTATGCTTAGTAAGAATACTTTGTCTTTTGGTCTCTGGGAAGAGATCGTATTTCTGGGTGTAGAACAGTACTGCAAATACTTAAAAATTTTTGGAAGCCCAATTTCTAAAGGGAGGGTGTGTGTGTGTGTGTGTGTGTGTGTGTATGTTTCAGTATAGTTTAGTGTGTGTGTGTTTCAGTATAGTTTAGTAGTGAAATACTTCCATAATTCCCAGCAATGAACTGCCCATAAATTTTGGAAGCCCAATTTCTAAAGGGAGGGTGTGTGTGTGTGTGTGTGTGTGTTTTTCAGTATAGTTTAGTGTGTGTGTGTGTGTTTCAGTATAGTTTAGTAGTGAAATACTTCCATAATTCCCAGCAATGAACCACCCATAAATTAGTGACCAGATATAATTTCTAAAAAATGGCTCCTAGTTTAAATGGGGGGTGGGGGTGTCAGCTCAGAGAAGTGAAAGACTGGAGGTGATGTTGATTTCGGTGGCTCAAGCTTTGCTTAGGTGTCTTCACAGCGTATGGGCTTTTGAGAAACTCCCCTTGGCTTCTATTACCTAAGAGTTCTTGGTTCTTGTTTTCCACCTGCAAGGCTACTCTTTTCCCTTTTTCTGCAAGCTTTTATATGATGTGTTGTTCGGTGCAGTTGGTCAATTCTGACTCATAATGGCCCCATGTGACAGAGAAATGCCCTAGGGGGATTTCTAAACTATAATCTTTATAGAATCAGATCTCTAGATCTTTCTCCCAAGCAGTAGTGGCTGGATGGGCTCAAACTATCAATCCTTCAGTGAGGTGTGTCCTCCCCCTCACCAACTCCCAGCCCCATAGAGCTTTATTACTATAGCAACAGGGCTCTTTCTTTCTGCATTGACCTCTTCACAGGTGACTATCCTCAGGGTTTTAATGCCTTAGGCCTTTCTTTTCATGTTTACAGTTTCAGTAATCTCATCTACCCTTTGTTCAGTTTTATCTTGTAACACCCTATTTTCTCTATTTAAGAGACACATCCATTTAAATACAAATGCTATAATTAATGTAAGAGAAGGTTTCATAAAATTCATGGGAAATTTCGTATTCCTCAAACTTACATAGTGGTCTGAGGGGCTTTAAAAAAAAGAAAGGAAGAAAATAGACTTGGAATCTTTAGTGACAAATTCATCTCAAACAATCAAATGAAAAAAAGTTTGTGAAAAATCTCATTACTTTACAATTCCATTTTTCCCACAAACTTTTTTGAGGCTGCCGCCCCATGTCCATTTTCAACGGCTGGTCAGCTTGTGAAGGGCAGGGCATGCCAGTATACAAGTATGTGGGGCTATGCTTTCTTCTACTCCAATGGGGCAGTACTTGCCAATATATCTGCTAATTCCACCCTGGTCTCTCTCTTTTAGATATTATATAATGTTCTGATTAGTAGTATTTATCCAGAAGGTTTTTTTAAAGGGGGGTAGTACTTGAGGTACTGCAAAAATACTAAAAAAAAATCAGCAGCTAATTTTATGGCTGTGAGGCAGGTGATCGGATCAAAGAAACATATGGTGAACATCACAATCTAATTAGGGAATGGCAGAAGTCTTTTGCAATTATGAAGGGTATCATCAACATTGTAGCCTGGGAGGAAATGCCTGGTAATTGAATGAATGAATGAATCAAAGAACAAATGACTAATATGAGGTTGACTGGCCTTCCTTAACTTAAAGGGAAAATTAATGTTTCCAATAAAACACGTAATACATTCATTGATGAGCTGCAGTGTGGGTATATGGTGTTTTTTATTGAGTGTAATATTCCATAACATATTGAGTACTCCATCATTAAAATGAATGCTTTAAATTTTCACCAATGGCGCATAACCAATTGTGACGGTACCTTAAATTTGGTGAGATTATGGTTGTATTTACACTGGCAGCGTAAAATGTTACTGAGAAAATTTTTAATGTCCAAATCTGTTTGTCTAAATCATCCAGATGAGCTGTCTGCAGAGTAAAGATGCAATTTTTCAATGCGAAGCTACACTCTAGCCTGGGAGGCCACACAGCACAGAACATGGACAGATCAAGGCCTGTTCATTAGTAGAAGATGCTGCTGCCTTGTGGCGGGGTATTTGGCTGTTTCCCAAAAACCCCACTGCCATGGAACCAATTCTGACACACAGCAACTGCTGCATTAGGTAACGAAGGTGGTAAATTTTTAGGGAAGCAGAAAGGGCCTCATCTTTCTCCCATGATGGGTTCAAATAGCTAAACTTTTGGTAATTAAGTAGCCTGGTGCTTATCTCATGGCGCCCCTAGACCCCTTCCTTCAGTTGTTCATATTCCATGAATAAGATACAAAAATTTTACTGACATGTCACTCTCCCAGAAAACAATAAACGATGCAGACGGGAGATTTAGTGTGAGGAACTCAACCTATCAGGAACACAATACACAGTGATGGCTTTTCATATGGGCCAAGCTGTCTTGGATGAATGAGTGTGAACATGGGACGGGAGACAGATTAAGACGGGTGGAAAACCACCACCGAATCCTGAATTTCTACTTCCATACCTTGTAAAATAGACTATGTGTTTTCTTCTCTTTAAATTAAAAAATTTGTGAGTAAACTACACACCAAATTTGTTTTATTTTGCCTCATGATTCCGAATAGGTTAACCTCAATTGGCTTTAAAACTATTACATTTAGTTAAGAAGGAAAAAAAATATTCTTATCAGCTTGCAAGCACAGCCCTATGACTCAATATAAAAGAAACAACAATGACAACATTTTCAGCTTAAAGAAATGCCCAAGGCTTACTATGTTTCAGAATACATACTTCTATGATAAGTATATTGCAAGAAAAATGACCCGTTTCCAAGAGATCGTCTATTTAGTGCTTTCCTAGAGTTTGTAAATGAAATTAGCAGGAATACTCTTAAGTATTTTGTACACCCCATCATAAAAGTGATATCAAAATTAAACACGATTTTCTCTGAGTGTATACAATAGGATTGGGGACTCTTCTGAAAAGGCATGGGGCATACAGTGGGCAAATGGGTAATTTCCTATCATAGCCCCACCCTTCCTGTCTTTAATCTTCTCCCATGAGCTCCCAGAAATAAGGTGCGCCTTAACGCATTGGGCTGTGATCCAAAAGGTCAAGAGTGTGCACCCACCAGTCACTCCTCACCGGGCTTTGACTCTGATGAATAGTTAACAGTCTGGGAAACTCAGAGAGGCAGTTCTACCCTGTCCTATAGGGTTGCTATGAGTTGGCACTGACTTGATGGCAGTGAGTTTTTAACAACAATGACTTTAGTAATCAGTGGTCAGAAAGCATAAACTATAGAGCAGTGGTTCTCCAATAGGAACCACATTAGAAACAAAAATTCCCCTGTCTCTATTCAGTTTGAATGAATCGGAAACTCCAGGGATGGAGCCACCCAGCAATCCGAGTTTGAAAAACCTGTCCAGGAGTTCCTGATGCATTCATTATAAAGCTTGAAAGCCTCTGCTACAGACTAACAACTAGGATTTCCAGAGTCTGTGTTACTCAACAGTGATGGGCATTCTGAAATCAGTACAAGGAAAGGGCTTTAGAAATCTGATCATAGTTGGTAGTTAGAGTCAGTTCTAAAATAAATCTATTTCTACTGCCTCGTTAGCAAAAACAGTTAATGTGCTCAACTATGAGCCAAAAGGTTGTGGAGGCTAGAGACCAGCCACAGTGACCTGAGGAAAAAGGCCAATTTATCTTAAAAGAAATCAGCCACTGAAAACCCTAAGGACAGTGGTTCTCAACCTTCCTAATGTCATGACCCTTTAATACAGTTCTTCACATGGTGGTGACCCCCCAACCATAAAAGTATTTTCATTGCTACTTCATAACAGTAATTTTGCTACTGTTATGAATAGGGCGACCCCTATGGAAGGGTCGTTGGAGCCCCAAAGTGGTCGTGACCCACAGGTTGAGAACCGCTGCCTAAGGAGAAGTCCACTCTGACACAAACAGGGTTCTCTGAGTCAGGCTAGACAGTAACCAGTCTCATGCTTTGAGTACATGTGTACCGAACAAAACCCCCCAAAAACAGCTCTGTTGAACCGACTCTGATTCATACTGACCCTATGGGACAGTGCAGAACTGTCCCATTTGAGTTTCTGAGACACTTTAAATCTGTTCAGGAGTAAACAGCTGCATCTTCCTCCCATAGAGCCAGTGGTGAGTTCAAATGGCTAGTCTTATGAATGGCAGGTCAATTCGTAGTCCATTATGCCACCAGGGCTCCTTGTGTACTGACCATTTATTGCTGTTGTTCGGTACCTTCCAGTTGGTTCTGATCCACAGCTACCCTATGTACCACAGAAGGGAGCATGGTCTGGTTCTGTGCCATGTCACAGTGGTGTCTATATTTGAGTCCATTGTTGCCTCCTCTGTGTCAATCCACCTTGTCAGGCGTCTTCGTCACTTTTGCTGCCCCTCCACTTGACCAAGCATGATGTCCTTCTCCTGGGACATGCCTCTCTCCTGACAAATATGTGTGATGAAGTCTCACCATCCTTGCTTCTAAGGAGCATTCTGGTTGCACTTCTTCCAAGGCAGATCTGTTTATTCCATGGTACTTTCAATATTTCTCCAGCACCATAATTCAAATGCATGGCTTCTTCTTTGGTCTTTCTTACTTAATGTTCAACTTTCACATGAGGCTACTGAAAATACCAAGAATTGGGTTAGGTACACCCTAGTCCGCAAAGTAACGCCTTTGCTCTGTAACATCTTAAAGAAGTCTTATGTTGTACATTTACCCAATGCAATGCATTCTTTGATTTCTTGAATGCTGCTTCCATGACCATTGATTGTAAATGCAAGCAACGTGAAACGCTTAACAACTTCAATCTTTTCTCTAATTATCATGATGTCACCTTATGGTCTAGTTGTGAGGATTTTGGTTTTCTTTACATTGAGTTGTAATCCACACTGAAGGCTGCAACCCTTGATCTTCATTAGTGATTGCTTCAAGTCCTCCTCATTGTCAGCAACAAAGGTTGTGTCATCTGCGTAACTAAGGTTATTAATATGAGAGGGTACCCCACCAAAAAACCCCCCAGAATCAGCCCCCCCAAAGATATATTTAATTTTTTTCCAAAACAACCTTATCACCTTCAAAGTACTCTACATTATACTTAATGCATATGTCAAGCCTGTAATTCTATTCTTGGAAACATTTCACAAACTTATCTGTTTGGATGGCTGACAGCATTTCCCTCGCTTTTTCTCCACCTATTCTATGCTGTCAAATCACTATACTTTCATGTCCCTATTCATTTGAGGAGACAAAAAGAAGTTGCATGGAACAAGGTCAGGTGAGTAAGGTGCATGGGGTAAGAGAGGCAAGCTGGTTCTTTTTTCCCTCCAAAAACTGGCACACTGAGATGGCTGCATGAGCAGGTGCATTGTGGTGGCAAAACTGATCCGACATCAGCCACAAATCAGGCCTTTTTTGTCACAAACTATTACACAATCTTTCCAGAACCTCTAAATAGAAAGCTTAACAGTCTGACCAGGTAGAATGAACTTCAAATGCACTATCCCCTTCAAATCAAAAAAACAAATGAGCATCAACTTGATCTTTGACTTCTGGCTTGCTTGATGTTTGGTTTCAGGGTTATAAGTTTAACACCATGTCTCCTCACCAGTACTGACCTTGGGGAAAAAGTCTGGTTCGCTTAGGAGCTGTTCTTTCAAAGCCCAACATGTTTCCACTCAACGCTCCTTTTCCTGCTCTGTCAGAACCTGAGGCACAAATTTCACAGCTACCCTTTTAATTTGCAAATCTTCCATTAAAATTTGCTGAATTGAGGTCCAAGATAGTCCAGATAACTTCCCCATGCCTTCAATGGTCCACTGTCCTAAGTCTTCGAACACAAGTGCATGAATTTTGTCAACATTTTCGTCCATTCGGTAAATTGACGGACATCCAGAATGAGGTTTGTCATCAATCGACATTTCACCTTTTTGGAAATGAGAAAATCACTCACACAATTGAGTTTCCCCCACACTGCTGTCCTTGTAAGCTGCCTTCAACATCACAGCAGTTTCTGCGGCATTTTTCCTGAGCAGGAAACAAAACTTCACAGCCGCATGCTGTTCTCTTAAATTGGCCTTCACAATAAATGAGGTTTGAGAGAAATTGCTTTTACAAAAAAATTCACTGTGACCACAGAGAACCTTCCCAGGTGATGTCACTGGGTGCACTAACTCAAAGCGAGTTGCTCTATCCTCAGCTAGCTAGAAAAATGCGTACTACAAAAGCTACACTCAGCAGATGTTTTTTCCATTTTTGGGGTGGTGGTGGTGGTGGTATGCCCTCGTAAATCTCCCTCCATTTCTGATGCCAAATTTTCCTTCATCTAAGCCAGCTTCACTGATTATTTTCTCAGCATACAGACTAAGTATTTTGAGAGCATACAATCCTGAGGCACACCTTTCTTGATTTTAAAACATGCAGTGTTCGCTTGTTCTAAGTACAGGTTTCCGCATGAATGCAATTAAGTGTTCTGGGAGTCCCTTTCTCCCTAAGGTTATCTGTAGTTTGCTATGGCCCGCACAGTCAACTATACTGTGTGAACAATAGCCACACATTAATCATTGCTATCGAGTCGATTCCAACTCACAATGATCCTATGTGACAGAGTAGAACTGCCTCTCTGGGTTTTTATGAAACGGCAACTGTTTATTGGAGTAGAAAGCCTCATATTTCTCCTGTGGGGTGGTTGGTGGCTTTGAATTGCTGAGTTTGTGGTTAGCAGCTCAATGTGTAACCCACTGTAGCATCAGGTCTCCTTAGTAGCCATAAATCACAAAAGGGCACTGTTTTAACCAGATTGGCCCCTCAGTACTTCCAAAGGCTTTTAGAGTTCCTCAAGAATCTAAAGGAGGGGCTCTGCTGGCACAATGGCTAAGTGTTTGGCTGCTAGACAGGTTGCCAGTTCAAATCCACTCAGTGTCTCTGCAGGAGAAAAGTTTTACCGGTCTGTTTTCTTTAAAATGAATACCCAGACCTGTACTCAAGTACTCCCTCAATGCAAGAACACTTTCTTCTAATAACCTGGCATTCCACGATGCTCACCTTCCCGACATGATCACTGACGACAATATGGGTGCATAAGCAAATGTGATGAAGACAGCTGATGGTGCCCGGCTATCAAAAGATATAGTATCTGGGGTCTTAAAGGCATGAAGCGGTTATCTAGCTGAGAAGCAACATAGTCCACGTGGAAAAAGCACACCAGCCTGTGTGATCATGAGGTGTCGACAGGATCAGGTATCAGGCATCAAAGACCGAGAACAATAAATTATTTCACTGTGAATGAGGTGTAGTGCAGAGGGGAGACCCAAAGCCATCTGTAGACAATTGGACATCCCCTTACAGAAAGGTCACAAAAAGAGACAAGCCAGTCATGGTGCAGTATAGTACCATTGAAACATACAACTTTCCTCTAGTTCTTTAATGCTTCCTGCCCCCCAATATCATGACCCCAGTTGTACTTTACAAATCTAGTTAAACCAGAGCATGTACACAGGTATAGATAAGAGCTGGAAACACAGGGAATCCAGGACAGAGAAACCCCTCAGTAGCAATAATGAAAGCAGTGACACCAAAAGGGTAAAGGGTTAGGTGGGGGAGAAAGAAGGAACCAATTACAAGGATCTATCTATAACCCCCGCCCAGGGGCATGGACAACAGAAAAGTGGGTGAAGGGAGACATCGGTCAGTGTAAGAGATGACACAATAATAATAATCTATAAATTATCAAGGTTCATGAGGGAGGAAGGGTGGGGAAGGGAGAGGGGAAATGAGGAGCTGATACGAAGGACTCAAGTAAAAAGAAAATGTTTTGAAAAGCATGGTGGCAACAAACGTAC
>NW_022103902.1:7980929-7989205 GCF_000313985.2 Echinops telfairi | reverse complement strand
TTTACATTTCATTTATGTAGCACTTTTCATTCAAATGAATCAAAGTAATTTAATACATCAATATTAAACAGAACGGTCCAACTTATTTCCTCTCAACCTTATAAAAACTTGCTTAGTTTCTGATGCGCATTTCTTAGGTGGTTGGAATTAGTAAGAGGGAAAAATAAAAAGGGCAAAGACCTTAAGCTGATATCACCTTATTTTCATGATCTGTATGCATCTTATTATCTGTCAGACAGACCGTTCAAAATGAGTCTGTGTCGGACTAGGGCTTTTGAGGCAAAATCAAGCATATCAGATTTTCTTCCTCATCACACCAATCAGGGAGTTGTTGTCTAGTGTGCACTCACTTCCTGGCTGAGAACCCAAAGAAATCTGAGCTCGACAAGAGTTGACCTGCTCTACGGCTGGGATTAAACACTAATGAAAAGACTGGCTAAAGCTACATCCCACTGAAAGCGAAGTTGTTATTTACCACCGCATTCCCTTTGAGAGTGTTATTCATGAATCACAGATCTAATTTAACTACTGGAAGAATTTAATAAATTGGAATCCTTTGGACTTCTCATGACAGCAGTTTTTCCAAGCTTCCAAAATACAGAAAAAATAAGGGAAAATGAATGTATTTGTATATGAATTACTGGTACTTATCTATTCTGAACGAACGCTTAAAAAATGTTTCTGAAATGGGTAGAAAATCAGTTGATTGGACTATTACACCAAAGGCAGTAAAATGCAGTGCATATCCTGTTCTCTGTATTATGTTAATAATGATAAGAAGGCACGTCTAAAGTTCACTATACATTATTAAAACTCCATCTCAGTATTTTCTGAGCCCCAAAAGCATGAGACAGAGAGAAAAGCCGTACCTCCGCAAACTGAAACAAAGCTGATGCTTCACACTGTTTTGGGGGTGCGTCTGAGTGGGACGTACTTGAAGATATCTGAAACGGAACAAGTAATTTTTAATTTCCTCACACCAGACTCTTAGATTCATATATTTTTACTGTAGACACTGATAAATATTTAAACATGAATCATCACCCTGAATCCCCTTTAGTAGCACAATATAAATGATAAAGGAAGACAAAGGCTATGTTTCTAAAACCAGATGATTGAAAAAAACAAAAAGATGGAGTTTGGCTCATTTGCCATAGTCCTTGTCAGGTATCAGGTAAATATCAAATAACAGACATAGAGACCTGCTGGGATGAATTTCCTTATTGCGATGAAAATACATAACATTTATTATAAGACAGAGGGAGCAAGTAAAAGCCAGTCACTTTCTTCTCTATTTCACTCCCCCTCTGAGCTGTTCTCTGCAGAGACAGAGCTCGGAGAGTGTTGGAGACTGTACAGATGTGGGTCAGGGTATTTGGGATTGAATCTGAGCTCTGCTACTTATCCCTACATGACCTACAATCGCTCACTTGACTTTCCTGAGACTTCTTTTTTCCTGACTATAAGTTGATGTTCATGAAGATGCTAATCCCCACCACACAGGATTATGGTGGTAAGAAAAGAAACTGTGTAACATGCATTACCATGGCATGGCATCAGAACTCAATACCGAATGTGGACAACATGTCCTTCTTCTGTGACACCGTGCCGACTTCATGTACACTGTCAGGTACCTGACGTGGCGAGAGGATTCCGCTGTGGCACAGACCCTTTGGCTCCACTGGGGCCTTAGGGCAGCCTCAGCAGAAAAGTCTTATTTGTGGACAGGTGGAAATACTTTTCAAGTGTTGTTTTGTTTTTTTAGAGGAAGAATTGTCATTAATTTTGGTTCCAAAGGGAACAAAGTTCCTGCTCAGCTATGAAAGAGGGTGAAGGAGTCGTGTGAGCTGAAAGTCTAGGCATTATAACTTCAGGACATTCTCTGACCCACAAAAGTCCTTTTAAAAAAAATAATTAATTGTGCTCATCAATTCCATCATGTGACACTTATTAAGCAATAAGGGCAGCTTAATCCTACCTCTACAATCTCAAAATCCATTTTTCTCATCTTCATTAAATTAACAAACCAACGAGGTCAGTTGGTGATGCAATCTCACAGTGAGGCAGAGGGAAGAGAAAGATTTGGTCTAGAGATAAAATTATTTTGTTACTACTGAAGCTATTGGGAAATGTTTAACTCTACTATAGCTTTTGAATCAGACAGATGCAAAAGAATGATTTATCAGTAAGATCATTAAGAAGATCTCTCAGATTCCAGTTAACAAAGTAGATATAAACAAACCATTGTGGACGGGTACGTTTTATCCGAGTGTTTTGAAGACACCGCGGGTGAAAGTGAAGAGATTTTGATGATCTCACCAAGAGACTTAACCTTTCGCAAGAAAGACCACCATGTGCAGGCCTGGCAGAGTGTTGAGCATGAATCTACAAGGATAGCTTTGAAGTCCCAAGAATGATAAATAAACTATGTGTAGGTGTTATTTTATACATTATTTTTCATTCTTAATAATCCTTTATAAAAATGTACAGAAATGCCTAACCTATGCTATATTCCCTTCAAGGATTAAATTAGACAGTGAACAAAACGGAATCAGTGGTATAATGAATTTCGAAGTTAAAAAGCATTTCATAAGTTCGGTGGAAAAGGATGCTTCTCTTACTTTGAGGGAAAAGAAGATACTCAAGTAAAGGCATGGGTAGAGAGCAGCAGGAAGCATATTAGAATAGGGGCCCATTATTCAAAAACAAACAGGGTCTGGGATCTCCTTGGACTCAGGCACCCTGAAAAAAAAATCAACTTTTCATGTGAATCTTCGGTGATCTCATTAGATCTTTAGAGCTTTAAGGATCACTGGTTAAGCATCTCTGCGTTCAATGATCAGGCCAGTATTTAACATGTTTATAATTTCCATCAAAAAGGGAATGCAGAGGGAAAAGGCTATGTTCTTGAGAAATATATGGACAACAGAAATTCATGGCATATCTCACACACAGGAAGACAGGAAATGTAGGTACCAGGGAAGCAAATAGTTAACATTCTGGTGGGATTAACAAGGCCCTGAGGTGCAATATAAAAAACATCTTAAAGAATGGTCTAACGTGTTAGCATGGAAGGTAGTTTTGCCAATAAAATATTGAGGAGTCCAAGAAGGTCCTAAAGCAGGGAAGGTCATCTAACACTGAAAACATGTCCCAACCGAGTAACACTGCAGCCTGGCCGGGAATCTCAGGAAGACGACAGTGCTAGAGACGGTCTAGTGAAAGAGGATTCAAAAGATCCAGGAAGACCAGGTCATTTAAAGTTTAGAAAAAAATTAATCAATAAGGTTTCATATTGAGTTCTAAGGTAAATGGATATATATTTGGGAAGCAGCCTTAACCTATGTTATCAAGGTTAATGTGCTTGATATCAAGGACAATGTGCCTTCCCACATTTCTTTGAGACAGAGCCAGACACATATTGAGCCGTGTAGCCGATGAAAGACTTTGAAAACTGCCCCAATTGCATGCTAATGTTTTAGCAAGAAGAAACTGGGGGATGGGGAGAGGAGGGATGCACAGGACAGGCAATAACTGAGCTGATTCCATCTTCTGATTTATGGCAACCTGATCATCGAGTAGGTCCTAGCAATTCAATTATACTCCTAACTTTATTACCTATGAAGAAAAGGTAGTGACTAATTCAAGTGTACTAATACTTAGTATGACTTAACAACAAAGATGCTCTGGTGGCATAACAGGTTAACACTGGGCTGTTAGCCACAAGGTGAGTAGTTCCCAGCCACTCCGAGGGGAAAGATGAGGCTTTCTATTCCTGTAAAGATTTACCGTCTTGGAAACAGGAGCAATTCTACCTCCTATGTCCTATTGGCCCCTACGAGTCCGCGTCGACTGAGAAGCAACAACTAGCTCCTCAAAACATAACTGTAGCTATTCTTCGATTAAGAAAATGTCCTTTCCAACATTTAGTCCTATTTTCCCATTTATGATGAGTTGAATTGAGCAGAGGCCTTTGCTGTTTTCTGTTAAGAGTCATAAGCCCACATTACAGCATGCTTTATGAACTCATTAAATGCTAAGTTACAATACATCACCTCAGCAAACTGAAACAATGGAGACTTCTGACGAGAATCCGGGGATTCTGGAACATCAGACCTGCAAGTTCCTGAGGATGCCTGAAACAAACAAAAATGGCATGAGACAGCACAGGAACAGCTTATGGATGCCAACAGGAAGAAAAACCCCACCATCGAGTCAATTCTAACTCATAGCAACACTAGAGGGCAGAGTAGAACTGCTTCTTGGGGCTCCCAAGACTGTAGATCTTCATGGCGCACACAACCTCATCTCCCTCCCCTTCCAGTGGCTGGTGGAGTTGAACTGCCGATCTTACAATTGGTAGCCCCTCCCGTAACCCACTATGGCACGAGAGCCCAATGGAGCACACTGAAGCTTTAACGCCTCATTTCGAGGCAAAACTATGACACAGAATTCATTATACACTATTGCTAAAAAAAATTATCCAAAAATAACAAAAGGTGTATACACTATCGCTAAAAAAAAATTATCCAAAAATAACAAAAGGTGGGCTGACTGATACATCTTAGAAAGGCTAATATTTACACTTGAGAATAATTTCAACAGGGACACGTATTTCATTGCTTCCACATACACCAATGAGCTTTCTGCTTCTTTCACTCTCTATGTTTATCCAATATTCCATAAAACCTGACTAGAGGTGAGCACGAACAAGAACTAGTAATGTGAACCGTTTGGGAAGATAAAGTTAAAGTTTCCCAGTGCTTGTAACATATGCCCAATCTTATGATAGTATTTCCCTAAATTTTTGTTATATTCCTGAGGATGTTGTACTACTGGATGGCCTGCTATCCTCATTTAGAGGAACTTTGGTAGTACAGTGGTTAAGTGCTTGGCTGACAGCCAGTAGGTTGTCAGTTTGAGCCCAACAGCCCTTTTAAAGAAGAAAGATGTGGTCTCTGCTTCTGTAAAGATTTCAGTATTGGAAACCCTATGGACAGATAGTCTTATTCTGTCCCACAGGGTTGCTATGAATAGGAATCAACTCTCTGGCCATGGTTTGATTTTTAGCATCTTTGTTATTAATAATAATAGTTATAGAAACAAGACTGTTTCTTTTTAAAACTCAAGCTGCTATTCAGCAAGTATTCTCCTCAGGATATACACTTACTCTTCTATCTCAATGCTAGAATTGACCCATTTTTGAGTTGGGGGACATAAACATATACGCAGCTGTCACTCAACAGTCAAGGGAACCAGAGAATCTGAGAGAAGGATTTCATTAATCTCTGCTCTAATAGCCCTTTCTCTTTTTACAAAAGAAGAAACTCAGATCCAGAGCAGTAAATTGACACGACCCCTCCCTAACATCCACTAATCCCCTTAACCTTTTTCTTCATGGCACTCAGCATTTACAACCACGGGATATAAACATTTGCTTATTATCTGTCTTTTCCCAGGGGCTTGTTCAATGCAGGATCCCAAGCACTGCATAGGCATAATGTGGATCCTCAATAAGCATTTGTTGAATGAAATAATCAACGTTAACCTCAGGCTTTGACAAATCCCCAATCAGTGTGTCCCCTTCCCCTTCCCTATATGATAAGGTTATTGAGTCTTGGGTGGGGGCAGAGAATCTTTTACTTTGAGAGAACAGAAATTTTTAAATGCTTTGGATTTACTTGTTTTCTGTCTGCAAAATAATTCAAGTTCAATGTTAAAAAGATAAAATACACACACAAAAAAAACCCCAGAAAACCCCCCAACAATTATATCTCCAAAAAAATTAGCATTGTCAATGTTCTACATATATTCCTCTAAGAGAAAGACAAGGCTTTCTACTGTTTCAAAGAGTAACAGTCTTGGAAAACCACAGGGCAGTTCTACCATGTCTTTCAGGGTCGCCATGCATTGCAATTGACTAGGTGGCAGTTATTTATTTTTTTGAATATGTTTGTGTTAGTCTGGGTAGACTAGACAAAATCCATAGAAACTCATGTGTATATGAGAGTTTTATATAAAGGGTAATTGTACATTAAGAAAGCATCCCAACCCAGTCCAGTCCAAGCCCGTAAATCTGATATTAGCCCATATGTCTGATACCAATCTATAAAGTCCTCTTCAGACTCACGAAACACATGCAATGGCACTGAATGCAGGACGATCACAGGCCAGTGGGTAGAAAGTCTTCAGATCCAGTGGCATTGTAAGTATCTCAGAGCTGGCAGGGGTGTCCACGTAGCTTCTTGGGCTTCAGAGGTCTGGTTGCATCAGGGTAGGTCCATGTGGCTTCTCCAGCTAAGGGCACTAGCGTAGTTCCATGTGTCTTGTCAGCTGCAATGTCTCCCAGGGAGTCAGCAGCGAGAGAGTCTCTTTGCATAGGAAGAGTTATTGGCAGCCTTCCAGGAAGCCTCCCGCCTCCCCACCCCACATGCTCCATACATTAGATATATAATTAATTTGCCACCTGTGGTTTGGTTGCTTAAATCCAACTCCTTTTTATCACTCGGCTATTTGACAAGTTATGCCAAATGTGCCCCATTATGGTTTCATTTGTTTCCCAAGAATTTGAAGCCAATGAAACCCAACATGAACTCTCCTTCCTCCTAATCCCTGAAGTTAGCAACCACAAAGCACTGGGCATTCCTTGATTTGAAAGTATAAACTAAACGAAATCTAGTGCCATAACGTTCATCCCCGTGCACAGTGACCTTACAAGGACAGGCTGTACCTGTCCCATCGTGCTTCCAAGACTGTCATTTCTTTCTTTTTTTTATCTTCCAGATTGCTTCTTACTAACTTGGCTCAAATGGAGTTCAAATGCATGTCCATCAGGGACTGTGTATCTATGTTAGATGGCACTGAGTCGCAGTAACTCTGTACACCTGAAGGAAACATCACTCAGTCCTGCTTCAGTCACACAATCATCGCTTTCTTTGAACCCATGGTTGCAAACACTAGGTTAATTCCAAGACTGTCATTTCTATAGGAGCAGACTCTCCCGCGGAGTACCTACTGGGGTTAAACTGGTGACTCCTGGGTTAGTAACTTTTGTTAACTTTTGGACCACCAGGGCTTTTCCTTTGAAGGTATAACTGAACAAAATATATTTTTATATTGTAAATTAGAAATAAAAACAACACCAAAACAAACAAACAAATATTCCAATCTCAGCACACACTCCTCAATTACTGACATGGTTAGATTCTAAAGACAAGGTTGTTATGCAGAAATTGACATTATGCAAAAATGAGGGACGACTACATCAAAACACATAATGGATGATGAATTACATCATTACATACCTGCCAAATGATATCATTACAGAAACGAAAACCACTGAGAATAATGGCCCAGTCAAGCTGACATAATTTTAACCACCTCAGCCACCATTACTCTCAGCTTGAACCTTGCCATGTTACTGCCAGCCATGTCAGCAACGCACAAAACAGTCAGATAGTAGAGTCTGCTACAGTGTACATGCAAACTACTGAGCCACAAGATAGCTGCTAAGTGAAGAAGAGTTGTACTTTTGGTTGATAAAGAAGTCCCATTGTGCAGTGTAGCAACGATGAAACATACAACTTTCCTCTAGTCCCCGCCTCCCCCCACTATCATGATCCCAATTCCACCTTACAAATCTGGCTAGACCAGAGGATGTACACAGGTGCAGATAGGAACAGGAAACACAGGGAATCCAGGGCGGATGATCCCTTCAGGACCAGTGGTGAGAGTGGCGATACCAGGAGGGTGGGGTGGAAAGGGGGAACCAATTACAAGGATCTACATATAACCTCCTCCCTGCGGGACGGACAACAGAAAAGTGGGTGAAGAAAGGCGTCAGACAGTGTAAGATATGACAAAATAATAATTTATAAATTATCAAGGGTTCCTGAGGGAGGGGGGAGCGGGAAGGGAGGGGGGGGAAATGAGAAGCTGATGCCAGAGGCTTAAGTGGAGAGCAAATGTTTTGAGAATGATGATGGCAACGAATGTACAAATGTGCTTTACACAATTCATGTATGTATGGATTGTGATAAGAGTTGTATGAGGCCCCAATAAAATGATTTTTAAAAGTTCCATTATAAACTATTAAACTGGGAATTATATATGAATTATATGTCAATAAAACTGTTGAAATAAAAATAAAAGCTCCATGTACTTGGCTCCTAGATATGTTGGTAAATGTTCAAAAATTGATTTAATATCATGCTTAGAATGAAATATGAATTATAAAATATATCTTTACAAAATTCTTGCAACATAGGTTGGGCATG
>NW_022103902.1:7974294-7980152 GCF_000313985.2 Echinops telfairi | reverse complement strand
TAAAGATTACGAGATGCTTAAAATGCAGTGTGGTGGGCATGTCGTTTATTTGTATTTACAGTATCTCAAGTTTCTTATTGTCATTAAATGGGGCATACTTTATAAACATCAACAATATCTATTCTTATGCTAGAGGAGCAAGCTTACTCTCTAAATATATCATAAGACAGAGAGTAAATTATATTTGTTCATTAACAGAGAAGAAGTAAAGATACCAACCAAGCAGAGGTTAATTAAAAGGTGAAAGCACTCGAGTTATGATTTCTAGGAACAGTCTGTGAAATAATTCACAAAGCCACTAGGTGTTGCTATTTGCCCAGGAAAGAAATCAACTACAATCCTCCCTCAGGAAGGAAAGAGAACTTGGTGCAAAGCACTTAACCAATATCCACGGTATGTTCTGTGAAATGAAGCATTATGTGATTTGGATGGTGGAGTACAAAGGATACTTTCCTAAAACTGTCTTTAAATTTCATTTACACATCAAGTTGGGAGAAAGTTCTGCAAATGTTTGTCATAGCAATACGCAGCATATGTGGGTCATCCTCCCAACCCCTCACCCCCAAATGAATTTTTTTTAAGCTAAGTATATGAATTGTTTTACAAAACAACCTTAACACTTTCAAAGTACTCTCCATTACACTTAATACACTTGTTAAATCTGCGATTCCATTCTTGGAAACAGTTTTCAAACGCATCTGTTTGGATGGCTGACAGCACCTCCCTCGTGTTTATTCTTCACCTCTTCTACATGGTCAAATCGCAGTCCTTTCTGGACCCTCTTCTTCGAGTTAACAAAAATAAGTTACAGGGAGTGAGGCCAGGTGAGTAAGGTGCATGGGGCAAGAGAGACATGCTATTTTTTTTTTTCCCCAAAACTGGCACACTGACTTGTCTGCGTGAGCAGGTGCATTGTTGTGGTGGCAAAACTAATTCCCTGTCTGCCACAAATCAGGCCTTTTTGTTGCACACTGTTACACAATCTTTTCAGAACCTCTAAATAGAAAGCCTGACCTAGTGGAATGAACTCCAAATGTACTGTCCACCTCACATAAAAAAAAAAACTCCAAATGAGCATCAACTTGATCTTTGATTTCACTCGACAAGCTTTTTTTGGGCAAGGTGATGATGGCATCCTCCACTGGATGGATTGATATTTGTTTTCGGGGATTTGAGAATAGCACGTTCTTGTCACCAGTAAGGACCTTAGAAAAAAGTCTGGGCGCATGGTGTTTCCCACTCAAAGCTCTTTTTCCTGGGCAGTCAGAACCCGAGGCACAAATTTCGCAGTTACCCTTCTCTTTCCCAAATCTTCCATTAAAATTCACAGAACCGGAGCTCCAAAAGAGTCCAGATCACTTCCCATCTCTTCAAGGGTCTGTTGTTGGTTTTCGAGCATAAGTACATGAATTTTGCCGGATCTTTGTCCATTTGGGAAGTTGATGGACATCCAGAATGAGGTTTGTCATCAATTGACAGTTCACCTTTTTGGAAACGAGAAAACCACTCGTACATTTGAGTTTTTCCCATATCGCTGTCCTCCGAAGCTGTGTTCAACATCACAACAGTTTCTGAGCCATGTTTCCGGAGCAGGAAACAAAATTTCACAGCGGCACGCTGTTCTCTTAAATTGGGCATCACAACAAACGAGGTTTGAGCAGAAACTGCTTTTATGAAAAATTCGCAGTGACCTGAGAAAACCTTCCCAGGCGACGCCACTGGATGGACTAACTCAGAGCCAGTTGCTTGATGCTGGTCTAGAGTGGGAAATGTGTACTCTGAAAGCTCCATCCAGCGGAGCTTTTTTCTGGTGTTTTTTTTGGGTACACCCTTGTATGGCTTTGGCCAGTATCATTCTATAATCGAGTACGAAACTGACCATTTAATTTACTAACTATGATATCTTAAAGGTCCAAGCACAAGTGACTTAAATATAAGTACATTATATCTAAGTTAATCCTTCCAAAGTGTTCTTAAGGACTAAAGTGAATTAAACCTTAAAATTAGGGTAAAGGGAAAACTGAGCATAAAAGGACTGCACCTGGCTACCAGGCACAAGTCCTGCCCAACAGCTGAGAAGAAAGCGGGGCTACCATGGGGAGCATAAGCACCGGTAACACTGAGTGATACCGAGAGTAAGGATGCACGCGGAGTCATCCAATGGAAAAGAGGAGTAAGACCCTGGTTTTACACTGTGTGCCAGGCCTACCAGAGCACTGCTTTCACTCTGTCATACAGTTCTCCTATCCTATTCCCAGGAGCCATGTGGCAGAGCACTAGCATGGGAATCCAGAATCACACTCATGTCAGTCAACAAATAACGATTTACCTTCTTCCTCTGCTTTCTCGTTAGGCAAGGATGCCATCCCTGCCAGCTTACCAGGACACTATGAGAACAGAATGCAACAGCGTATACCAAAGGTTCCCAAACGTAATTGTCTCACTGCCTCCTTTTTGGGGAGGGTGGGGACACAAAAACAAAACGCTCAGCACTCCCCTGCAATTAAAAACGTTTGTACTAAAGCCCATAATCCAAGATAAAGTGTAGGTATCTGCTTTTGCAGCCCCCACGAGGGGCAGCATCTCCCACTTTGGCAAACACTGCCTTATATAGATGCCCTCAACAATACCACCAGCACCTTCTCTTGGTGAGGATGCCACTTATTGTTATCCTTTCATAATCCATCTTCCCCTTTCTATCTCAGTGCTCTGGCCACCCAGTTTCCACCCTATCCTATTCCATCAGCTCAGTGATGACTAAGGTCCCCATCACCATTTTGAAAAATTCATCCTGGGACTCACAGAGGACGTCTGGCTGCCAATCAAGTTGGATAAGAAGGTACTGACCTTTCTGGTTGGGCCCCACTGCTGACAGATGAGGTCCTTGCCTAGGTGGGCAGTACGAACCCAAGTGGGCAGTGAATGGTGACACGGAAAAGAGAAATTGCTAGCTACCTATGAAGGACGAAAGGTCCAAGAGCCCATTTACTAGTCAGTGGCGAATTTAAATATAATACATTCCTAATGAAGTTTGATTAAAAGCTATAAAACTAGAGAAAGGAATAGAAGCTTTGAGAGAGGTGGGTAAAGAAGTTGGGAACAGCTGGAATTCAAAGGATTGACATATCCTGGAATAGTCATATAAAACAATTGGAAAGGGACTTATCAAACTAATTCAGATATATCAATGGGTAACAAAATCATTCTCCAAATTTAACTTCTGTCAGAAAAGAATGGTGCAATCTTTGCTTAATTTAAAACTTTTAAATTTACAACTTGATATTTAAAATATGGACACATCCATTCATTCAACAACTATTGGGAGAGACAGTTTTTCTCTATCTCAAATTTCTCCTACGTAGTCATTTAGTGGAAAATACGTGCGCTTACATCCTAGTGTTATCACTTCTTCCTCCCACTGTACCCCGAGAGAAATGACTCAGTCTTTCTAAGCCGATGCTGTCATAGGGCTCCTGTGAGGGCTCCATAAGATAACCAATGCACAGTGTGACCCAGAGAGCACTCGGACATGACCCTGCCCAGCAGCTCTGAGCGGGAGTAAAGGTGCCGCGTGGACTGCAGAGAAGTAGCTGGAGTTGAGGTCACGTGAGTGAGAGCTGCGTACAATGTCCTTGTTGGCTACACAAAGACTAGACACAGTCTCCTGTGTCCAGCTCTGCACCTCCTGTGTGACCTTAGGTAGGTTACGTATCCCTTCTCTGCCTTTCCGCTCTCACCTGGCCGAACTAAACCTGTTGCCACTGAGTTGATTCTGATGCGTTATCTTCTGTGTTACTAAGTAGGCTGCATGGAACTATCTTTATGCAACTAGCTCATCAGGACTTCCTTCCGTGGAACTGCTGGGTGGGCTGCAATTACTTTACATTCATTAGCAGCTGACCACAAATCTCTAGTATTATGTAGGTGCTACGCTCACCTAGCAGCTTAATAGTTACCTCTGAAGTATAAAGAAAATTTGCCTGACAGAGTTGTTATGAGAAGAGATTTTTTTTTTTTAAAGTTTCTCTTATTTAATGCACTAAAGAATAAGGCCTGGGATGGAGGACATGCTCAATAAACGTGAATGGTCATAATACTCTGAGCCAGTGGGGTCTACTAATGAGTGTTAATCCTATGCTACTGTCCCTGATCCCAAAGTGCTTAAAGTTTTCCAGAGGGTACAGGACTCACCTATGTGCTCCCTGAGGAAAACAATGCAGGCTATTTATTTATAGAGTTTATAAATAAAGTTCAAACTAAATACCAACAAGTTCTATAGTACTGATTACAGCGATTAAATAAGGCAAAATCCAATTTGGCTGCAGAAATCTGGGGGGACTTCTTGGAGGAGGCAAGATATTGGTATCACAAACTTATTAAAAATGTATTATTTTCAAATTTCAGTTACATAGATATTTGGGTACCTGAATTTCTTATTTTTAGAGATCCAAATGGTGGCCAACAACAGAAAATCAATATGATACCCTTTCAAGTCACAAGTATGTGTAAAGGATTTTCAAGCTCTAAAAACCTCACATGAACCTCAAAACAGCGTCAGTTCCATGAAGGCACACACTCTAAGTTGGTGTGTTCCCTGACGTGCCTAGCCCACAGAAAGTAGTCAAGGCACACTGGTCAAATCACTGAATGTGTGCAAAAAGGACCCCACAAAGTTCCTGTACAGTTCAATTCCTGTACAACCCAACTGCTACGGTCCTTTAAAGAGAGGGGAGTATCTTCATCGGCTAGTTTCCCGTATGACAACTTGGATGCTAACGTAGCTACTCTGCTAAAATTATACTTCCCTAAATTTATTTTCCCAGTATTAGACCGTTGCCTCCTAGCACCGGAGTCACGGTGCAGGAATTAGGGCCAGTCTGACCCCTCACACACCAGCGCTTAACACGAAGGGAGAGCAACAGAGCAGCAATGGGAGCAAAGCAACAAAGTGCCCGAGGAACTCTGAAAACAGACTTCAGACACAGGAGGCAGGGCTTGGCACTGCATCAGACCCGATCAGAAAACATTCACAAGGGTCAGTAGACAGACCTGGAACTATTCATAGGCTATGTTTTGTTTTGTTTTGTTTTCCCATGTCTATCTATATAAGATTGACAGGATAAATAATCCAGAGAAGAAAACAACGGGACCTATGATCCCGGTGGGGAAAGGGGAGAGGAGGAGGTTGGGGAAAAGGCAGGGGGAACCAGGGACAAGGGTAAAAAGAGATCTAAAGTCGATGGTGAGGTGGGCATAGAATGCCTCGTGGGGGTCAATCAAGTGCAATGCAGTCAAGAAGAAATACAGAGAGGCAAATGAAGGTCGAACCATGATAATGGGACAGGAAGAAAGTAAAAGGAAATAGGGGAAAGAAGTAGGAGGCAAAAGACATTTATAGAGGTATAAATATAGGCATGTGCATTGTAAATATTTTAATATATAATGATAGGAATATAGGTCTATGTACATATATTTACAGGTTAAGTATTAAGGGAGCAAACAGACACCAGACCTCTACTCAAGTTCACCCTCAATGCAAGAACGCCTTGTTCTAATAACCTGGTATTCTGTGACCTTCTGACACAATCACTCACCTTCCGGACACAATCGCTGAAGACAAAATGGGTGCATAAGCTAATGTGGTGAAGAAAGATGATGGTTCCTGGCTATCAAAAGATAGTGTTTGGAGTCTTAAAGGCTTGAAGTGAAACAAGCAGCCATCTAGCAGGGAGGCAGCAAAGCCCACATAGAAGAAGCGCATCAACCCATGTGATCATGGGGTGTCCACAGCATCAGGTATCAGGCATCTGAAGACCCAAAGCCCACCTGTAGACAACTGGACATCCCCTCATAGAAGG
>NW_022103902.1:7898862-7974055 GCF_000313985.2 Echinops telfairi | reverse complement strand
TTCTTGATACACGGAATCCAGGACAGAGAAACCAGTCAGGACCAATAATGAGAGTAGTGATACCATGAGGGTAGTGGGAAGGTGGGGAGAGAAGGGGGACAAGGGGAGAATAGATCAGAATGATCAATGTACAACACCCCCATCTCCCCACCCCTGCAGGGGGACGAACAACAGAAACGTGAGTGAAAGGAAACAGCAGATGGTGTAAAATATGACAATAAAAATAATTTTTAAATTATCAAAGGTTCCTGAGGATGGTAGTGTGGGGGAGGGAGGGGAAAAAAGAGGAGGTGATACCAAGGGCTCAAGTAGAAAGAAAATGTTTTAGAAATGCTGATAGCAACATATGTACAAATGGGCTTGCTACAGTTGATGTATGGATTGTTAGGAGCTGTAAGAGCCCTCAATAAAATGATTTAAATAAATAATGAAATTAAAGAGAGAGAAAAAAAGCAAGAAAGTAGCCTCCTTCTTGAGCACCTGCTGACAGAGATAGTAAATTATACCTGTAATTTCTCACAGTGCTCAGTGGACAACAAAGTGTGCATGTTTCTGTTCCTGGTGAACCTTAATTCAGCCTGCCAGAGTGATGGCGGCTATAATTTAAACTCTCAGGATGCATACTAATGTAACGTATGGTAATAATAGCACTATGCATCCGTAGGATGAGAATGCTTTTGAGGACTGCTACGTATACTTTACAGGCTTTATTTAATTAATCGTCACAGAAGTCTTAGAAGTTAGAGTGAAGCAGATACTATTATTAGCTCCATTTTACAGGACAGAGGCAAAAAAGAACATAGGGTGTTTGTAAACTGTCATATCTGGGAGTTCAAACAAAAGTAGATATCCTAAAAGTCACGGATCCACACTGTAAGGCATATTTGCCCCTATATATTTGAAAGTCTGACCTTGATAAGTCATTCAGATAGATTCGATGCCGTTAAAGCTATTCATCAGCCATGATTACTTGGCCTAATTTTTTTATTTTCCATTATACCCCCAAGCCCTCCCTTCTGTCCCAAACTAGAGAATTTCTGGTACTCATTTGGGGCCAGTACTGAATGTTGTTCTTTCCAAGATTAATCAAAGTTTTCACACACATGCATTTTTAAATACCAGCCCTCAATACCCACTAAATGACTATCATGCTTTGCCTTTAATTTTAAATTTAATTTAGATTTTCATTTTTATTAAAGTAAGTAACACATATAACAGCACAGAAGATACTTGGCTCTGGAGATTACTTGTGGTAATTCTAGACTAAATATTTATCCTTTATTTATTGCATTTTCATTTTTAGATAACAATTAAATCCCTGATAGGAGTAATAAGGACTCTTTCAAACTAAGCTTCATTCGCTTAGCTTTTCCCAGAGTTTGGTGTAAACATTACTTTTAGTTTTTCTATTTTTGCCATAGTTGGTTCTTTTAAAGTAGACCATGCATATGTTCACTTAAATTTCTTAGGCATTCTATGAGGCAGACTGCTTCCCATCTCCTCTGCAATGCCTGCCGGCCTCTTACTGGGTGGTTCTTAATCACATCTTATTAATTAAATAATTTCTATTTGATTTTTTTAAAATTTAAATAAGCTCACTGAAATACTTTTTATTCATTAAAAGGTCATTTTATTGGGGACTCTTACAACTTATTACCTCAATTGTATCAGGTATATTTGTACATGCCATCATTCTTCTCTAGACTTTTACTTTCTATTGAGTCCTTGGTATCAGCTCCTCTTTTTCCCCTCCCTCCCCACCATCACCCTCGTAACCCCTTGATAGATTATCAATTATTATTATTTTTTAATTCATTGTAGTAGGGGCTTATACAACTCTTATCACAATCCACACATACATCAATTGTGTCGAGCACATTTGTACATATGTTGCCATCATTATTTTCAAAACACCTGCTTTCTACTTGAGCCCTTGGTATCAGCTCCTCATTTTCCCCCTCCCTCCCCCCTCTCCCCTGAACCCTTGATAATTGATAACTCATTACTATTTTGTCATATTATCAGTTACTATTATTCTCATATCTCACACTGACCGCCGTCACCCTTCCACCATGACTTCTGTTGTTCTTGCCCCTGGGGGAGGGTGTGTGGCTATGTGTCACTCATGGCGATAGGTTCCTCCTCCCTCCCTCACTGAAGTCTTATATGTAGTTGAAAAACTCCATTCCAATGCCTTCATTACATTAAATAATTTGTATCTCAAATACTTAATGCATTTTGTTGTATACTTGGAATAAAGAAAATAATAGATCATTTACTCCCCCCCTCAAAAAAAGAATCAAAACTGTAAATATAATATTCATTTCTGTTTACTTCTCAGAGAGACAGAGTCATCCTAACTCACTGCCATCAAGTCACTGCGACCCTCCAGGACAGGGTGGAACTGCCCCTGCAGGTCTCTAAGTTCTTTGTGGGAGTCGAAGCCCCATCTTCCTCCCAAGGGGTGGGGCCGGTGGCTTCTAACTGGTGACCTTGCAGATGGCAGGGCGAGTTGTTACCACTATGTCTCCAGGGCTCCTCAGAATTATCAAAATTGACACATAATCAATCTTGGTTCAATAACAAAAATGCTGAATTCATAATGCCATAAAATAGTATTATTAAAGATTGAGAAATTAACATTTTCTTAATTTTATATGACCATTGGTAGCTCAAGAACCTGTTAATTTCTCTAAAGATGCTAGAAACACTTTCCAGGAAACAGGATAGGTCAATTATGTTTTTAATTTGGAAATGTGTCATCAATGGTAATAAATTTATCTTCTGAAATTAAAAAAGTCTATTAATTATGCATTTTATATTAAAAATAGTCTTTGAGGACTTTTACTATGTGGTTCCATTTCAGGTCAATTGACTAAACAAAGGAAAACCTCCTCCTTTTAAGAAGAATATTTCAGAATAAAAATTTTGTCCTGGCATTTAAACAAAGTACATGACTAGTACATTTATGAAAGAAGTTTTGTAAAATGTCACTTTATTTGGATTGTTCTACTTAAAATATCACTACATTTCATAGCGATTATTCCAAATGTCAGAAGTATGAAATTTCTGTATCTCTTGTGTCACCATTCTGCTAAATTTCATAGGAATTTATAATGCATATATTTCCTAAATTAATTTATGATCACTACTTGTCACCCTAAAATTCTATGACTATACCTACTTTTTTTGGATAGGACTTTGCAAAGACTTTTGGGTGCTAAATGAAGTCTACTATGTCTGTGATATAAACTCAAACTAGTTATACTTAGGGAAAGTATTATTCTATACAATATTCACTGCTTCATAATTTTAAATGAATTAAATAACTCTAAGCTATATAGAGCTGTGTCCTTAGAAACCACTGCCGTAGAGTAGGATCTGATTCACAGCAACCCTGTTCAGGGTTTCCACAGCTCTAGATCTTTATGGGAGCAGAGAATCTCATCTTTCTCCCACGGGGCTACTGGTGGGTTGAACCACCAACCTTTAAGCAACAGCATAACAAGGGCTACTCATTGTTCTTAGAAGTGGTTCTTAAAGACCTACCCAAGTGCTGTCAACTTCTTCCTTAGCAAGTCCCCCTCTCCTGGGAGGGCTCTATCTTCAAGCATTTAGCTTTCTTTGTTTTCTTAGCCCAGGAATTCCTAAAATAGTTTCCCTTCATCAGCAAAAAAGGACATACCCGGCTTTTAAAACCTGCCTATCTCAAAACCGAACTGTTATTAAAAGAAGAGAAGAACTACAAAATGAAAGAAATAAAAAGGCAAATCTTTCGGGGTGGGGGACCATCCTTTCCTATGGCAAGCATTTTTCTTTGGCTATTCATAAAGTCGATGGGTGTCTATTGGTTTACATTTAAAAATTTTACACTTACAGCATAGTTAAAAGAGCGCTAAAAGACGTAGGGAACAAACAGTCATGATAATCTAATCTGTTAGTAAAGCCAATGCGTTCTCAGAAACCCCAAGAGTCAGAGACTGTATTGAAAGGTCGTGTGCATTACTATTCCTACATTCACCTCTGGAACATGCTTGGGATATTCTACGCACAGGTGAAAGCTCGTCTGGTGGGCTATTTGGTAGTCATCCAACGATGACTGGTGAAGCTGTTGTATTAGGTGGTATAAGCATGCTGAATGAGTATATGAAGGCACAAAGGACAATTCTTTTTTAGGTAAGGATTAGTTCAGTACAAATAATTAAAAAGTCAGGCTGCATATTTACATATTTTGTGAACTGAACTGAGTTAAATTGAATATAAGACCAACAGCTCTGGATCCCAAATATTAACTATAAATAATAAAAGCCTCTCGCGATATAGTTTACATAGTATCTCCTGCTTTGACTGAGTGAGTTAAACTATCATCTGTAATGACTGGCTCACAACTTAAAAAGAAAATGTAAAAAATATCAATCTTTGATACAATTGAGTTGTAAAGATGGCTATTTTGCCCTAAACAGTGACTCTGATTGAGAATCAAAGCTGTGCCATCTCAAGGACCCGAGTGTGATAAAATGACCAAAAGATGAGAGGTCAGATAGGAGCCTCAGGGGCCAGTGAACACATGGGAATGAGGAAGGAACACAACGGACAGGGAAGGTGACAATGCTGCACCCCTCAACGGCTGTGACCAGTCTCAGCAAATCGTGTATGTAGAAATTGGTGAATCGTTGTTTTGCTATGTATATTCTCGACAAACATAAAGAAACAACATTTAAAGGGAAATATATAATTACGACTGCAGGTTATTAATTCAAGCAGTCTCTGCTAAATGGATCTGGAAAATAGAGGGATTCCATAAATTCAAATCGACCTTTCAAAATCGTATGTAAAATGTTAGCAATAAGAGATCAGAAGAACAACAAACAAGGTCCTGAGAAGCAGGGTCCTTTCCCTTTTCCACTTCAAACACTCAAGCAGTCTTATAACACCAGGTTTCCTAATTTTTCAAAGGAGGAGTCTGGACTTATACAGGTAACAGAGACCAATAGTTCCATGTCTTTTATTCTCATTTTCCCACCACCATGTCTTTAACGAGAACATCATGAAAGCCAGGACTATTGTGAATAGACGGAGTAAATAATAAGAAGCTATTGACAGACACATCACATATTCATGTAAATGCCAAATATTTGCACCAAGCACTTCTTATTTCCAGATTAACTGATGCCCAAAGCGACATCTGTTGTGTGTCCGTGTCTTCTTGGAGTTATTTATGCCATGTGTGGTATCTTCACTTCAGTCACATATACATGCAGATCTTCATGAGCACAATTCTAAGCAGAGTTTGTCCAAGAGCTGTCAACTATGACAAGGCAGAGCTAACCATGTGAAGAGGCTAGAAAGTGTCTCTGTTCTCAACACCCAGAGTGAGCAGAATGGAGAGGGCTAGAAGAATGGCTTACCTCTGGTGTGCTAAGAGCATGTTCTCCAGCTAAAAGCAGCATGCTTAGGCCTCCCATTTGCGTAGGATCTAAGTAATTAAAAAAAAAAAAATCATCAATTGACAAGCTAGAAACCCAACAGAACCACAAGTAACGTTTTAGGGAAAACTTCCAACACTATGTAATAATGACGTGGCATATGCATGTTTATCACCTATATTTTGTGAGCCTTTTAAATTCGACTGCTGTACTATGGACAAGGTACCTTTTCTACACAGCACTCTCTTGAATGCCACAGCTATGTTTAACATAAATTACTTCATGATCTGATACATCTTTCTGTGCCGCCTGGGAGTTTAGATGGGCACTGTTAAACAAAATAATGTCTTTTAAGGAGCATGAGATTGTTTTTCTTAAGTTGTTAATTTGGTCATGCGAAATCAGAACTGATATATAGTGCACCAGAGGAACTGGATGATGGAGAAATTTTCCAAATTCGAAATTTCCAAAATTTTTCCAGTTCTGTTCACATATTTTTTCTTGAAAACTTTCATAAATAAATGACATTCATTGATGATGCTTTTTTGATATTTGAAATATTATAGTCAGGTGCTTACTTAATCCAAATACCTTAAAGATTTAAAATAAATTCTTTTGTGTTCCTTTTGATTCTTTCAATAACCAACAGAACTGAAGACAATAATCAAAATGACAAAGTGTGCAAGGTATAACCCGGGTTACATTAAACCAAAAGTATTGCAGTTAATGAGAAGCCTTTCTTTTCTGAAGTTGTTTGTCTTGAAATGAATTAAATGTCAAAACTGCTGTGAAATAGTACTATTTATGAAATGCTTAACTCCGTACCTAACTCAGTACATAAAAATCCTCAATAAATGCATTTGCATTTTTTAGGAACAGTCCCCTATTTGAATATGGGAACGGTCACACCATTGTCCCAAGGCTCATTGCTTCCTTGTTTGTCTTTTCTGGGTTAAAGGTACGATCTTGAGTAATGTTTCTGTACACAACCTGTCCAACCTGTCAGACAACTCCTGAGATAAGTTTGACCATATCATATAAGCCATCAAGTTGGTTTACAATATAGGGGTAGAGGGGGAAGCCCCTGAGGTAGTTGGAGAAATGTTGCTAGAGAAAAAGTATGTTGCCAAATAATGAAGCGATCAAAAACAGCACCGTGTTGGGCGGCACCCACACCGCAAACACACATCTAGGATCCGGAGGCAAACACTGACCTCTGACTTGATTAAACAAAGCTCTGCTGTTGTTAACAAGCAATCCTTAATTAAATGTCAAGTCATTGCTTTAAGAACAATTGTGGCTGTTAAAATAGATGCTCTTCTATTTTTACAGATAGCATTTTAAAGCTTTTCTAAAATAAAAAAAAGATAAGATGAATTTAGCAGAAAGTAAGTTTAATTTAGTTCTTTTGCAGCTCAATACATGTGTAGTTGTCATTCTAGGACTCAGGAGGAGAGGATGTTTGTTCTCTAATACAGATAAAAATGTGTTAGTTCAGATGACACAGTAAAAGAGAAATATGCTTACACAATAATTTATTTAAATTACACATCAATGTAACTTTGAAAGACTTTCTCTGTATGGATATTAGACATAGACCAAGGAATTTTATCAGCCGTTTTTAATAATTCTTATATACTGTTACTTAGAAATATTAACAATCTAGCTATAATAAAGGCATATGCTTCCTTCACTGAATAGGTCTATGGTAAGCTAAATGCTACACAGCTTTCCCCGCTAGGAAACCATGCATTTTACTGCCATGAGGTTGTTCAAAATAGTAAAATGTCATATGACAGAACTACTGGGCAAACAGAACAAAATAGATCCCAGGTTGAGGAAAAGACTAAATTGGCCTTTATTAATTCCTGTGGTCTGAGGCTTGCTTAGTTTGGGCAATATTATAGGACGTATGGACAAAGGTCATCAAGCTTCGGAAAGTGGAGGGTCAGCAAGAACTAGTGAAATGTCAAAGAGATGAACTGATACAATATCACAACAATGGAATCAAACTTACGAACATGAAGACAGACAGGACTGGGCAATATTTCATTCAATTGTACATAAGGAAGCCGTAAGTTGGAATTGACTGGATGGAAAATAGCAAAACAATTCCTAGGGTCCAGTAGCTAAGCATCACGCTTAAAGGCAAATAATTTAAATCATTTTCATCTTACCAAAATAAAAGTAATTGGAATGATCAGGCCGACATTATCTACTTACAGCACCTTATCAAGGGTTTTGAGCATGGCTTTATAAAGTGCAGGTCCTTTTCTAAGCCATTATACAAAGATAATTCTGAAAGAATTGCTAAAGAGTCACAGAAACCATTATTAAAGAAAACTGTCAAAATGTGAAGATATTGTTTCTCAATATAGCCTCCATCTATGGCTACTTCATTCTGAAGACGGTTTCCATCTCTGACTCTTTCTCCAAGAATTCTATGCTATTCCATTTACATGTCAAAACGCCAATGTTCTTTGAATTAGGGAACAAAAAGGAAGTGCGAAGGGGCAAGGTCAGGGGTATAGGGTGGATGGAGTAAGGTTGATCAATGAAATTCTCATAAGACAGCTTTGGCTACCTTTGAAGAATGAGCTGTCCTGACAGAAAATATAGATAAAATTCCTTGGACCAATTGAACTCTCTCTCACCAATGCAGATTTCAGTGTTTTTAAAACTTATCCATAATAAAGCCCCATGACCATCCTGTGGCCTTAGGGGAAATCAATCAGAATTACCCCTTTGGAATTCCAAAATGCATCTGCCATAATCATCTGCTAAGCTAACATCTCTGTTAAATAGGCCCATCAGATCCTCTCAGAAGGCACTACAGTGATTGGACTCTTTTTTTAAGGCATACTAACAAGACTAAGACAAGTGGAATTCTGAGCGAACTTAACTGCAGCCATCTAGAGATCACAGAGACAAGTTTTAATTAAATTTTATTTTATATAGACCCATGCATGTAGAAACTGGAACCCTGTAGCAAGACATTTGACTGACCTTTGTATCATGTGCTAAATATAAGGAAGATGGTTGTGGTAGTCACACAATCTGGTGTCAATTTGGGACTTGAGAGGATTAAGAGTGAAGGGGTGGAGTCTAGTCTGTCAATCGGATCACAGCCAATGAGGTCTCTGTGTGGGCATGGTTTTCTCCAGAGAAATCTGGTTTTTCCTCCATGGAGGTGGAAGACTTCTCTCTCTCTGCTCACTCCCTTAGAGACTCTACTGACAAGGCTTCCTCCCTGCAAGGCATCCCCGAGGAGAAGCCACATGGACCTGGACCTACCCTGATACAGCCCTGGGTGCTGGAAAAGCCATGTGGAAACCCCTGCCAATACTGAGATGCCTCTACCGCCATTGGATCTACAAGACTTTGCACCCACTAGCCCATACACTTCCTGCATCAACATCATTGCATGTGTTTCGCGATTCTGAAGAGGACATTATAGATTGGTATCAGACATATGGGCTAATATCGAACATATGGACTTTATCTGGACGGGGCTGGGATGTTTTCTTAATATTCAACTGCTCTTGTATATAAAGCTCTTTCCTATACATATCTGAGTCTCTATGAATTTGTTTCTCTAGTCTTCCTGGACTAACACAATGGTTTTTACCTTCTTTCATGTACGTTTGCTTTAAAAAAAAAATGTTTTAAAGCTTGACCTGTATTCTATTTGAAGGTCCACTTTTAATAGGCAGAAGGTCCACTTTCAATAGACAGAAGGCCAATCAATAAATAGGCTGTCAGAAAAAGGGCTATAAACAAGACAAGTTACATAGCTTTCTGTAATTTACCTACAATTATTATGCAGTTTGTGAAGTGCAATAGGCAAGCAAAAAAAAATGCAAGAAAAATGTAGGAGAAAAAAATCATGAAGACATATAAATAATAATTAAAGGAATTCCATTAGAGGTCAATTATACATGTGCCCTTTTTTATTCTTGTTAATATAAAATACTCCAACTGATTCACTCAGTAAATCCAGATTGTTCCTGATGGCAGGAGGGCTAAAGTTAAAGTTGTACCAAGTGGCAGTGCCTACAACAAGGACAGCTGTCTGTTTTGTTTCTTCTGTTATGTGCAAGAACATCATGTGGGTGCTCATCTAGAACTATAATAGAACTAACCCAAAGTCACTGTCACTGCGTCGGTTTTGCCTTATAGCAAGCCTACATGGCAGGACAGACTGCGGCTGTGGGTTTCAAACTGCCGACGTTGTGGTTAGCAGCCCAACACTATGCGCAGTAACCTACTATCCCATCATGCAGCTACATAGCAGTAACATCACCTGGAGACTTTTGCTTCCTCTGAGTTGCTATTATATTAGACTGCATTTCTTAGCACTTACAATCTATATCGACACATACTTTGTTATGCTATCAATTACACCTTGAAGAAGTCTCATTAGAGCTACTGGCTATGAAAATTAATTAGTCCTCACAAAGATGCTCAACTTCCTGTCAAAGCGTTCCCCTCCTCCAAGCTTCACAAGCAGAGATGACCTACAAAATCATGGTGTTTTTTTTAAAGGGATGATTACTTAGGTGACAGCTCACTAGTATGTGTGAGTAAACTATTTTAAGATTATAAATTTCTCTGAGCTCCTCAGTCTATAGTTTAACCTCTGCTGTTCTATAGTGTCAAGAATTCACATATATTTATAATGCTCGGCAACTTGTTCTATAAATCTGTTTAATGACATATTCTTGTACATTTACCTATGTCAGGCACTAATGCTCTAAGACAACTTTTCTATTTGTCATTGCTTCATATAAGTTATAAATTTGAAAAAAAAAATTTGACTCCTTTGTGTGTGTAATTTGTTAAAAATACTGCCTAAATATATTGGCGAATCCTTAGAGAAGAGGTAGAAATAGCACACAAACTCACCAGCCATTCCAAAGTTAAGTTGAGGCATGGCTTCAGTCTTGGCTTTCTTGGGGCTTGGCAGGTCTCTCGATGGCTCAGATGGGCAGGCCCAGAGCTTCTTGCGTGGATTGACAGTGGACGTTGGGGATTTCACAGGCTTGTTTGTCGTTGGACACCACTTGTACCCAGGGTTTGCTTTCATGAATGCATCTTTATACTACAAATGAAACAATCAATAGCAGCATTTTATTAAGAGATCGACCGAAGAAGTTCTGATAGCCTCCTCTCCCCAAGCTCCTTTACATCACGAGTGAGAGAACCTAAATGATTTCTGTGGCTACCTCAGCACAGGGCTCCAGAGTCCCGGCATAGTTCTCTACTACATACTAAGGTCCATTTGTGGAACGAGGGGACAGAGGAAGCGGTTTGTTTCTTTGAATCCTCCATTTGTTTCATGTTCAAAAATTGCTTGACATTGGGAAGAGGGACTTGATTCACAATGGAAATAGCATAGACTTTGGAGACAGAAAACAAAACCCAAACCAAACAAACAGATTTCAAACCGTGTCAGTTATACTTACAGCCTCAGGCTCTGTTTTCAAAAACAAAAAATAGTACCACAGATGCCCTTGGGACACTATGAACCCAGGTACCTAGAGCAGCTTTGAGTTTTAAGTTCTCAAACACTCACTACCATCGAGTGGATTCTGACTTATAGAGCCCTTATAGGACAGAGCTGAATTACCCTATAGGGTGTGCAGTGTTCTTCACCTAAACAGACTGCCACATCTCTCTTAGGTAGGGAGCACTGGAGGGTTCAAACTGCTGACCTTTTGTGGTTAACAGCTGAGTGCTTTAACCACTGTGCCGCCAAGTCTCCTATTTCTAAATAGACCTCAAAAAACATTACTTTTCTTTCCTTGTTTTGTGTAAGGCAAAAGTGAGTTAATATCAGATAATAACCAGATTCTGCCCACGGTTTAATATGATGTGGTATGGTAAATAAGGTAAAAGAGCCTAAATCATGCATATGCAGACATCCTGGTAAGATAAACGTTTAATTTGGCGATGAAGGATCAAGAGTGAAAATAGGGCAGAAGAACAAAGTGAGTCAAACTGGCAGATGACTCTTCAGTTATCTAAAGGAACAGGTCCACACAGAAGAAAGAGCACCCGGGGTCAACTCTGATGACCTGCATTCCACTTCTGCTAGCCTAACAGATATATATATACATACATACATACATACATATATATATATATGCATATATACTAATGATCAATGTATTGGAGGCTCTTACAACTCATATCAATCCATACATCAATTATATCAAACATATTTGTACATATGTTGCCATCATTACTTTCTAAACATTTACATTCTCTTTGAGCCCTTGGTATGAGCTCTTTTTACCCTCCCTCCCCTCCTCCCACCCTTATGACTCTTTCATAAATTATAAATTATTATTGTTCTCATATCTTACACTGACTGTTGTCTCCCTTCCCCCGCGATTTCTTCCTCCCCCTCCCCCCCTCCTCTCCTCATCTTCCCTACCCTCCTGGTATCACTACTCTCATTTCTGTTCCTGAGGGGTTTATCTGACCTGGACTCCATGGGTCCTGAGCTCTTATCTGTACCAGTGTACATGCTCGGCCCTAGCCCGCAGTGAAAGGCAGGATTGGGATCATGATAGCGGGGTGGATATTAAGCAAGTCGTTTAACCTTTCTCCCACTCAACGCCTCCATATTCTATGCATAACAGACCCGTCAACACTGCAGGCAGAGTGTGCTAATGAGCAGACATGACTGGACACGTGGACGTGCTCTGAGAGCTGAGATGTGTCAACTTGCAATAAATGCATCATACATCTAATGTCTTTACTTTTGTGCTTCTACCCTCACTGACATATAGTCTTTTCTCAACTTTATTTTTACATGGCTTCCCTCTTAATCCTTTCTTCCCAATTCCCCTAACTCATTTCAGTTTTGTGGCAATAGTATTGATGAAATGTACTATTATTCATTATGTATTTCCAAAAGTTACCTGATATTTATTGTACATATATTAATTAACTATTATGTGACTTCTATCCCTCATCTGTCAGTTTGTCATTCTGTGGTGGCTTGTATGTGGCTGTGATGTTAGAAGATATGCCACTGGGATTTCAAACTCCAGCAGGGCCACCCATGGAGAACAGGCTGCAGTGGGGCTTCCAGACTAAAAACAGAGTAGGGAAAATGAATAGGCTGTTCACTTTTGAGATGTTAGCCACTGAAAACCTGCAAGTAGCAATGGAACACTACCTGATACAGTGCCAGAAGTTAAGTTCCTTAGTTCGAAAAGAACTCAAAATATGCCCGTTCAGGAAGAGCTGCTTCCTTGAGGTAGATTAGACTTTACTGACGTGAATAAAGTTTCTGAGATCTTCGTTTGCTGATGAGGATCAAATAAAAGATGACTAAAAACAGCTGTAAGCATCCACAAATAATCGTGATGAATGTATGAAGTATGAATCTAGGAAAACTGAAAGCAATCAAAAAGATCAATGTCCCTAGCATTATTGAGCTGCAATGGACTGGGATAGGTCACCGTGGACTGGACAATCTAATGGTTTACTATACTGGATACAGCAAATTCATGAGGAATAGCATCGCATCCTTCGTCACAAAGAACATTTCAAAATCGACCTTGAACTGTAATAACAATATCTGACCGATTTCAGACTGAAGAAGTTGGCAGAATTCTTTAATTTCTTCATCACTGACTTTTGCGATCAGTTAATTTGAATAGTAGTTATATAAACTGGCCATCCTTGTAGGAGTATAAATACTCCCTAGCACAGACTGTATTACAAGACCTATGCATGCATATTGTTGATAACAGAGTAATCGCTGAGTAAAACCAATATGAAAGTTGAATACATAATATCTCTCCGTGTATAGATATGATAGTATTATCCATGACTGGATCACATCTATGCAGCTACAAGGATGTCTGCCGCACAAGACCACTTTAAAGCGTTAAGCGCAAAGAAGTCGCCTTGAGGGCTCAGTGTGCCTGCCTACGGATTAGTGTTTTCAATCCCCTCATCTACAGGTGAAAGCTGGACCATGAGTAAGGAAGGTGGCAAAAGAACGGATGTGTCTGAATTATGGTGTTGGCAAAGACTACTGAAAGTACCATGGACTGCCAGAAGAACAAACAGATCTCTCTTGGAAGAAGTTCCGCCAGAATGCTCCCTGGAAGCAAGGCTGAGGAGAATCTGCCTCACAGACTTCAGACGCTTTGCGCTTTAAGGACTATGCGAAGACATGTGGCCGTGTGGATCATACCCATCTAGGGAGAGCAGTGAGGAGAATGGGAATTCTAGAACACTTGATTGTGCTCATGAGGAAGCTGTACCTAACTCAAGAGGCTGTTTTGCAACAGAAAAAGGGGACACTGCCTGGTTTAAAATCAGGAGAGGTGTGTGTCAGGGCTGGGTCCTCTCCCCACACTTGTTCAGTGTGCACGCTGAGCAAACACTAGGAAGAGCTGCACTGTCTGAAGAAGGAGGTGGTATCAGGATTGGAGGAAGGTAAGTCCCCAAACCTGTAAGACAGTCCCACTACCTTTTACAAAAATCTTACTCAATTTGCTCACTGCCATCTGGTCTGACTCGTGGTAGGCTTATAGGACAGAGCAGAACTGCCCCTGTGGATTTCCCAAACTGTACATCTTTATGGGAGTAAAAAGCCTCATCTTTCTCCCTAAGAGCAGCTACTGCTTTCCAACTGATGACCTTGTGCTTAGCAGTCCAATGTGTAACCCACTATGCCGTCTTATCTCCTCTTTTACAAAAATAATGAATCAAAGTGAGACACAAGGCCGGGACCAAACCAGAATTTACCATCACAGAGCAGCATGCATTTGGAGCTATCAGCTGTGATATAAGAGATACCCACACAGCGTATTCATGTGCGCAGGGGATTTACATAATAAGCTGAGGCAGACAAATAGCCTTGCCTGCCGTCCGGAGGTAGAGTGACAAATGGCAGGGGAGGTGCAGATGGAAGCAGCAGACACATGCATCATTAGTGTGTCTAGTGACAGGGACGTGGCTGGGTTTGTCGGAGGAACAGTCACTTGGACAAAGGTTACCACTCTGCAATGTGAGAAACGACTTTCGGACAAATTGGTGGACAGATTCGTCCTGACAAAATGATCTCGGGCTCATTGTTGAGGTGGTTTCGATTTTCCTGAAGAAAGTCACCGTGGTGAAAGATGTTGGGCTGCACGGACATCACCAGCACTTGGATTTCTTCTATTTGTCAGGTGAGCCCCCAAAGTGAACGCATATAGCTCTTTAACAAAACAGATGTCTGTAACCCTTGTACTAAGAATCATTTAATAGTTTTCTCCGGTGAAAATCAGTAAGTGGGCTGAAGATGATTGTACTGTCATCCTTATGAATGAAATATTGCCTTCATAACCATTGTTAAAGCACCGAAGATACTAACAGAAGCCACTTTAAAATAACTTAGGCTAAGGAACTATGCTGAAAACAACAGAAGACAGCGACAATCACTGTATCACAGTCACTTTTCTTTCTCCTTGCCACCCCCTGCCTACGCCCTTACTCTCTCTCTCAAAGACTTGGCAGCATCTCCTACATGACAGATTCTAGTTAGCCACAGAGACAGCAGAGCATGCATCACACAAGCGCCTCTGCCTTCAGATTGCTTGCAAACCACACTTCGTCACACCAACTTGTTTTCCTGTTTTCATGGACATTTCATAAGCCTGGTCCTAAATGAGGCCTAATAAATACTTTGACAAGGGGCCCCTAAGAGAGAACTGAGCTGAAGAACAATGGATAAGGGGAAAGCCCGGAGTATGTGGATCTAATTGGAAAACAATAATTGCGTCTGCGTGGTGAAAGCAAATACTCTGTTATCACGCTTAATCTTGCAGACGCTGGCATTTAAATGCTCAATATCGCAACAGCATTCATTAGTTTAATAAAATATACATTGAGTACACCTCCTACATGCGTAAGTGCTAAGGATGTGGGAGACAGAAAAACTAATAATGTACAATTCTCGTCCTTAAAGGAGTTTAAAGCTGAGATGGTGGTGCTAGACCTACTAATAAACATACACAGTCCCCACAAGGCAGCATCAGAGACAGGAAGCGCCCCAGTATGTGAGGGTGTCCATCTGTCCTTGAAATTTGACATCTCATCCATCATTCGGCTATAGATGACAATAGGAAGGCTTACTGATTTGTTGTGATGAGGTTATGAAGGAAGAGAGTACAGAGAAGGCTGGGGAGGGGAGGAAAAGGGAAAGGCATTTTATATCGTCTGAAGCATCTGGGTAAGTGAAACTATGAGCATCCAGGTCAGCCAAGTGCGCACAATCTATCATCATAGAGTTGAAAGGGCTAATGAGATAGGCCTTATCACCCCGATCCCTGGGGCAGGGTAGCTCATGCAGGCTGATCAGCAGCACCTCCTGAGCAGGAGGGGGTTCATTCATCCTCCAAGAACACTACCCACCACCTGCATGATCTATGTTCTCACTACAAGAGTCTCTCATAGATAACTTCACACACACACACACACACACACACACATATCCTCACTACCACGGAGTCTACTCCGACTGGAACGTTCACATAGGACAGAGTAGAGCTGACCTTTGGAGGCTCCCTTATGAGAGCAGAAAGGCTTGTCCAGTGGGTTCACTCCTCAGAGATAACTCATCTCTTCCTAAAATAACAAATTTTCAACAACAAAAATCATTAAAATAAGAATTCACCTCATGGCTATTTTTCCCCTCCAAACTTCTAAAGGATTAGACAACATAAATAAAATTTACTTTAAAGACATAATTCTGGAAATATGCAAAAGCACTCCGCAGTGCTCCGTAAATGGTAGCTCCTACTCGGGACCCCTATAACTACCATCATATCCGATTGTCCATAGTAATATAAAAATTACTACTGTTCTATAAAACAGCATTAGATTCATATCATGCATCACAATATTTTGCCTACTTCATGTTTGACAACCGCTTTATGCGGCAAGTCAATATCCTATCATGTTAGTCTTTAAAAATGGTTTTGAACATTAAAGGCATTTCTAGATCATTGTCAAAAATAGAAATTTGATCTAAGAGTAACATTACTGTTGTCAATATTAATGAACGATATACTTAGCACTTAGTACTACTTAGCATTTTACTTAGTGGGTGAGCTTATCTGAATGTCTGGCAACATTTCTAGCTATTATTAGAGTCTGGATCTTTTACACAGTGAAAGATGATGACAAACCGGTGATGGGAAGACAGTGTAAGGCAACCGGGGAGCAAGTGATCTGAGGAAGTAAAGACATCTGCCTCGGGTTAAAAAATGTAAAAATATAAACATGAAATAAAACTGTGCATGAAGGATTGTTCTTTTCAGAGGAAAGTACTTGATTTTTATGAGAGAGACCACAGTTTTACATTATAGTCAGTAAACTGTGAAGAGAAATCAGTTGAACTCCTACAACAATAAAGCCCTAGAGAGCTGTACTTCTTCTTCCTGTTGGCAAAAGTCACACGACGCTGGGATAGGCGCGCAGAGGAAGATATCTGAGAAGTAGCACTCATCCCTACTTCTTAGTTACAGGTCCTTTCTTTCCACACAAGTTTAAAGCTTACTACTTAGATGAAAAGACTCAACAACACCAGTTGATTTGATTCACTCCAGCTACATGTTTCACTAACACTAGCTTGTTGTACAGCACAGAACAAAAAACTAGAGTTTGAGAGAATAAGAGTATTTTAAGCTATACATTAACCTGAAAAACGTTCATGGTGAATCTTTTGCACAAAGCCATTCTGATAGAAATGTGTGACATGAATAAGTGACCAGAGAGTTGGCTAGCTGTAAAGAGAAATTGAATATAAGGAAGTGGGCTAAAGTTATGAATATTTAAATGGACTCTAATGATTAAGAATTGCTGCCATGAGTAATTCTTTGTTTTCATATACAATATATATGTTAAAATATTATAATTACACTCTGTAATTTGAACAATTAGAAGAAACCCAGCTTAAACAATTAGAACTAACTTAGAAATACAAATTTCAAAATTTCTTTAAGAATGAATTGGGTTACTTTTAATAAATAGGGATCTGAGTAAGAAAGCATTATCTAGTAAGGGACCTTGTGAAAATGTACTAATGAGTAAAAAGGAAAGACATAATTCATATGTTAAGTGAATTTTTCAAAAAGTACAAAGAATGGTTTGCCCAGATCCCTTTGAATGATCGTAAGTTAAAAATCTGATGACAAACAGCAAAATAAGTCCTCCAAGACCTTTAGACACACAGCTTAAATTCTTGATTTGCTACTCATTACGGTGGGGGTGCTGGTGGTGTGGTGTAGTGGTTACATGCTGGGCTGCAGTCCATATTGTCGGCAGGACAACGCCTCCCTCCCCGCAGCTCTGAGGGAGAAAGACAGGGTTGTCTGCTTCCATGAAGAGCACAGTGCCAGAAAGCCCCCGGAGGTTGCTATGAGTCAGCACTGACTCGATGGCACCGCGTCTGGTTTTGGTTTATTGTGATCACACAAGGACGTGTAAAAAATATTTTATGCAAATTCTTAAACGCTAGTATTTACAAATAGTTAACAAATTACTAAGCATTTGGATCGATAATTCTGAATATCAAGTAGCTGGTTCAATTAACATCTATTTTCCTAGGGGCTATGTATCAATCACATTAGACGTTTTCTGACAAATTGCAGAGTGATACATTTATTTTTGTTGCATCTTGATTTTCAAAGTGAATTTTGCAAGTTAGTAGTCCTTCACTGTGGTAAGAGTTCCTTTTTAAAAATAGTAAATAATTAAATACAGAAATATCAAATTGAAAGAAAATACTGTCTGCTTATCAAGAATAATAAGGCTAGCATTTGTTATGCATTATGTATTTTGTCTAACGCTCAATGGTAAATTTGCCTCTTACTCCACCCTGTGTGGGCAGGTATCTTAATGCCATATTAAAGGTGTTGAAATTCAGAAGTCCTGAGAAGACAGAAGATTGGCTATGCAAATATCATCTCTATTACTACTAACTGTGCCCCTCTGGGAAAGTCACTTAAGTTTTTTGGGCCCGTGTCCACATCTTTAGTATTTAGAAAATCCTACTTACCGCCTAGCATTATTCTTAGGGTTCAATAAATAAAAGTTTCTTAAAACACCTTTGTATAGCGGTCTAAATACAGGCATGTTCATATGTAAATATATTTATATATGACCATGGGGACATAAGTCTTTGTGCATATATTTATAGGTTTAGTGTTAAGATAGCAGATGGACACTGGGCTTCCACTCAAGTACTCCCTGAATGCAAGAATACTTTGTTCTATTAAATTGGCATTCTATGATGCTCACCTTCCCAACACAATCTCGGAAGACAAAGCAGGTGATTAAACAAATGTGGTGCAGAAAGCTGATAGTGCCTGGCTATCAAAAGATATAGTGTCTGGCGTCTTAAAGGCTTGGAGGTTGAACAAGGGGCCATCCAGCTGAGAAGCAACAAAGCCCATATGGAAGCACAGCAGCCTGTGTGATCACGAGGTGTCAAAGGGATGAGATATCAGGCATCAAAGAACAAAAACTCATATCATTGTGAATGAGGGGGAGTGCGGAGTGGAGACCCAAAGCCCATCAGTAGGCAATTGAACATCGTCTTACAGAAGGGTGGCGGGGAGGAGACTAGCCAGTCAGGGTGCAGTGTAGCACTGACGAAACATACAACTTTCTTCTAGTTCTTTAATACTTCCTCCCCTACAATTACCATTCCCCCAATTCCACCTTACAAATCTGGCTAGACCAGAGCACACTGTACAGTGGTACAGATAAGAGCTGGAAACACAGGGAATCCAGGACAGATAAGCCACTCAGGAACAATAATGAGTAGCGATACCAGGAGGGTAAGGGGAAAGTGGGGGAAAAAGGGGTAACTGACAACACAAAAATGGTAAAGAGAGACAATGGACAGTGTAAGACATGAAAAAAATAATAATTTATAAATTATCAAGGGTTCGTGAGGGAGGAAGAGGAAGAATGAGGAACTGATACCAAGGTCTCAAGTAGAAGGCAAATGTTTTGAGAATGATGATGGCAACAAATGTACAAATATGCTTGACACAATGGATGGATGGATGGATGGATTCTCATAAGAGTTGTACAAGCCCCCAATAAAGTGATTTAAAAAAATTGAGAATCATTTTATAATACAGACAACAAATAAAATATGCTTAAATTATTCATAAAAGGTTTCAACCAATTTACAGATTGTAAAATAATATTTGTTAGGAATCGACAGATCAGGGTCTTTTGTTTTAATTTAGAAAGGTATTCTGAATACTTCACAGAAAGGAAGTATGTCATAAATTTTCAAATAAAATTTCCATGATAAAAAGATAAAATTGAAGGAGTTTAAAGGAATAGTCAATTTTCATCTATCTAAAACGTAACACTGATTTTTTTCACATGCTGAATAAATGAAGTGCCCTTCTAGTTTAGTAGCACGCCAGGTGAAAGTGAATGCCTGCAAGGGTAAACACTCTATCTGTTAAGCATGGAGGGGGTGGGCTGAAGGGAGACAATGTCAGGGAGTCCAGGTGGAAAAGAATGTTTGGAAACTGTGGTGACAATTATACAATTCTGCTTGACATGACTGAACTATATATATATGTATGTATGTATATATATATGTATATGTGTGTATATACATACATACATATATATATATATATAAAGAACCAGTGCTAAACTGCAGCCCCCCCACCACACCCCTCACACAAAATGATCTAGAACAGTTCAAAGTTCTCCTGAGAAAATGAAAGCACAAAGCACATTTTCTTTAGAAAAACATTTCTTTCCAATGAGACCAAAACAAAGGGATAAAATGGATTTTACAAAAATTAACCTAGATGTAAATAAAACATAATAATTTTATCTTGAAGACATGAAGGGGATAAGCAAATGTGGTGACGAAAGCTGATGGTGGCTGCTATAGTGCCTGGGGTCTTAAAGGCTTGTAGGTGAACAAGCGGCCATCAGGCAGGGAAGCAACAAATCCCACATGGAAGAAGCACACCAGCCTGTGTGATCACAAGGTGCTGAAGGGATGAGGTATCAGGCATCAAAGAACAAAAAAACCTTATCATTGTGAATGAGGGGGAGTGCAGAGTGGAGACTCAAAGCCCATCTGTAGGCAACTGGACATCCCCTTATTGGAAGGGTTGCGGGAAGGAGACGAGCCAGTCAGGGTGCAGTGTAGCAACGATGAAACATTCACTTTTCTCTACTTCTTAAATGCTTCCTCCCCACCCACTATCATGATCCCACTTCTACCTTACAAGTCTGGCTAGACCAGAGGATGTACATTGGTACAGATAGGAACTGAAAACACAGGGAATCCAGGACGGATGATCCTTTCAGGACCAGTGGTGAGAGTGGCGAGACCGGAACGGTGGAGGGAGGGTGGGGTAGAGAGGGGGAACCAATTATAAGGATCTACATATAATCTCCCTGGGGAATGGACAACAGAAAAGTGGGTGAAGGGAGATGTCAGACAGTGTAAGATACGACAAAATATTAATTTCTAAATTATCAAGGGTTCATGAGGGAGGGGGAGCAGAGAGGGAGGGGAGGAAATGAGGAGGTGATACCAAGGGTTCAAGTAGAAAGCAAATGTTTTGAGAATGATGAGGGTAACAAATGTATAAATGTACTTTATATAATTGATGTATGTATGGATTACGATAAGAGTTATATGAGCCCCCAATAAAATGATTAAAAATAAAAAGAAATGAGGAGGAATCTAATCACTAAAACCAACATGGGGCTTGGAGGCAATAAAGATCTTTCTTAGAGCATTGACAACAAATCAATAACTTACACTTGCCAAGATTATATGGTTTAAAATACTTTGGTATTTAAACAAAACAAAATATGGTTTAAAATGCCTTCAAATTGCATCTTATTGTAGAATTTGATGGTACAGCTCCTCTCGTTTTTTGGCAGCTCCTGTCAAACCTTCAAGCTCCTGTCTCCCGTGATTTTTGTCTTACTAATTTTTATATCTTAATCTCCTGATATGCTCTCTAACTTTCCGGTTCCTGAAATCCTTCTCTTTGTTTTTTACCTTGCTGTCTGAATTCTATACCGAAACCCAGGTCCATTTCTACTTACATCATGAACTCCTTCCTGCCTTATGGTCACCCAACCTAATCCCGTCCCTAAGAAGCCACGATGGCACAATTCTTAACCCGAAAGCTCAGCATTTAAAGCCCCTCCCCAGCTCTGGGAGGGTAGACCGTGGCAGTCCGCCTCCGTAAAAATTACAGCCTTGGAAACTCTATGAGCAGTACTGCCGAAAATGACTCAGGAACACACCACCTCCCACCGCAGCACAAGCAGGTTCTTCCTCTAAGACATATCACATTTTATCGCTAACATTCCTGCCAGACGTGCTTGAACCCACTTATTTTCTAGTCATCTGAAATAAGTAACTTCGCTGTTGTTGGCTGAATCAGCTCTGATGTGCAGCCACCTCGGGTATCAGAACAAAATGTTGTCTGGTCCCGTGCCATCCTCAACATCACAGGTCTGTTTGAACCCACAGCTAGTTGAACCTAGTTGCTGTCAGTCTCTGTCATTGAGGGTTTCTCTCTCACTACGGCTCTACCAGGGTAAGATGAAACAAACCAAGTGCTATTCTAACTCAAGGCAACCCCGACGGCATCAGAGTAGAATGACACTCCACACAGTGTTTTCAATGGCTGCGATATTTCAGGGGGAGATCGCCACAGCTTCTGCCCAGGCACCTGCAAAAATCCACACCGTCGGCCTTTCAGTTAACTGCTTAATCATGTGCAGGACCCAAGGATAGCACTGGTGTTTGATTTCGTTCTGACAGATGATAAAAGAGTACTGGTGTTAAAAAAGCAAGGGCATGCCACTTCTACAGTTTCTACAGTTCACGAAATCTGTAACTTTAAGATACTTCTCCGGAGCCTCAGATTCTCGCTTTGGTAAAGGAGATAAGAATAATTGGCCTTACCTGTTTGTGCTTATATAAAACACAGAGCTCAAACGATCCAACCAAGGAGTGAAAGAATGCTTTCCTGCCGATTGCCATTCACCATCCACTAACTGCCCCTCACCCCTAGCCAAAAACCCATGTTACAGCGATCATCTGAAACTGTTCAAACTTCCCAGATCGTCCTACCTCTCTTAACTGACTGTTCCAGCAGTGGTAAAACTGCATGAGCCTTTACACGACGGTCAATTAATTATGATCATTAGTTTAAATGACAAGTGGGAAATTCCAGCTAAAGCCTAGGCAGGAATATAGGAACTTCACATTCTTATATTTACAAGAGTACATGCACAAAGATGTTAAAAGGCCCAGGCAGACTTGTTTCTGTGCCTCCTGACCGGCAACCACACACATTCAACTGCATAGTCCTGCCATGCTAAACTGAAGGCAACAAGCCAGGCTGTATCCTTAGGGCAGTATTTTTAAATTACCCCCAATTACTGCTCTCACAGGATTCAAATCTCAATTTTTCATCAGACAACACAAAACCCTGATTCAACCTTTTTTTTCCCCAAACAATGAAAATTAGTACTGGGCAAAAACTCAAGAAACTGAAAACAAATCCCAGAACGAGTGTTGTTCTTCTAAGCAGATGAACTAATAAAGGATAACCAGGGGCCATGGGGCGGGGCAGAGGAAATTTTCATGAGCTAACAGGTAAAAAGGTCACACTCTAGAGCTGTGTTACTACTTGAAATCTCACAAATACTATTTCTAAAAGCCTTTACTTAGTTTCACGTAAAATTCTTTAGTTAGGTTTATGTAAAATCAAAAGGCAAACAAAAAAAATATATTGTTCACTCCAATGATAATGGCAGGTTAACACTACAGAAACCAAACTCACTCCATCAAGTTGATGCGGACTCAGCGACAGGGTGGAACTGCCCTGTGAGTGTCTGAGACGGTAACTCTTTATGGGAGTAGAAAGACCCATCCTTCTCCCCTGGTTTTGAACTGCTGACTTTATGGTTAGCAACTCAGTGTATAACCACCATGCCACCAGGACTCCTATTGGTAAACAATAATGTAAACACTCACATGCACACATACATGCTATGCTGAGAGAACACAGTTTGTATCTAATAAAGAATGTTTATATGTTGGAATTGAACAATTACTAGGTTAAACAGTAAAAAGAGTTTTAAAAGAATTGCCTGGAGGTACAGAGACTGTATTATCACTGCTCTTGTATCACTAGTACCTGCCCCCAAACCTAACACACTGATGCCACTTAATAGATTTCTTGATTGAACGGGGATCCCAAGTAAGGCCACAACATTAACACACAAAAATTCACCAGCATAATTACTTGCACCTTAATGTAATTTCAGAACCATCTAGTAAATAAAAGGGGAACACTAAGTATCATTTATAACTAGAGAGCAATTATATAATAAATGTTAAAATAGCTGAACCTTCTACACCTTGTAGTAGAAATGAGGCAACATTTCATATATACAAAGGACGTGATGAGGTGGAACATCCAATTATGGTTTCCACTCCTAGCAGTGTGCAGGGGGCCACCTTAGCAGATTGTATTACAGCACCACTAGGGCAAATATTGTGAACCTGATTAAGTAATTAGTAAGGGATTTCCTGTATGAAAATAATTCTTCCTCTTAAAAGTGGCCACCTATTGGGTTTGTAAATTAGCAGCATTTAAGAAAAGGCAAACAATATACTAGTGGCAGGCTGCATGTTATCCAAAAACAAACTCAAGTGTTTAATTATAGGAAGCTAATGCAGCTTGCTATGAGGTTTGAGATAATTGTTTATTTTACTATGTAAGCAGTACTAGGAAGGAATATGGGGGTGCTTAATGGAAAATTTTACTGTTAATTACTGTTATGCTAGTGGAAATCTATCGAAACATTTAAAATCATGTAGGTTACTGTAATTGATTTTGAATTTTCTGGATGCTTTAAAGAGTTAAAACCAGGTCCTTAACAACAGTCAATTCCTGTAACCTTATGTCATCATTGAGTAGTAGTAGTTAAGGGTTGGACCACTAACTGCAGGGTCAGTACTTTGAAGCCACCAGATGCTCCTCTGGAGAAAAATGAGGCTTTCTACTCCCGTGAAGAGTCATCATCTCGGAAACATGTCGGGCAGTGCTACCCTGCCCTATAGGGTCACGATGAGTCAGAATTGACTCGATGGCAGTGAGTTTGGTTTTACGTGCATTTTGGTGGTGGGGTGGGTTGTGTCGGGCTACTAACTGCAAGGTCAGCAGTGTGAAACCACCAGTGTCGGGTTTAAGAAAGATAAGGCTGCTTTCTCCTCCTCCTGTACAGTCTCAGTCTCTGAAACTCACAGGGGCAGTTTCCCTGTTCTACAGAGTTGCTATGAAGAGGAACTGACTAGCTGGCAGTAAGCTTAGAGCGTGGCTCGTGCCATCGTTAGTGAACTACATTGGAACCTAGACTAATCACTTATTTTGTGTTCAAATTTTCCTGAATGTTTAAAAAGAAATGTTTATGCTCCATGTTACTTTATTAAACAACTCAATTAAACCACTGCAACTGAAAGCACTATTTTATCCACATACTGAGATGTTCTAGTAAAATGTAGCATTTAAAACTCAGTATTTTTGTGCCCTGCTGGTTCATTTCTTCACAACCTTACCCCAAATGTTTGGATGATGACAGAGATTTTACAAATTGGGTTGTAATACTGAAGAAATAACGTTGTTAGTCCTCTCGTCCTTTCGAGTTTAACTTCAATGACATTCCTTCATGTTTCCCTTACTCAGCATTACATCTACTACAAGATACATCTAACTATACAATGATCTCTCATTAAGTTCTTAGTAATTTAGAGATAAAATCAGTTTGCCATTTTCAAGTTAATGCACATGAATACCCTTCCTGCACACAATGCGCCTCAACCAGCCTTCCCATGCAACGTTCACACGCACACACACATCACCACACTACTGTTCCACTGCCACTCACTCACTGGTTCTAAATCCTCACCCTGCAATACGCACAGTCAAAGCAAAGCAAAGCAATCTATCGCTTGATAGCTGTGTGTACTACAAAAGCAAGGAAAAACATGAGCGAGAGCTGGAAAGGATACAAACATCTGGCCAACGTCCTCATTCTACAAAACAGAAAAATAAGGAGGGAAAACACAAGCGTTCCAGAGGAGTTGACTTGTGGTGTGCCCGGACACCAGAACTAGATCAAAACTCCTTCCAATGATACAAGTCCAGTCACCTAAGACATCTTTGTGATGGCGTTCTTTGACAGCAGAACCAGGATCCCTGGAGACACTGAAAATAATTCACCAACAATTTCCTGAGGGCTATGGCAATGGGTGGAGATGGTAATTAATACTCATAGTCATCTAATCCCTTACATCTATCACTCAGAGAGTACTATCCAAATGAGAAACAAAAATGTCCTGATCACGCTGCTCCTGGCGTCCCCACCAGCAAATGCACCGTGGACGTGAAACGCAGGAATAGAAACAGAGAAGGGTCTTACGTTTTCACCTGACATCCGATTTGGGGCTCATTTACATATTGCTAGACATTCATCAGGTGCTCGATGTATACTGACTGGAGATTAGGGGGTTCGTTTCTCATAGCCACCATAATAGCTAGTCACTGAAACCTACCTCCTTGGCCATGTCTGTGTATTTCTGCTTTTCCTTTGGATCAAGAACAGCCCACCAATCAGCTAGTATCTTCGTAGCACCTCGGTTATCGAGCCTGGGGTGTTCCTGCCGTACGAGGGAGCGGTGGCGCTTGCAGAACAAGAGGAATGCATTCATTGGTCTCCGGGCTCGCTGTTCTGGTGATTCAGCGTCTTCAGCCTCACCAACATCTTGTTCTAGGCCATCGGCCCCGAGAAGTTGAACCTATTACCAACCAAAACAAGAGTCACATGCTTTACGTGTCTTGGAAATTTAGTTTGTACTTTAATAATATTCTTGGCTTATAAATTGTTTCCCCTGCCCTCAGCTCAAGTTTAACAAGCTTACCAATATATATAATTTTTTTTCAACCACTAAGGATGATTAGTAACTCATGATTTATCCTTCTGCTTAGTTTCTATAGCAATATATGCATATTTTATTACAGCATATATTTCATTGTCTTATAATGGTTTACAGTTTTAAAATTTCTTCTTAAACAATGAACTCTTTTGAGGATAAAAGTTCTCTTATTTACTCTCCCCCCATAGTGCCTAATCGCAGTGTCTGGCATAGCATTAAGACTAATTGAGGTATGAACAAATAAACCCAGTCTGTAGGACATGGACTTTCAAAATTAACAACTGATAAAAAATCTATTAGTTCTTCATGCCTCCTATTCAGAAGTATTTTTCTATAGTAATCATATGAAAATAGACTATGAAAAAACTAATCTAAACTTCTGTTTATGTACACACCAAAAGTGGAGCTCCTACTGTAAAATTAAAAACATATAGTTAAAATAATTTTTGAAAGAAAAATTATACAGTATTCTAAAATTTTGAAGCTTATAACTATTAAACTGCCTTGTCTAGGGAATTGCTAGGTGATCAGAATAAAGTCACTAAGCTCAGGCTGTTCAAAATTCGCTTTGAAATTTCCCTTTTCCTAAACACTCATTCAATCAGTTGTCAGAGTCTGTGGACTCCTCAAAGTCATGCTCTGTGCATCTCATCTGCCTAGTTCTCACTGCCACTGCCTGAGTACCAGCCTGGCACAGCCTTCCTGCTTTTAAACTTCTCTACAACGCTTCCTGTATGTGGCAGTCAGCATAAAGTCCTAAGTAAATCTCAGACCATAGAATCTCAGAACATTTTAGACTGTTAAACATTTTCTATGTGATTTTTATGATGCTTCTTGGGAACAATGCAAACCATGATCAGAAATCCAGAATGCTTACTGAAATTAGTTCTTTAATGTCTAGTTTCATAGACCAAATCAAGAGAAGGCTGGAGGCAGTTGTTAGTTTACAGCATAGAGTAAGGCAGTGATTCACATACTAGAATGAAAACTGACAGGCTTCTTAAAACACAGCTTACTGTGCCCCATCCCAGAGTTTCTGATCCAATAGATCTGACTGGGCCTGGAGAACCTGCAATTTTAAGAAATTTGTGATTTTTTTATAAGGTGATGTGAATGCTGCTTTGAAAATCAATTTTGAAAATCACTTTTAGAGAGCAACTATGTTCTTTTATACAATGTTTATTGGAACAACTGGTTTAACACATACTCTGGAGCAAATCACTAACTTAATCCAATATTGCATGTTAAAAAGCCTTTTAGGTTTAAATAAGTATTATGAATGTACTTAATTAACCATCAATTATTTTCACAAGCAAGCAGTACAGAAAAGTCTTGAATTCTTAGCTATCTGGTTTGGAAATATATTAAAGATTACTGGAAGTGAAGACTATGTATTTATTTTCTGCATCATGTATACAATCATTAATGATTTGCATTTTCAAGAGATACTACATTAGCTTTCTGAAACTGACTCAGAAGTGGAAAAGGAAGTATCAGAAATAGATGCAGTTTGCAGAATTAGTGACATTTTTCCTTTTAAAAAGAGTCATTCATGGCATTCAGTTACTGATTTGTAAAAGTTGAGTTAAGGGGTGGGATCAAGAGATAAATAAGATTATGACTGAAGGAGTTGCTGTTTCAGAAAAGGAGAAGGGTATGCTAATAAACAAACTAAACTGCAGTATCATAATTGCCACAAGGAACTAGTGAAAAAAATGATGAGGGGAGGAAAGAGAAACAGGAAGTCTCTCTACAGAAGGGGTTACTGCCCGAGTTTAATTTTGAAAGATAGATCAGAACAAGCCAATAGTCAATAGAGTTGGGAATTTGTAGGGATTAAGGCTCAGTGTTTTATTTGAACAATCACATCTAGTCCAATAGTACATGAAATGTGAAGATGGAATGTGGGAAATGACTTTGTAGAAGAAGGTTAAGAACCATCTCATGAAGCATGTGCTTTCTCAAAACTAATGTACTTACCCTTGTAGAGCAATGGTCTCAAATTTAATGAACCAATTAAAAATGTTGGGAGGATTATATAGATGATTGACTTTTTATTCTGCTAAGCACTGACATTAATAAGTTTTAATAAAGAACCTGCCATCTAATATTATGATTACTGTATATACTCTTGTATAAGTCAAGTTTTTCAGCACATTTTTAATCTAGTTTTTGTGGTAAAATTAGGTGCCTCGGCTGATATTCAGGTCGGCTTATACTCAAGTGTATACGGTATTAATTCACCAGAGGTGAATAAGTAAATTCATGAATAAAGAACCAATTAGATAAACTGGCGAAACCAGGTATAAAGTGATTCTAGTTGTCCAGAAAAGGAATGAACAGGGCTGAATCAAGGTAAGGCTCGTGGGAAGGGAGAAGTAGGAAGAAAGACATTTATTTATGAGGCAGAACCTAAAGTGAGTGGTACTGAATTGGATGTGAAGTTTGGAAGAGGACGCTTGGGAGGCAGAATCCTTCCTAGAACGCATTAGACTTTTTCTTAATAAGAGGAATTGAATATGGTGAAGACTGAAAAGATAAGTGGACAAGACAAATGTAATGTGAGTCTGAAGAATATTGGAATCCCTCTGTTGGTCCAGATAGGAACTGGAAACAGAGAATCCAGGACGGATGACCCCTTCAGGGCTAGTGTGAGCGTGGCAATACCTGGAAGGTGGAGGGAAGGTGGGGTGGAAAGGGGGAACCTATTACAAGAATCTGTGTATAACCTCCTTCCTGGGGGATGGACAACAGAGAAGTGGGCAAGGGGACATGTCAGAGAGTGTAAGATATGACAAAATAATAATAATTTATAAATTATCAAGGGTTCATGAGGGAGGGGGGAGCGGGTAGGGGAGGAGGGGAAGAAATGAGGAGCTGATATCAAGGGCTTAAGTGGAAGCAAAAGTTAAAAAAAAAAAAAAAGAAAGCAAATGTTTTGGGAATGATGATGGCAACAAATGTACAAATGTGCTTGACTAAAGGGATGGATAGATGGATTGTGATAAGAGTTGTACGAGCCCCCAAAAAAATGATTAATAAAAAAATTCTTGAGGTCCAGTCATGCAAGGGCTCCTACTTTGTTCTTCTTTTGGAAGAGTTCTGGTTTATCCTGGGCTCAGTTGGGAATTCATGTTCCATTTCCTTAAAGTTTGAAGTAGGGATTTCGATTGGAATTATATTGTATGTACAGATTGCTTTAGGTAATATTGATATTTTCACTATATTTTCTTCATCCGTGAATATGGAATATTCTTCTATTTGTATGGGTCTCTTTTGGTTTCTTTTAATATGAGTCTGTAGTTTTCTTTGTACAACTCTTTTGTTTCTTTGATTAGGTTTATTCCTAACTATTTCACCTCTTCTGTGGCTATTGTAAATGGTATTATTTTCTTGATGTCTTACTGGAGTTCTTTTCATTGGTTATACAGGAATCCGACTGCTTTCTGTTTTTTAATGCTATGTCTTGCTACTTTGCAAAATTCCTCGATTATTTCCAACAATATTTTTGTGATGTTTTTAGGGTTCAGTATAAAATCATGCCATCGGCAAATAGTGAGAATTTCACTTCTTTGCTCAATTGTATTCCCTTGTATTTCTTTCTGTTGTCTAATGGTTCTGGCTAAGATTTCTAGCCAATGTTGGATAAGAATGGTGACCAAGGGCAGCCAGTCCTAGTTTCTCTTCTCAGTTGAAATGTTTTCAGGGTTTGACAGTTAAGTGTGATGTTGGTCTTTTATTTATTTTTTAATATGGCCTTTATTATGTTGAGGAGTTTACCTTCTATTCCTATTTTATTGAGTGTTTTTATTAGAAATGGTGTTAAATATTGTCAAATGCCATTTCTGCATCCATTGATATGATCATGTGATTCTTATTCTTTGTCTTATGTGGTATATTATATTGCTTTTTGAGTGTTGAACCATCTTTGCATACCTGCTAGGAATCCCACTTGGTCTTGGTGCAATTTTTTTATATGTTTTGTGATTCTATTGGCCAGAATTTATTTTAATGATTATTATAATGTTCTTTATTTATTTATTTTTAAAATCATTTTATTGGGGGCTCATACAATCCTTATCACAAGCCATACATACATTCATTGTGTCGAGCACATTTGTACATTTGTTGCCATCATCATTCTCAAAACATTTGCCTTCTACTTGAGCCCTTAATATCAGCCCCTCATTTTTCCCCTTTGCCCCCCTCCCCACTCCCTCATGAACCCTTAATAATTCATAAATTATTATTATTTTGTCATATCTTACACTGTTGGACATCTCCCCCTGCCCACTTCTATGCTGTTCATCGCCCAGGGAGGAGGCTATATGTAGATTCTTGTAATCGGTTCCCCCTTTCTACCACACATTCCCTCCACCTTCCAGGTAAAATTCCCCTTTGAAACCATTTGGTCCTGGCCTCTTCTTGGTTGGGAATTTCTTGATGACCTTCTTTGTTTCTTTTGTTATGGCTCTGGTTCGGGTTTTCTATTTCCATCTGCGTTAATTTGGGTAGATGACGCACTTTTAGCTATTTATCCATTTCTTTTAGGTTAGCCAACTTGTTAGAGTACAGCTTTTCGTAGACATGTGTGATTATTCTTTGTATTTCATCTGAATCTGTTGTGATGCTGCCTTTTTCATATCTAATTCTAGATATTTGTACCTTCCCTTTCCTTTCTAAAGTTTGCCAGCAGTTTGTCAATTTTGTTGATCCTTTCAAAGAATCAACTTCTTGTCTTGCTGATTTTTTTCATTGTTTTACTGTTTTCCAGTTTATTTATTTTTGCTAGAATTTTTATGATTTCTTTTCTTCAGTTGTTGGAGGATGTATGCTGTTGCCCTTTTTCTAGTTGCTTTAAGAAACTTCTACTTTACTTGATTGGGAGGTTCATATAAGAATGGCCAATAATTAGAATTAAATGTTTGCTAGGTAGTATAGAGGATTTAAATTGTACTGTCATTTAAAACCATACATTTCCGACCATGCAGGTTCAGCGTCTAGTACAGTTGTGAACATACAAAGAGACTCTCACATTCTGTCATAAATAGGGGACGTACCTTATCAATATCCTCCTCTTCGTCTTCGTCTTCCTCCTCCTCTGAAAAATCAAGAAGCTTCTTTGCTAGCAATGGATGCCACTGAAGACACTTGCGCTTGGGTCGCTTTCCAGACTCTTCCCCTTCTGCTGAACGCTCTTTACTCCTAGTACTGCCTTTCATTACTGTGACCTGTGGTGAGAAATGAGGAAAAGAAAGAAATCGGAGGAAACGTGATTAAAATCCGTTTATTTAGCTCCCTTCAGACATTTACTGGATTCCGTGAGAATCTTAAGTACATACTCAAACATTCATTTTAAAGGGATAAGTGAAGCTAATAAAATCTTCCTTTTATGAAATCTACTTCTTTCCACTTTGTAACTTCAGAATTTAAAACCAAAATAAAGTTTTAGGGCGATTACAAGTTATCTTCATCTGCTCATATTTTCTCAGGGAAGTATTTCTCAAGTTTTCCACCAGAAAAGCATGAAAAATTCTGCCAAAAGGTGCAAGTGCTGACTGAGGTAGTTCTCATATATAAAGTGGGAGACAGTCCTCTTCTACCATAATAGCTTACATTAGTGTTGCATTCTACACTCCGCTAGCTCTATGCTCATAATATTATTGAAATTAATGTAAGAATCAATGTTTGGGATTTAAAATACAACAATTTCTCAAGAAGACCAACACATTTTGTTTTTGTTCTTTGACATTATTTTTAAGTCAACTGTGTATCCTGCAAAGACTCATTGCAAGGAAACATTAGAAGTTACTTGGGGGCGTGAGCACCCTCTGGGACTCTCTGTGACACAAAGACTCACAAACACCTCTGTGTCTCTCCACTGCATATGCATAACAATCTGGTAGAATAATTTACTCTCTGAAATTCTCTCTCTCCTCCCAGTGGGTGACGAGGGAACCCTGGTGATTCTGTGGGTCAGGTTTGGGGCTGCTAATTGGTGGTTGAAACCCACCAGTAGCTCCTCAGGAGAAAGTTAAAGCTGTCTTCTCTCCACAACTTAGTCTTGGAAACCCTATACTGTATACCGTTATGATGAATTAGAATTGGTATTTTCCCATGACAAAATCTTTTAGAAGCCCCAAATTCTAAAGCACTTTTAATTATTTTTTTTAAGTGTGTTCTTTCTGACAATAAAAACGCATTTTCACATTATAAAATTGCAAACAGTCTAGAAGGTTATAAACTAAAAAGAGGCTTGCCTCCTATCACTCCCAGCCCACAGCACAGAGGTACCAAAAATATCGGTTTCTTGTATATTATTTCACAACTTTTCTTCTGACTTGTTTCTCATCCATTCATTCAAAGCATTATTAATATATAAATCATGCTTTATACACATCCATATCAAAATTCAAATAGTACAATTAAATGCCACCAATTTCAATGAGGCGTGAATACTGGTGCAACTGCAAGCACAAGCATGGTTGCTGAAATCACCGAGTAATGTTTGTGTGCACTGTTCCACTGCCTGCAAACTGAGAGAATTAACATTCTAATACCATGTTGCTAAAATTGAGGTCTGTGAACATCTATTTTCAAGAATCATCTAATCCCCAAGTCTTTGAAACAATATTCCTTAACCCTATAATGCCAAGCGTAATGTTTTCATAACATTTAATTAAATGTATATATTAATATATATATTGATAACTATGAAAGTAAGGAATAGCATCAAAAATTTTCCCCTGAAATTAAAAACTCAGGTGTTCTAGGGTTAAACATAATGACCTATCTATCTCATTTGTTTCTGTATTTTCATTCATTCTTAGGTCTACCCTACTCCTAAATTTAAACACACAAACAAACAAACAAACAAACAAACAAACAAATATTCAGATGTCCCCCTGACATTAGTATGTTTAAATTTTTAAAATTAAATATTTTGTCAATCTAGACTCCCTTCTGATAAAAGGAGTAATGTAGGGATCTGACATAGTCTTTCTTTAGCAAATAACTATCCAACTGGACCACATATACCATTTACTAAATATCCCAAACTTTCTCTATTTGCTTTGAAAGGCCACCTTATCCTGTGCTAAATTATCATAAATGCATGAGCCTACTTCTGGATTCTGTTTTGCTAATAATATTTCCTCTTAAAGAACGTTCATGTGTAGGAATTATATCATTCTATATCTCTTATAATAAAGTGGCTTCAAAAAGTTTACAGAAAAAAATAGAAGTAAAAAGGAATGGAATTTTTCCTGTCATTTTTTGAAGCCCCCTTGTACAAGCATATCAGTAAATATAGCTCTTAAAATATTTTTAAGTTGCATATACCTTTGTTTTCCCCTCTATATTCCTTGGATCATTTGCATTTATAAATAATTATAATTTTAAAAAATGAATATACGAATATATTCAATCATTTTACTATTGATGGACATTTGGAATACTTTTTATACAACAATTAAAAGCAACATATTAAAGTATTCCTTTGATAAAAATCAATGTACTAAAAGTCATATCAAAGAAAAAAAGAGGGAGGAAAAACACAAACAAATACATGTTCTTGCAGTCTTTTTAAAAAGTACTTCTGGTAAATATCTAAAGCAATTACTTGACTCATGTGCCTGTCGCCTCAAGAGTACATGAAGTTTCTGAAAACTCTAAATGGAAACTCTACATGGAAATAGGTATCTGGTGCGCTCTCAATAAAAGTACAAAAATTTCTTGTGAACTGAGACTGTTTAATAATTCTCGTTCCATCTACAAACAAACTTGGCAGAGGCAACTCAATTTTCAAAAATATCGATGCTATGTAAGCAGAGAAAGGGGGGAATATTGTTTTCATGGCTTATTAATCACTTCAGGGTGAATTCCTTGAATGGTAATTAAATCCATATTGGAGGTCTAATATTTTGTGGTAACATAGTTTCTAAATAGTAAAAGAAATCCATGGGAAACTCTAAATCAGGCAGCTGTTATTAACGAGTCAGGAGAAGTAATTGCCAGTATCCAGAAGAAAATATATCATTCAGTCCCGTGGCTACAAATCTTCACAAAAAACTTCACACACACACACACAAAAAAGAAAGATGACAGCCTCATCTTTTTCACATGGAGCAGCTGATGGGTTTGAACCAGCAACCTTGCGATTAGCAGTCCAATGCTTATCCTAACAGTGCCACTAGGTTTTCATATAATTGCTGTTTATGCTGTTAAAAAATGGTAGTTACACTGAAAGAGTTAGTGGTCTTGCAAAATTCTATCACGTGATCTCCAGCAAACTGGATTATCACTGTGGTTATATTTTCCAACTACTAATCCTTCTTGTAGGAGTCCTGCTGATGTAGTGGTTACACATTGGGCTGCAACTTGAACGGTTGGCAGTCAAACCCACGAGCCTCCTGAGGGAGAGAGACAAGGTCAGCTAACCCTGCACAGAGTTACGGTCTTGGAAACTCCTAGGGTCGCTCTGAAGCAGAACAGACTCAATGGCAGTGAGTGAGTGTTTTGAATCCTGTTTCCTTCTCAACTTTCACGTTCCAATCACTCATACTTATTAATGCATTTTGATTGCATATTTAATCTGACTGCAGAAATTAGTGTTAAAAACTTCAATCTATTTTTGGCATTAGTGGTTGGTTTGTAAATATGAATAATAATTGTACTAACTCGTCTTCCCTGAAGACGCGCAAACATGGTTCTATCACTGAAAGAGTTGAAATGCTATCGGATGGATCTGAAATAGTCTTGCAGATGAAGACAGATGGGAAGGTGAATCTGGCAATCTACTTCTGAAAAGAAAGGGGGGGGGGGAGCCGGTAAAATTTCTGCTAACAGCAGCATAACAGTATTTGATAAAGTACCGGAAGATGAATCCCTTAGCTTGGAGGAGATGTAAAAGACCACTGGGGAGGAGCTGACTTCAGTGAAAGGGTTGAGGTAAAGTTTTTGGACCCTTCATTTGCCAATATGACACAACTCAACATCTGCAAACAACTGCAAACATCCTTTAAAGATGGTAAAGTGGAAGGTACTGGAAGCCATCAAAAATGAAATGAAAACACTTGAAGATCAATATCCTAGGCATCAGTGAGTGGAATAGACTGGTATTGGCCATTTTGAATTTCATAATCACATGGTCCTTAGGAAATCCCAGGCCTGTCATGGGTTATACTTTGGGTGCTAACTGCAAGGTCAACAGTTCAAATCCATCAGCTGCCCCATGGGCTGTCTACTCCTAAAAGACATAGACGTCCCAGAAACCCAGGGGCAGTTCTACTCTGTCCTGTAGGGTCACTGAGTTGAAATCAAGTAGATGGCAGTAAGTTGAACTGAGGCTATTCTGGGAATGGCAAACTGAAAAGGAATGGCATTGTATTCATTGTCAAAAAGAACATTTCAAGAGCATCACAGAATAGCTAGAGCCAGGGAATTCAAATCTAAGCGAGTGATGTACTTGAAAAACTCAATGTCATCAAATAATGCTATTGAAATTGTCAAATAATGGAGGCTAAAGTGCCCTCTGCCAAATACTGAATATTCATTTGTCTTGTGCAAATAAACTAACCCGCATATACTCTTTTCTATACTGATGATTGACCTCAATGAAAGATTCATTATATTGGATTTCATTCTAAATCAACATGATAAATTAGGAAAGACTCCATTTAACTGTATTCTTCAAATTCAGTAAGTCATTCAAGAGGACCTATACTGAGGTTAAAGTCTTAAAAGAAATTCACAGAACAAAGATAAAATAAGTGTAAAAGGCAAATACAACATATAACAACAAACTCAACAAAAATAGACAATGAAGTCTGATAGAACTCATTTTGAATTTTGCCTCTCCCATGACTTGTTGAAAAGTTATTAATATGGTTGAACTTCCCACTAATGTTAAGACTGAATAAAAGCTCTACTGTGAGAACATGTCACACCCAGGCAGTGCCTGGCTCCTAGAATGTTCTCTCTCAATGTTTAGCTCACTCCTCCCCCTTCACTAGATTCTTTTAAAAACCGTTTTTAAAGGTAGCATCTGCCCCCTGAAACTCAGTTTGAAGATGCTGTTCAAAGAAGATGCCTCTCTTTTAAAAGTGGTCCATGTGCTTCCCAGACAGGGTTTTAAACCAGTTCATTCAGGTTAAACCCCTTGCTGAGAGTTAATATTTCCCTCCCAGATATACTGAATCAGGATCTGTATTTTAAAAAGATCTCCAGGCAAATAAGTATCACCTTGAAAGTCAAATTTTCAGCAGAGGGTAGAACCAGAATGAACTGTTCCCCGATGATATTATCTCCAACCTGGAAAAAGAAAAAAGAAATATTGAGCATTTTCCTTTCTTTGTCGGAGTGATATATAGTCGGAAATAGTACTTTGGCTAAGATCATAAATTTTGAGAACAGTATCCTCTCAGTCTTTCCATAGTTTAATCTGACAATTCAGGCAATCAGAGCCTTTCAATCTTTAAAATTCTGTGTGAGTTTAACTCTGTGTCACAAGGATATATTAGAATTTAAACTGTTTCCAGTATGTCCAGTTGAATCCTATACATGGACATTCAGACCAAATGATATGGGGACTTACAGGAAACCTATGAAATCTCACAGTTCGACAGGCTAAAAATTTTAATGACAAGTAAGGCTTCCCCTGGGTCCCACTTAGACAACAGGGCTTCGCAGCTTTCTCCACAGCGTGCAGAAAGGAGGCAAGGCCAATCCAAAGTGGTGGCACATGGGGCCAGCTCTAGAGTTCCCACATAAATGGACTGATCCAAACACTCTCTCCCTACTCTCAGTCTTTTATGGAATCCTATTGCCAGAGAAGTTGATAAACAGTAAAACTTTGAAGGCTTTACTCCTTTTTACCCTAAGTATCATGACCTCTACCCTTTGGATATTCTGAAACTTTACACTGAAATTCACCTCTCACTGTCTATCAAAGTTCTTCTCATCCTCCAAGCCCTAGGTCAACTATCCCTTGGTCCTTACAGCCTTCTGTAAAAACCCCAAGTCAAATCCATCACTCTGCTCTGAACTCTGACAATACTTGATAAAGCTAGGGCAAGTTTAACTGTGAAACATTCATTAACTCACTTAATCCTCCTAAGACTCATTGAGACAAGAACCCATTGGCTGAAACTGGGAGTGACTACTTGGTTAGGATGGCAGTCAGCAATCAGAGGAGGGGGAAATGGAACCAGGAAGCTTAACTGAAGAGGCTAAACTCTTATCCAGGAAAAGGAGCACGTGGATATGAATGCTCCTACAATCCATCACTTCTCTGAGCATTTCCCATGGGAACACCAAAAAGGTAGCACTGAGGGGCTGGAAAAGGAGGGCTTCTGGGGGCTCACCATAAAAAGGGCTAGCACATACTTCCCCTGATGCCAAGTGACAATTAAATTAGATGAACTATAAAGCTTTTCGAAGATAAAAGCCCTACATGTGCTAATCATTATTATTTATTGTAATTCTAATGACAATTGTAAACTGCAGGCACATTAAATGAAAAATATCTCATTCAGTAAAGTAATCCTCTCGTTTTAGAAGCAATTCAGTCACTCTATTCACACAAAGAGTGTCTTTAAAATGTGCTCCTTATTGAATAGCAGTCACTTTTCAAGTTGAAACTTTAACTCTGTCAAGATGTGGTCTATACGCTCTTCCTGAGTACTAACAGGGATGCACTATTCAAAGAAGGGTTTCCTTATACTGCGGTCCTGGTCTCCCCCTTACCACGGGGTGGAAGATGTGCTTTTAAGATCGCTGATGACTGCATCCCGTGACGGCTGGCCTGAGGACAACTTAACAAGGCTCTCCGCCTTGGGGAGACACAACAGCTAGCTGGAGAGGGACGATTGCAAAGGCAGGAAAGCTTGTGGCACAGAGAATTCAGCAAGAGGTTCAGAAATGTGCTCCACCCCATCCAAGCCACATTTATTTTCCTTTCATCTTACAGTGGTGTTTCCCTGCGTAATTAAAAAGTCATCAGGTTCTTATTCTTTAACAAGCCTAATACATAAGCGGGCTTCAAAAATCTTGTGGAAAATGGAATTAAATCACCTTTCAACGAACCTTTGAGAGTCACCTCCCCCCCCACCCCCATTACATGTTTACCTCTTTCTGTTTAAAAATTAACAAAGGTATTAATTATGAGCATTTATTACATAGACAGCACATAATTATCATACTGACAAGTAGTCAACTGTGTTGGGGGATTAAAATGTGCAACCTTACCTGGCCCCCCATAAGCCTCCTCTATTTTCCTGCTAGGCTGGGGTGGGTACCCTAGGCATGTTTCCACGCTGCCTTCTTTCTGCTCTCTCAAGCCTGTACATTGCACCCCACACCCTGTTCCTACTTTCAATGCAAGGCCTCTGTGAACTCCCACTTTGAAAACATTTTCTTCACTATAGTTTTTATGTTGGTCTTTTCCTTCCATAGCACCTTTTCTTGACCTCTGAAAACACTTGAAGGCTGTGCTGTTTATTGTTGCTTTTTGACACTTGACTATATAATTATTGTCAATTTACTGTAGTGCATGCTTTAGGGTTTCTTTGAGTGCCTTATACAATTTGGATCCCTGAAGGAACTGGAAGAAGAAACAAGTTTTGAAACTGGTAGGCATGGTAGGAAGTTGAGAGAGCAGTGACCTTGTTAACCTGGAGTAAATGCATTGTCTTAGCTTGACTAGGGTTGGGATGGAAGTAACAGTATGGAGAAGTCGGCAAAATCCCAGGCTCTAGAACTAAAGACCTGACTCTGAATCCTGGCCACACCATGTGCTGGCAGAATGGCTTGGGCATATTGCTGAAGTATTGTAATTCTCAGTGTTCTTCACTTATAGGGGGACTTCAAATGAGTGTAGCCCAACACATAACCACTGGGCCACTCAGGTGCCTCATGGCTAAGAAACTGGTCCTCAACTACACCGTCTCATTATCTGACACTTCAAATTTACAACATTATTGAAAAATCTATTAGACTGTTTTGCACATTAATAACATATGTCTGGTAGTAACACATCTTGAGGTGTGAAATAAGAGGAATCATGGCTTTTACGGTTATATATCAACTTGACTAGGGCATGATTCTCACTGACGTACTTGGCAGCAATAAGCTATGCAATTTGGCATTTATATAACAACATAAATGGGCAGTAATATAGTGATATAGTTGCGTTCTACTTTTACATAATGTTGATTTTTGCATAATGACCTGATCATGGAGCCTAACCATGCTGATAAGTGTGGAATGGGTGTATTGGCTCCATAAATTGTTTGCTAATGATGTAGCCATGGACATTATAATATAATCTATCCGTGCATTAATTTTCTCATTGATAAAAAGGAGATCATAAGAGTTTCTACCACATAGATGTGTTGTGAGTTGAGAGTTCAAAAATATAAAACACTTATTAGTCTTTGGCACATAAGAAATATTGTTTGAGAGTAAGTCAAAAAGTATTGCAGCTAGAGTTCTAGTTCACATGTGCACAGCTCCTTCCAAACGAAATGTGTGTAAACGTGTCTTTGTGCTCAATGAATGGCTGCAGGCACACTCGCCTAGCGATACACTTGTCTTCCTCACATTAAGGTACCTGGAAAAAACCGTCCAATCAAAGCAGTAGCTTCTGAGGGGATCTACTCAAGCCTCAAAGGTTGTAGTAACTGCTTTTTAGGATCCCAAAGGGGGTATCTTGCAAGATTTCCTTGAAGACATAACAATCAGGGGCATTATAAAGAAGTTTTTAAGAAATTGAAAACTGCAATGATGAGCAATAGACCAGAAGCATTGCACCAAGGCGTTTTGTCCCCCCCCCCCCCGCCCCCCATCATAAGAAATACTGATCCTTCAAGCATAACAAGTACTGTCCTATGAGAATTCCATTGGGAAACTTTACCCCATCCATCCTGCAGCCCTAATCTGTCCCCTTCAGACTTGTTTTTGTTCACAAAAGTCAAAAAAGTCTTTATGGGAGCAGAAAGCTTCATCTTTCTTCAATGGAGCGGATGGTGGGTTTGAACTACTGACCTGGTGGCTAGTAGCCCAATGTTTAACCCCAATTGAAACATTACTTTCAGAAGAGTATGGATCTAGATGAGAAATAATACCTTCACATATTGATAGTTTTATTTAATAAAAGTTTCCATGATTTATTAGCAATACTTTTTGGTTCACCCTCATATAATAAGAAGGCTGAGAAATATTGCTTCTATTTTCATTTCTCAATCTCGCTATTCACTGAGCCTATACTACTTGTGTAGCAAGGAGATGTTTGCTCTGACAGTTCCAGCACTTGCCGCCTCTTTCTGCTTCTCTCAAAGGGGATTCAAGGTCAACTATTTCCCTCTGTCTCAATGAGTGTGTTTATCTTACTTCTCCTTGTTACCACCAGCCATTAGTCTTCAGTTTCCTTCTCTCTTTGATGAATTGTCAACAAACAATCCCTTCTACGCGTCTTTCTTTGGTCCACACACCATCTGCTTTTCTAAATCACCCTCCTCTTTTAACTGGTCCTCTTTGTGGAGGCAAACCATCACCATCCTGCAGGGAGACTGCTTAGCCCCAAGCCACATGGCAGTAGCCAGCGTGGTTTTGCCAGTTGTTCCTGGACTGTATCTTGCACTTACTTGACTTGTTCCTAATCTTCTCGGTTCTAAATTCCATGATGAATGCCCTAGAAAGCACTCATGATTCCATTCTGTGTTGATGCTGGTCAGAGGCTCCAACTTCTCTACTTCACTATATCACTCTGATTTCTTGCTTTTCAGAGAAAATACGTGTCTGGGTCAGGCCTCTGCCTCCACCAATATCCCTGGGAAGTATGCCAAACCTTGGAGAACAGAAACCGGGCATTTGTTCCCTTCATATATCTTTCCTACTTTGTCATCATTAAACTCAAATCAACTGGCTTCTCACACCAGTATCTAATCTCTCAGCAAGCCCTGTCCCTTCTGCCTTGTACACATCATCTTTCTCTCAAATCCCATTGCCCTTGCTCACCAGTCTGGCCTTCTGATGTATAAACTAAAAACAAAACAAACACTCCTCCAACCCCTGCCCATCAAGTCAATACCAATCCTGACATCAATTTTCCACATTACATATGCTCACATTTCTGCTACAGAATAGGTTTCTATCTTATAGGACAGGGTAGAGTAGCCCCTGTGAGTTTCCAAGACAAATTCTTTATGGAAATAGAAAGCCTTGTCTTTCTCCTACAGTAGGTTTCAAACTACTGACCTTGTGGACTGCAGACCAATATGCAACCACTTCGCCACCAGGGCTCCTTAATCACTCAATTGGCATGCCCAAACTATCAGACTCAAACACCTGGCAATTTTATTTATTTGAAAATAATTTTATGTGCAGCAGGGGTCATGACAGAAAAAAAAAAATCTTGATCTCGCAGGAGAAGTAATTATCAACTTCCTTTAATCCTATGTTGTTTACCGGGTTTTAGAATTTTAAATTACTCTTCACTTAAAAGTCGTAAACATTTAAAAGAATCATTGTTTTAAGTTTTTGAAAAGTTTAGATTTTCCTATCCTGATCTTTGATTATACTTTAAAAGGAGAACAAATAAAAACAACGACCCAGGTTAAGAACCAGCAATGCATTTCACCTTTCAAAATCTCTCTTTCTAAGGTACTTACTTGTCTTTAAAAATACATGTCAAATACCTTAAAAGTTACAGTTAAAATCTGTCCAATTTCCAGAGTAAACCTCTCCATCTCCTTAGTTGCAAAACAAAAATCGGTATATATATATATTTAAAACTTAAAACAATGATTCTTTTAAAAGCAACAAAGGATGGTTTGGTTTGGTTTTAGTAGTTATGGGATTCACTGAAGTACTTATCCTAAAGGATCGTCTCTACTTTGGCAGAGTAGAACGAGCTCACTATTTGGTCGATTACAGATTGCATACAGGTGGTGTATTGCTTACCTTTATTCACAAGTGCTCAGAAGACTGCCTGGAATGGGTTATATATTTAATAAATAATGCCTGAAAGTGGGTGGTTTTCACGATTTTATGTCAAATTGCATGTATGCCAAGAAAATTAATTAGAATGCATAAAATGTCACAATTAATTTATAATTTTTGCTAGTTAAATTTATTTTTTTCTTTAAATAAAATCCAGTTGCAAGATTTAATCCATGTCAAAATAATAGAAGTGCTTACTTGATGATTGGGGGTCATTATCCTGCCTTGAGGACGTTGTTTAGACCATTAGTAATCGTATCTTAAATATTCTGGTGTTTGGGCCAAATGGATTCTAAACTAAGGTGACCAGGCGTCCCGATTTTTGGCATTTTAAAAAAGTCCCGATTTCTGGAAAGAATGCACGACAAGCTAGGGAATGGTCTATTTGGTCCATATAGACCACATTTTTAATCAAGACATTCCCCCCCCCCGCCCCCCCCCCCACCAATGGTGTCCCGCTTTAAATCTGGTCACCTTACTCTAAACCCAAGGACAAATGCTGAAAACTTGTTTTCATTCACTAAATTTTTGTTTTGTTTTTTCATTCGCTAAATTTATGGCATTAAGATTTCATCATGATTTTCATTTTTCCTTAAAAAATTTTCTACCCTACAATTTAAAAGTACTAAAAAGTTTCTTCAATGCATAGAATTAGTGAGGGGGTTTCAAAAAGTTCAATGAAAAAAATAATCATTATCTTTCAATTACATTTTCACATGAACTTTTTGAAGCCCCCTTGCACATAAGTTGCTCTGTCTCCAAGGAGACTGGCTAGGACAATGGTTAAGTTCTCCGCTGTGCACGCAAGGCTGGTGGCTCAGACCAACAGCCAGTGTACAGCAGATGTGGCAGTCCGCAGCCATAAAGAGTCTTGACACTGCCCCGCACGGCTGCTGGGTAAGAATGGACTCAATGGGAATGGGTCTGCTTTTATTAGTATTATTTATATTATTATTTGCTTGCCTTGCTTCCATTTTTAAAAACTACAAAAGTGTGAATAAATATAACTGCGTATTTTAACATGATCCAAAATCCCCTCACATTGTCCTCCTGTTTCTTTAGTGTTGTAAAGCTGTAAGGCCCACATAATATAAGATTATTGGACTATTTTTTCTCGGAGCCCAATTTATGGAAATCTGCTCCCTCTGCTGGCCAATATTTTAATCCCCTGATATCCCATTTAAATACAAACGCAATACTTTATAGTATGAAGACACAAAAGCTCCCCTGTAAAGAATTATAAATCGTACAACCAGATAAATCTTGTAAGTAGCTCTTCTATCCCTTCACGCACGGGGCTAGCTGATTCAGGGAAGAAGGAATCACTTATGTATTAAGGTAAACCTGGACTTTTCAAATTTACTGTCTTCCTTCCCCTCAAGCAAGATTCTTAACTCTACTAAGACAGTTAACCATTAACTGAATTCCTTTCTGGAATCTCCATAAAACTTAGCGGTCTATATTTCAATGTTTCCATAGTGACACATGGAATTATCTAAAGGAGACCAGAGGAGCAAGTGCTCAGTGACTTGTCCCGGCCAGAAAGAGTTAGCAGCGAAACATACAACAACCAGCAAACGCGAGACATCGTGCTCTTCACAAGCCCATCTTTTTGTTTTCTTCCTCTTTCTTTTTCAAGGATAGATCACTAGGATTATAAAATAGCAATAAAGAAGTCACTGGGCTGACATCTGTAAGCAATCTTGTTTTGACTTGATCGTAAAACACTTTATAATATAAAAGTTGGATAGATTTCTTTAATAAATTCCAAATATGATGTCCAGGAAGGGAAAAAAGATCACGCTGCCACTAAACTCTCCTGGAGTCCTTTAATTACTACTCCCTATCAATGTACCACTTTATAGCTCACCAAGTCTTTATTGCACCCATTCTTGGATTTTTCAGAAACACTGCCCCCATGGAAATAAAGTGCCTAGAATGTGTACTTTTTGTGTGAAAATACGGTAATTTATTGAATATCTCATAATCCAGTGGAGTATGAGTCTGCCCATTTTACAGCTGCATGAAGAGTTCAATTTTTTCATCAGGAAGCAAACCAGGGACACAGCCTAACGGATTTAAAATGGGCATCATTAGAGTCCCTCCACAGGTGCTTTCTCCCATCTAGCTGAATCACTGACTTTAGTTTTAATCAAATACGTATTTGTTCAGGGAAAGTGATCCCATTTTACTAAATTTGCAAGCATTTAATTAGTCTCAGCATTTCCTTTAGGCAGGTGAGTCCCCCAAGTTTCCATTCACATTTCAAGTCCTTCACAGAGACTTCCACTGAATACACCAGGGGGGAGGAAGGAGATCAGAAAATAAGAAAGGACATGTACCTGTGACTCAGTGTACTTTTCTCCACTCTGTGCTTCGTAAATATTGATCTTACAACTAACTCAGAAAGTGCTCTCTGACGTCTTTATGACTGACAGCCCAGGAGTACTGAGTCTTTCAAAACAAATATGCTTTATTGACAGAGAGCATGTGAGTCTCTAATTATGCTGAGAACAGGAGAGGAGCAAACAACATGATTTCTTGACATTTTAACCAAATTCAGCCCTGTGTACGGAACACACGAGGCAGGTTACAGTTTAGCAGATACTATGAGAGCTTGTCATCTCCACGAGCAAGTCCGACATGAAAAGAACGCTTACTCGGCGCTGCCACAGAATCCTAGAAGAGCACCCAGCACAGAATGTCTACACATCCCTTAGTGCGACCACATTTAAGCACAAGCGAACATTCGGAAGTTTTCTTTTCTTTAAGTTCCTTACAGATGAAAAGGCCATTGCTGGAGTATAAAATATATAATAAAATTTGGCGGAGAATAAAGTTAAATTTGGGCAACAATTTGAAATAGAACCAGCAGGAGCAAATAAAATATGCTTGGGGCCAATTTTGATTTTAGAGAAAAAAATGTATTCACACAGAAATGGTTAGAGAGAACCTACGGATGGGTATAATGTGTAATAACCCTTTAGCATTCTTCTTACTAGTTTTCTCTTGCTTGTAGAGTTCTTGTGTGTGGTAGTCACCTAATCTGGTATCAATTTAAGGATGACGAGTGTAGGGGTGGAGTCTAGGCTGTCAATCTGGAGATAGCCAATGAGACTTCTGTGTGGGCATGGACTTCTCCTGAGAATTCTGGGAAATCTGGTACTTCCTCCTTGGAGCTGGAAGACACTTCTCTCTGCCACTCCCTGGGAGACATTTTGCAGAAGACAAGCCACATGGATGCAACCAGATTTCTGAAGCTGGAGAAGCCACAGAGAGACCTCTGCCAGCGCTGAGATGCTTACAACGCCACTGGACCCAAGACTTTCTACCCACTGGCTTGTGATCGTCCTGCATTTGGCTTCATTGCATGTGTTTCAAGAGTCTGGAGGACTTTATTGATTGGTATCAGACATATGGGCTAATATCAGACTTATGGCCTTGGACTGGACTGGGATGTTTTCTTACTGTACAATTGCTCTTGTATGTAAACCTCATCCTTAAACACATGTGTCCATGGATTTGTTTCTCTAGTCTGCCCAGACTAGAGATAAAGAAGCAAGATTGTGATATAGAAGCAAGGAGTAAGGGGCTGTAGTGTTTAGCCTGCACTTTGCAAAAGCAGAAACCAGACCAGTTCAAGGACAGAAACAGCAAGTGCTCAAGCAGACAAATTATGAAAGGTATTCAAGCATCAGAGGTATATGGGCCTGAGGATCCATTACTACCAGTCTATGCTATGATTTTACCTGGCTCCCTGAGACCAGACTGTATTATAGAATCCCTGTCTGCACATAAGATCTTCATCGCCCTCCTTCCAACCTCCCTCCACCAGGAAAATATGGACATAATAAATACATCCGCTTCATGAATGGCAGAGCTTCCCTCACATAACCTTTCCGCAGATGGAACATGTCCCACCAATATACCAAAACAACCTAAACCCACTGCCATCAGATGAATTTTAAATCGTGGCTGTAAATTGTACAAAAGCAGTCTGCAATATCGTACTCCTAAAGACATCCGGTGGGTGCAACCCACTGCCTTTTAAGTCCACAGCTGAGCCATTCTGCCACTGGCTCCGGTCTTGTCTATATAATGGGTCTGCAATAGTTGTTTTAAGTATTTGCTTCATGCTGTTCGTTGTTTTCAATCAGTTACTCTTACCCTTACATTGTAAACTAGAATTGAATTCTAGAATTTAGAGGGTAAAAAGAATATTGAATTGTGTACACTATTTACTGAATGTTGTTGTTGTTTGGTTGTTGGCGCTATGGGCCCAGTGAGCTTATGCAGAGTAGAACAAAACACCGCACAGTCCTGCACCATCCTCACAATTGTCCCCATGCCTGAGCCCACTGATGCAGCCAGTGTCGATCCATCCCCTTGAGGCCATCCCTCTTTTTCGCTGCCCTCTTCACATTACGAACCATGATGTCCTTTCTCCTGGGACTGGTCTGTCCCGACAATATGTCCAGAGTATGGAAGAAATCTTGCTGCCATCCATGCCTCTATGGAGCACTATGGCCTTATTTCTTCCAACACAGATTGGTTTGTCTTTTTTAGCAGCCCTGGTTTTCCAAATGTTGTTCCCCAGCACCACAATCCAAATGCATTAATTCTTCTCCGGTCTTCCTTCTTCCACACGCAACTTTCACATGCATCTGATGCAATGGTGAATACCACGGCTTGGGTCAGGTGCACCTTAATCCTCAAATAACATCCTTGCACTTCAATATTCTAAAGAGGTCTTGTGCAGCAGGTTTACCTAATGCAAACTATCTTTTGATCTCTTGACTACTGCTTTCATGAACCCTGATTGTGGATGTAGGCAAGGCAAAACCCTTGTCAACTTCAACCTTTTCTCCATTTATCATGATGTGATCTCCATTTATCCATCTTCTCTGGATGCTTCATGTATCATTCAATATTTTTTTCCTATAGAATCAACCAACTTGTTGGTCCAGTTGTGAGTATTTTAGTCTCCCTTAGATGGAATTGCAATCCATACTGAAGGCTACAATCCTTGATCTTCATCAGCAAGTGCTTCCTCACTTTCAGCAAGCAAGGTTGTGCCACCTGCGTATCGCAGGCTGTTAATAAGCCTTCCACCAATCCTGATGCCACACTCTTCTTCATATAATCCAGCTTCTCTGATGATGTGCTCAGCATACAGATTGAATAAGTACAGTGAAAAGTTACAAACCTGACACACATTTTCCTGATTTTATAACATGCAGTATTATTCCCTTGTTCTGTTTGCACAAATGCCTCTTAATCCATGTACAAGTTCTGAAGGAGCGCAATATCAAGTGCTCTCGAGTGCCCAATCTTCTCAAGGCTATCTATCCACAGTCCATGAAACACGAGTAAACATACTCTCTGCTCTGAGTAAAGATCGACCTGACATCAGCAATGATATCCCTTGTTCCTTGTCCTCTTCCGAATCCAACATGAACTTCTGGCAGTTCCCAGTCAATGCACTGCTGTAACCATTGTTGGATGATCTTAAGCAAAATTTTACTTGTGTGCAATTATCAATAACACCGTTCTGTAGTTTGAGCATTATGTTTGGTAACATTTCTTTGGAATGGGCACAAATATGGATTTCTTCCCGGCAGCTGGTCAAGTAGCTGTCGTTCAAATTTTCTGGTGTAGACTAGTGAGTACTTCCAATGTTTTTTCAGCTTGCTGATGGGATATCAGTGGGTACTCCATCAATTCCTGGAGCCTTGTTTTTGGCTAATGGTTTTCGTGAAGCTTAGGCATCTTCCTTCAGCACCATTGGTTTTTGCTTATATGCTAACGGCTGGAATGGCGGAATTTCGACTAGTTCATTGTAACAGTGACTCTGATTCTTTCCATCTGCTCTAGATGCTTCATGTATCATTCCATATTTTTTCCTATAGAATCAACATTTCATGAACTTTCTTAGGTTTTTGTATTAAAGGATTTAAAAAGTTTCCAACATTTTAGTACAGCCTCAACATTGTCAACCTCTAATTAGAACATACACGGAAAAGCATTGTGTCTGTGGTCATTTATTTATTTCTCTATTTTCCCCCTTTCTTCAAAGAATATGGAGTGCAGTCGAGTCAATTCCAATTGAGGCTGTACATCTTTATCCCAGAGGCTGGTGGGCTTGAACTACCAACCTCATGGTTTCTAACCAAATACATAACATGAAGTAGCCTTGGTTGTGTAGTGTTGCTTGGTAGTGTTGGGCTGCTAACCACAAGAGCAGCAGTTTGAACCACCAGCTGCTCTGTGGGTGAAAGTTGAGGCTTTCTACTCTCTGTCAGTTACAGTCTCAGAAACCCAGAGGCTTTCTGCCTTGTCTTGTATGGTCATTTTAAATAGGAATCAAGTCATGGTAGTGAGATATTTTTTTGTTTCATTTTGGTTTTGAGTTAGAAACAAAAAGTTAAACAATTTCTAATGGCTTTAAAGTAAGGCTCGGGAGGTCTTACTGTAACATTTTTACCTTATGAATAATTTAGTGTACAATTTATGATGGGGACGTTAAACTATCAGAAACTAGGAGGTTCAAAAACCTAATGGGTTGGGTAGGATTAAACTGCTTCACCTTTGCATTAATTATGAACCACAAGAGCCATATCTATAATAAAACTCTGCCTATGACACTGGAGCATCTCAGGATCACAGGATGTACCTCAGACAGGTACCAAATGTGGCCAAACTTGGGCCTTGAAATCCTGGCCCTTTGACATTAATCCATTCCATCCCTGTGCCAAGAAGTGAACTAGCTGGAACACCGAAGAGCTCTTTCATGATGGGAAGATGAATGGGGAATTACAAACGGGCCCATGACTACCTGACACAAAAGAGGTCTTCCCTTGACCGATGGAAGTACTTAATTATTAGCACTGCCAAGTCCAGTAAATGCTTGTTACTTTCTTTCAACACCTATCTTTTAAGTTAACATAAAGTTCTTCAATCCAAAAATTACTACAGTTTATATTCATTTGTCATATGTTATATCTAGTATTAAAAAAGCTGTAAAGAATGTCACATCGTGACGCAATCAACAATAACACTTGCTTACTGGTCACACACGGAGACTGGTGGAACTCCTGAAATTATGGCCCTTTGTCACCCTGCAGGCCTGGAAATGAACTCAAGCCCATGACTCAATGTTCAGTCAATTAATAAACAGGTCTATAAGGGAACAGTAACATGAGGAGGGTCCTCACACCTTAGAATAATCAACTCTTTATGATGAAAATGACAGCATTTACCCAAGGATAAGGCTCAGATAAGTTAGGTGTGGGCAAACAGAACCTGGAAGAGAGAGTATGCGGACAAATTCTCTACATTCCCAAGTTAAGGAGTCTGGGAGACCGGGCTCCTATAGAGGGAGCACATTCATAGGTTGGAGATATGTTGCAGTCACATTCTCTAAGTAAACGTTACTCCCCGTGATATGTCTCCTGTGTAATAATGCCAATTTTAAGGTGCTATATGTAAGCACATGGCTGCTACTATATGTGCGTGAAGTCCAACTGCTTGAAGGCTATGTACCTAAAGGTGGTCTGCCATCAGACCCTATTGTCTGACCCACCCGCTTCTGCTAAGGATGACAAATTATTCACCTGGAGAAGACCTCCAAGACACCTAAGGTCAAGGCAGCTCAGAAGCCACAAAGGATAAGCTGCCTTCTCGACTCTAGACTCCACCCATCTTGTTATGTATGTGCCTTCTTGTCACATGTATGCCTCTAGTACTCCATCTTTCTATTGCATGTTTACCCCTCACTCCTCCCCCTCACGTTAAATGTATCCCTCTAATACAGTGGTTCTTGACCTGTAGGTCGCGACCCCTTTGGGGTGTCGAACGATCCTTTCACAGGGGTCGCCCAATTCATAACAGCAGCAAAATTATAGTTATGAAGTAGCAATGAAGATACTTTCATTGTTGGGGGGGGTCACCACACATGAGGAACTATATTAAAGGGTTGCGGCGTTAGGAAGGTTGAGAAGCACTGCTCTAATACAACCCCTTGCTGTCACATATGTGCTTACTGTGGTTTGCACGCCCAGGTTATATGCTCGGGTCAGAATACATTACTGCCTCATTCTGGTTCCGGTTGACATGAAAGAGGTGAGCCCTGGCATGCTTTATCTTGTCTGATGTCTCTTTAATGTCCCCCTCAATTACATAACCGCTCCCTTGGAGTAACTTGGTTGTGGAGGCTGGGCCCCACACTTGGGCAACACAGGGAGTAAGTGGGATTAGTGATTGCTCCACTCTGGGGATTGCAATCAATGACATAAAGCAAAATGTGTATTAATTGTTGAATGGAAAATCAATCTACTCTGAAAACCTTCAATCAATTGACAATAAAATGTTAAAACAAAACAAAATAACCAAACAGGCATGTCCTTATCAGAAACATTAGTGCTTTCGATCTAATATACCAAGTTCTTATTGTAAAGCGGGAGGGCAGACTTAGTACTAAAATTTGTATTTTCATCTACAACAAAGCACAGAAAATAGTAAGACTAGATATGCTTTTCATTTTTATTCCCCTTCTTTAGTTACTATGTACCAAGCACTTTCTAAGTGTTTTAAGGCATTAATTCATTTGATCCTCAAAAGTGTATGAAGCAGAAACCAGAAACCATATCCATAATTTGAATCGTATGACACAGATAAAGCAACTGAGGTAGATTGGAACTTGCTCAAGTTTCCAAGTTAGGAAAGCTAGTAAGTTGTAAAACCAGGATTCTACTCAGGTGGTCCAACTACCATCCTATGCTGCTGTGTAATCATTCTTCTCACTGCTTTCCAACATACCTACCAAGCGTGCTTGCGGTGAACAAATCGTGGGGACTGGGTGGTGATTCCTTCGGTTATATATAGGATCACTATGGTTGGAACCAAGCTGAGGAAACAGATATACACACACCAAAATTACAGCCCGGAGATTACTGTGAATGTGCACTATGAGTAAAGCAGCATGCAACTAATAGTAAACTGATGTTTTTAAAAGCCAAAATGTGCAGATATATTTACAGCGAGAGAAAGACCCTTTACGTGGTTTCTTTCTTCTACCCTGCTCCAGCTTCTGAGACAAACTGGATAACTACAGGAAAGGCGTCTAAAGGGCAATTTCATTCTATTATCCTTACGAGAGACGCTGCTGCAGAATGTAACAGGCAGGGATGTTCTGTTTGAGTGCCATTTGCAGTCTTCCAGATGCTCTGCTATTTGGAAGGAAAACATTCCTGCAAATACCTATCAACAAAAAACCTCATGGTCACAAAACAGAGATGCAGAAAACCTCCATTGAGAGTTTTCACTGGAAATCAATAAAGACAAAAATCAGAAGCGTTGAAGGAAAAATTCTGTGGTTATCGGGACTTGTTCCCAAACATTAGTCAAAGTGCTCTGAGGCTCAAGGAGAATTCTGTAAGACATTGCTTATGGCAGATAGTAAGCACGAAGCAATGTGGAAATCAGGGTCCATTACTCATTCCGGGATAACCTGCCTGATCCTCTTCCAGATGCATCATCTCTGGCAGGGGCTGATGAAGAAAAATGGTGTATCTTTTATAGGTAATTTTCAGCAAACTTTTGACGGGAGCCTTCTTTTAATCCTGGATAGTTTCCCCTCGTTTCCTTTCTTCAGTTTCATTTAGAAAATAATCCTGCTTGGTCAATTCAAATATGACACGCCACTAGCCGAACGCGGCCCCAAATCACAAACCATGCCCCTACTTCAATATGCCTTACAGTGAGCACCTGATTAAACACTCTCAGGTTAAGCAGATATCAAGATCGCTTTATGCTGATTCCAACAACCAGAGGAACTTGCCAAACTGACAAATCAAGGTCTTCACTCTGTTGGATATCAGCCCGTCAGATGGGTTTCCTAGTTCCTGAAAATTTGCTTCTTGAGTCTGGCAGTTTCCTGTCAATCTATGTAACACGCTGGCTTCTACAGCTTATAAATTCCTACTTTCCATTCTACAGCTTCGCTACTGATTACGTCGTTGCTCTCTGCTACTGACGTGGCAGGAAGTCACCTGGAAGCCATTTGTGGTGACCTTGCTACAGAATTAGAACTGCATTTCCACAAGGGTCAATTTTACTTTGGTAAAATGTTGAATTCATCACCCACGTTTTAAAACAACTCTAGGAAAAGAAATGCCCCTACTACACCGCTGCATCCCTCTTCCCCCTTTCTTTGTCCATAATCAGAAGAAATAGATAAAAAGGCAGGATGTGGTCTATCAGCAAGCAGCTCTCCTTTGAAGATAGATAACAAAATGCTGCAGTTAAAAGTATATTTGTAATTGCAAAGCTACTCATCTTGAACAAATTCCAAATACCATTATCTTCCTTTCATCTCGGAAAAGCCTATTTCTTATTGTTCATGGCTGACACTGGTGGCTCCGTTAGACGCCCCATTCCCAACTATGGGAAAATGTTCCTTGGAATTTAACAATGTGACTTATTAGTTCTCACTTACAGGCCTGGAGTAGCTGCTTATGCTCTGTAACTGTTGTCGCCTGAGACATCCCTGCCTGCTTCCGGGCTGAAAGAACTCGCCCAGTAGCACACCCATCTGACCACCTGGCGACCCTTTCTCAATTTCTCTGTGTGCTGTCAGACAGTGCGCAGCCTCTCCTTGGGCAAAGACATCATCACAGTAGAAAATAAACTGCAGCGATGTAAAAAAAAAAGGGGGGGCCTTACATCTAATAAAATCCATTGGAATTTTTCCACATTTTCTGTTAGCGGAAAAATTTAATGTCAAAATCATGAAACAAAATTACTCTAAGAAAAGGGTCACTCACAAAATACAGAGCCAATAGACGATAGACTTTGGGGAACTGTTAACGGTATTTGGTCAGGCAAACAGTTCAAATATAGTCCACAAAAGCCAAATCTAACATTTAGGATTCCTCCATAAAGTCAGTACTGGTTTTCTTGACTGATAGCTTGAACGCTTAGCATCTTTTCAAAGGAGCAGTCACCAGGGAATTATGTGAACCTTCCGTGACTCAGAGCATCAGGATAGCATCGTCAGAAGTAGGATTAGAGAATGCTCATCAAAACAAATAATGCAATTAATGTGTGCCGCTTTCTCAGAATTAGAGAGAAACCCTTGCATAGCTGAAAGTTTCTGTGGTGAAATAGCCACTTTTGTTTCCCTGAAAAACGGCTTCCTACTGCCATATGGCAATGATTTTAATGATATTCAGGTGACACAGATAAAGCAATTATTTCAGAAATGTACCAGTCCACATCTCATCTTACCCTGACCCCCACCATTTGTGTGAAATACAAATACAACACGAAATCAGGAGGAAAATCTAATGAAGGACAGAGGGGGCAGCAGCAGAATAAATATATATATACATAATATAACAAAGGGCACAAAAATTGGATGATAAAATTAATCAATCAAAATATGCATATTTGATTAAATATGAAGTAATGTTCACATGATGCCTTTTCTTATTGTATGTACTCAAATTGACATGTATTATTTTATAAGTAGAAAGGAAAGCCAAAGAGTTGTTCTTTAAAATCAAGTATTTTCCATGTAATTTAGTGTACTAGAGGACAAAGTAGCAGGCTTCTAGAGGTACCAAATCAATATGCTGCAGTGGAAAATCATTTTCTCTTCCTGATCCTCTCTGTGATCATGTAACATCGTTTTGCACTTGCTCAAAATTAACTGTAATCACAGCAAGCAGCCCTTTGTCTGTAATTCAATTACTGTGGGAGCAATTACAGTTTGTGTATTAAGAAACGAAGTCTTTCCTTGTCCATATACCCAGAACTAAGGCAGAGTCTCAACATATCATATCCTAATTAAGAATGAACTCAGACATTCTGCGGCCTATTTGTACCAGGTAGCTTATTAGCGGATGCTTTGGGTCTAGTGGGGGAGTAGAATCATCATTCTGCTTCATTCCAGGTAGCTTAAGTGATTTCCACATTGGGATCAGAGGCCAGATTTACCTGGGTAGAGTGGTTCTCTAGAACCCTATAGTATCTTATTCATACAGCTACTATGGCCCTCATTACCTTGAGCAGAAATTCTTCTTGTTTGCAGATTTGTTTTCTCCATTTGATTAAAGCATGTTGTTGGACTGCAATTTTCAGTAATTCCAGATGACAGACACACAGAGCAGCAGAGCCCCCGTAGAGTGCCTTTGGCTGCCATCTTTATGGAAGCCGACTGCCAGGCCTTTCTCCTGTCGAGCCAGAGTGGGCTCCAAACTCTCGGTAAAGGGCCACCAGGACTCCCTAATTGAAACATACCTGCCACAAAGCATGCATTCAATAAAGGACGACTGAATGAGTGAATAAACTTTGCTAGAAAAAGCTGAATAAACTTGGAGACAAGGGTCAAAGAGCTGACTCAGGAAGTCCTAAGAAATCATCTGAAGCCTGCATGATAAGAAAACACCCATATGGAGCTCTAGGGGTACAGTGGGTCCCCAGGGAGAAAGCCAGGCTTTCTGATCCCATAGGGATTCATAGTCTTGAAATAAAGGAGCAGTTCTGCTCTGTCTCATAGGGTTACTATGAGTCAAAATCCACTCCGTGGCAGTGAGTTGGATTTTTCATTCACATAAAACTAGGTCGGCTTAACATGAAGGTTCCCGGCAACTTCAATCTTCTTTCCTTCCTCCAATATCGTTCATCTAACCCATGTTCTTATCATCGTTATGGATGTATTTAACATCTACCTTTTAAAAAGAGGAACAAAGCTAATTTTACGTGATTTCACAAGGACTGGTTTTTTCATAACTACAAATCATCCTTTAGATTTCCCAACACTGAACTGTTTTCTCATGACAGATGCTGAATCTATGCCATTTCATTTCTTGTTGGACTACAGGGCCAGCACTGAGAACATGCTTGAAAAAGTGCAGCGGTGGGCAGTCTCTTCCATGATCTAGTCTGACTTTATGACCAGCAGGTATTCGTTGCTAGGAATTTATATCTGCAGGCGCCATTGCTAGTTTTACTGTGAGACGGGGAAATAAAATTTACCCTCAGTCAAGCAACTGAGTGAAACTGTCCACCAGGTAATTGAGTGTAATAAAGTAGTGCAGGCAGCCCCTGGTTAGGAACATCCAACTATGGAACCCTAACATGCCCTTTAGTGTTATGTAAATTTGCCCTTTAGTGTTATGTAAATTTGTCCTAGTGTTGAAACCACTGAACCAACAAATTCTTCATTGCAATAATCTTCATAATCATCTTTGGCTTTTAAATCATGGGAAAGGTTTTGAGCCTTCTCTAGCATTAAAGCCATAAGAGCCATATGTACTTGTTCCGAATGATTTCCAAATTATTGGAGACACACTAAGAAACAAGTCTCATTCGTAACCTGGAGGCAGCTTATAAAAGTGTAGAAATGCTGTTGGGTACACGTTGGATTGCTAACTGTGAGGTCAGAGGTTAAAAACCCACCAGCGGCACTGCAGGAGAGAACGAGGCGATCTGCTCCCGTAACAATTTTCAGCTTCAGACACCTTAGGAGAGTTGCTGGGCGTTGGAACCAGCTCAGCGGCAGTGGGTGGCTATGTATCTTCTTCTTCACGTATCAGGAGTGCATTCTCAGAGTCCACGGGGTAGAAAGTTGAATTACTTGTTTGTTGCTGGTATTGTTTGGTGACAATGAGGGAATTCTGACCCTTAATTAATGGTGATATTCCATCCCTCTAATGAAGAAATTCTCAGTGAGGATGATTTTGGTAGCTTGAGTAGCATAATCTATAGCAGGCAGAATTCTTGCACCCACTGTGGAGGTAACATACATAATCAACCCCCCCCTTCCCACCTGTCCCACCCTCTGGCGCAACAGACAACAAATTCCCAACCACTGTGATTTTAAAAATATGACCTCAAGTCCAAACACTTTCTGGGGGCTGGGATGGAAGTGGAACATGATACAACCCCCAGATGAGAATCACGCCTCTAAATACAACCGATACATAACAATTCAAATAAAAACAAGCTTAAGTAAAACATTTTAATTTTTTTTTTCAAATTTTACAGACTTTTCCCTCTATGACTACATTAACAAAATCTCCTTCCCCACATAGTTCCCAATATTTGCAAGGCTCATCTACACTATATTTTTAAGGTGTTTTCTGGCAGCTTGAATATTTTTCTACATTATGACTGATCACTAAAAATCCTGATGTCATAAACTGATGTCAGCTTAAATTTCTGTTGATGACTCTATATATATACATGCCTAGTTCCAAGCAGATACCTTGTTAAAACATGTGACTACGACATTATTTAATAGCACCACCATCATGGCAGTAATCACTTTAAAAGACAGTACAGTAAACGAGTACATTGCGACTCCTTCCTGCAAAAGGCCACTATGTTCCCTTAAACATGAGCAAGCACAATGAGAAATACTGGTTTTTCAAGTTTAGGGCCCTCTGGTCAACAGGGCAATGCGAAGCAGATGAGTCACTTCTGAAATGTGAAGTACAATTCTAAAAATTTTAGACCAGTAACAAAGATTCAACTTGTTCAATAAAAGGTCATCTAGAAATGCATACCTATAATTCTTTTACTGTAAATATAAGAATTTTAAAAATCCATAGTGTGGAAGCTGAACCTTGGTTTCCCTTATCTACAGGAACAGCATGTTCTGTACAACCTGGTCAGTAACTGAAGAAGCCTTTTGAAAAACTGGTACAGCAAGATCAAAGCTAATGGAAGCACAAATGGTCTCCTGCAAATTACGGAAACAGTGTCATCAGCAGTATCTGATAAAAACCAGGCTTCTTCTGCATCTTCTGCCAAAATATCACACGAAATCACTGGGATTAATAATGTGGAATTAGGGACAACTTGCCTTTTAATATTACGTAAGTTTGCCCTCACTTAGAAATGACTGAACCACTTCTTCATCACAGCCACCTTTGATTGTTGCACATACAGCTGCTAAATCACGGGAAAGCCCTCGGCCTTTTCTTGCACTGAAAAACCCATCGTCACTGTGTGCCAATTCTGACTCTTAAGTCAATTCCAACTCACAGTGACACAATGAGTCTATGGGACAGAGTTGGACTTGTCCGAAGGCTTTTGGGACTGTAAATCTTTATGGGAAGATAATCTCAGCTTCTCATCTTTCTCCCCAACAGTGGCTGGGAGGAGGGGGGGTGGCGGTGGTGGTGTGGGTGGGGGATGAACCACAGACCTTGCAACTAACAGCCCAGCCCACGGTGCCACCAGGGCTTTCAATACCCAACCACGCCTACTGCCATCAAGTCAATTCCAACTCATAGTGACCCTGGATTTCCAAGGTGGAACCCAACACCCTTATCTTTCTCCCTTAGAGCAGCTGGTGGGTTTGAACAGCCAATCTGGAAGTTAGCAGTCCAACTGATAGCACCAAGGGACCTTGAACTAAATCCACAGAACCAAACTCATGACCATTCAGTTGATTCCGACTCATAGCGACCCTACAGGACAGGGTAGAACTCTTGTCCCCTGTGCGTTTCTAAGACTCTTTTTACAGGAGTAGAATTCCCCATCTTCCTCCTGAGGAGCGACTAACCCACTATGCCAGCAGGGCTCCTTTTTGCACGAAAGTAAAGCTAAACCAGAACTTTATGCACTTGCTCCGACTTACCGACAAATTTAACTCAAAGGAACTGATTTCGTACGTAACCCAGGGACTGCCTGTGTTATGCTGTCAGGAATAATTAAGCTCTGTCATCAATCTAAAGCCAGCCAGCATTCTCGTTTCACTTGAAGAAACTAATTCACCCTTGCTGTTTTCATTTCTACAAAAACTGTTCTACTTAAGTTTCTTTTTGGAAATCTTGGGCCTGTGAAGGTCAGTACATTTCTAGGTTCTTTGTTTTGGAAAGAAATACTTCTCAAGGGGGCAAATGAGTTGCCCTAAATTCTCACCTAGCTCTAGTTTTCCCAGGAAACCCAATGAGTTTATTTACACCATCCTTCAACTCTGTTCTGCAAGAACTTTCCCAAAAGTTCTTAAGAATCAAACAGCCCCATGTGGCCAATAAAACACCATCCGTTGAGTTGGCCTGACTCAGAGCAACTCTTTAGCACAGGGTAGACCTGCCACTGTGAATTCCTGAGACTAATTTTACTGGAGTAGAAAGCCGGATCTTTCTCCTGCATAACAGCTATTGGTGGCTAACTACTGACTTGTTGGTTAGCCGCCCAACTTGTGACCAATAGTACCTTTAAATTTGGGGCGAGGAAGTTTTGTTCTCTTGGCCTCTCCATCATTCAAAAACAGGACTGAACAGTCAGCGTTTGACTGTCTCCTGGTCACACCGCTACTTATGGGCTCCACAGAAAGCATGTCTGAGGGCTTGAATTATGTTGCTGTTGGACACTTTTTTCAAGTTTATGGAAGTTTACTTGTTGACGTTTACACTGCTTGGCCCCACAGAAGCTGCTAATTACTGTCAGATGCTGTCCTTTATTGAGAATGCCAGTTCTGATCCCTACTTCCTCTCAGGTTACCACAGGTGAACTGCCCCAATGACATAATTATAATGGGTGATAAAATTAATATGAGAAACTGATGCTCTTTAAACAAAGATGGGGTGGGGGATACATTTGTAATGAATAACTCCATGGAGGAATTTCAGGCATAATGGAACCAACACCAAAGAGGCTTTTTACAGAACCACCAGCACAAGGTTGCATGAAGAGTTAATGCTTGGACTGTACTAACATCTTCTTTATATTTGTTCAGTGTTACTTTGTTTTCAAATTTTAAAAAGAAGCCACCTTAATGCCAATAAAGCAATACAATAACCCTTTGTTTCTGGTATCTTCTAGCCACATAACATACCCCATTAAAGAGGCCACATTTTATTTATCTTTGTATGCCTGATGCTATTAATGTCCCTGGCACATATCGAGCAATAAATAATGCTGATCAAATAAATATGCATGCATCTGGAGAACTTACACTTTCAGAGAAATCCTCCTGGAACAAAAATGAGGAAAAAATGGAATCAATGCCCAAGGAAAGTCATTATCCTGAATTTTAAATAACACATACCTAATTCGTACCACGATTTATAAGTTCCATACTAGTTAGAAATTACACACCACTTGTCAGCTTCACAAAACAAGACATATGCTACGTTAAGCATGGCTGTGATCAATTATGAACATTATAACTTTCACGTTGTTTTCAACAAATACAATCCAATGGCAAATGATGACATTTTCCTTTGTCCCCCAAAAAACATTTTATTGGGAGCTAATACAGATATCATATCATTCCATAGTTCAATCATATCAGGCAGTATTGTACAATTGCTACCACAATCAGTTTCAAAATATTCTCTCCCTTCTTGAACTCCTTGACATCAGCTCCCCTTTACCCCTACTGTACCCCCAGAGACCATTATTCTACTTGCTATCTCTATAAAATTATGACATTTTCAATGAAACTACATTATAATTTAACTTTCAAAATTTAAATAAAGCCCTTCAATATGACAATGAAAATGATCCCATACTATCCTGCTGTTTAACTCCATTTTGTAGTCAATGCAGCTTGACAAAAATGTCAACAATGTGGAACTTGTTTTTTGTTCCTGATTCATAGCCCTGTAACAACAGATTATGACCTACTTGACGTTGGACAAGTAATGTAACTTCTTTGTATTTGGCATTCTTCTTTGTATAAAGGGGATAATAATAGTATCTGCCCAATTATAAGAATTCAACCAATTTAGAAGTCTAAACTTGTTATATAGTAGTAGTAGTGCCTTACTTACATTAACCATATTATTGCATTATTAATTAAACATTCAAAGAAATCTCAAAGAAGGAAAATGTATTAATTACTAGTCGTTAACCTAGTATAACCAAATAGCAACAAAGTCATCCAACACTATTGTTGTTGGGTGCCATAGGGACCCAATGAAATACTGAAGAAAGGGCTACACAATTCTGTACCATCCTCACAATTGTTCCCATGCCTGAGCCCACTGATGCAGCCACTGTGTCGATCCATCTCCTTGAGGGCCTTCTTTTTCACTGCCCCTCCAGTTTGCCAAACATGATGTCCTTCTCCAGGGACTTGTCTCTCCGGACAATATGTCCAAAGTCTGTAAAATCAAGTTTTGCCCATCCTTGCCTCTAAGGCCTTACTTCTTCCAATACAGATTCAGTTGTTACTTTAGTTGTCTGTGGAACTTTCAATATTCTTCTCCAACAATGCAATTCAGATCATCTATTCTGCTATGGTCTTCCTTAGTCAGCGCCAACTTTCACATGCATATGATGCAATGGAAAATACCATGGCTCGGGTCAGGTGCACCGTAGTCTTCAAAATAATATCCTTGCTTTTCAAAACTCTAAAGAAGTCTTAGACATGATTTACCTATTGCAACATGTCTTTTGACTGCTGCTTCCATGAGCATTGTTTGTGGATCCAAGTAACACAAAATCCTTGGCAACCTCAACCTTTTCTACTTTTATTATGATGCTACCTATTGGTCTAGTAGTGAGGATTTGGGGCTTCCCTGCATTGAGTTGTAATCCATACTGAAGGCTACATTCCTATGTCTTCATCAGCAAGTGCTTCAATCCCTCTTCATTTTCAACCAGGTTGTGTTGTCTGCAAACCACAGGTTAATAAGTTTTTCTCCAATCCTGATGATGCATTCTTCTTCATATAATCTAGCTTCTCTGATAACTTTCTCAGCATACAGATTGAACGACTGAACAACTATGGTGAGCGAATACAACCCTGACACACACCTTTCCTGATTTTAAGCCATGTATTATGGCCTTGTTCTGTTCACACAGCTGCCTCTTGATCCATGTACAAGTTCCTCAGGAGCACAATGAAGTGTTCCTGAATTTCCATTCTTCTCAGGGTTATCCACAGTTTATTATAGTCCACACAGTTGAATGCCTTTGTGTAGTCCATGAAACACAAGTAAACATCTTTCTGGTACTCTCTGCTTTGAACCAAGACCCTTCTGAAATCAGCTATGATATCCCTTGTTCCAGGTTCTCTTCTAAATCTGGCCTGAACTTCTGGCATTGTCCAATGGCAACTCACACCAGGTATGGTGCTAAAAAACAAAAAACTGAGCCCACTGCCATCAAGTTGATCCAAACTCACAGTGGATCTAAACAGTGTTTCCAAAGCTGAAAACCTTTGCAGGAGAAGACAGCTGTGTCTCCTGCCTATGGAGCAGTTAACCTCAGCGCTTGCAGTCCAATGCTTTCCCAACAGCAGCACCAGGGCTCTCAGTGGCCTCATTACTAAATGGTAGAAGTAAAAGAATATGTCTGTATTTCAAACATTTAGGAATAGTTAAAATACGCTAAAATATTAGATATATAGGGGAGGTTAGAAAACAATGGATAGTGACAAAGAACACATAAAAAATGTATTTATTGGCATGAAAATGTATCCAAGATGAACTGTTTAAAACAAAACCAGTTACATTTGATATAGTTAGTGTAGATTCTTTTTGAAAAAATACATATAGTGTGTGGATATATATATATATAGATATGTAGTAGACTGTAAATAAGCTTTCTTTTTGTTAATTTTATTTTCTAATTTCTTAGCTTAAAACACAAGTAATTTAAGACATTAAAGGAAGAAAGCACCTACCTATACCACCAGTAGTCATATAAACAATAGCTTTTGAAACACTTTTAGGCTAATCAGAGATTAACTAAGGCATTTATGTACTTGCTATAATATAAAGAACAAAATGTTTAATTATTAGGAAAAATAATGCAAATAAAGACTTCTTCCACAGGATAAGAAATGTTGATTCTCAGAACCTTAATTCAAAAAGGATTTTGAAAACAACTGAAATAGACTTCATCTCTCTGTCTCACTCTCTCTGCTCAAATATAACATCTTCCTACATCTGGCAGAAATGCAGATTTACTTTCTAGTTGATAGCTAGTCTAATAAAGGATCAGATATTTCTATGTTTTCCACACTGTTATAAAGTGAACAATGTAAACCAGTGAAGAAAACAAAAACAGGTGTTCCTAATCTGGGTACCAACGTCATGCTGTCTTGGTGAGCATGTCAGGATACTGTACAGATGTTGCCCATGATGAGGGAGCAATATTGAAAAGCAAAACCCACAAAGGAAAAACTAATAAAAACCTTTAATCCTAAATATTTTAAAGTTCATATGATTCCAGAGATCCACGAATGATCAAACATCAGCAGAGATTGTAGTTTCAATGATACTTTCTAGTCAAGAATGGTGCAGGTGGATTCTAAAGACAATGATAAGGTGCCACCTAGTGGGCGATTTTGTAAAGCTTCCATTTTCTTACAAGCTTGAGATAATGTAATTTTCTTAAAGCAACTCTGAGGAAACAGTCATTTTACCATATTTCCTGACCAATTTCTGATCTGAAAGACAACAATGTATTAACAAAAACAAAACACACACCTTACAAGTTAAGGTGCCCCTGCCACCAAACTCAGGGAACAATTATTTCCCAAGTGGTCCCAAGACCAATCATGGAAGTATGCACAGGTCAGAGAAAGGAGATCTACGTTATGAACTGGCTTCCTCGGGAACATTATGCATTCTTATCATTCACTTCAGATGATACTAATAAAATCTTAGCATCATTTTATCAGGGTGCTAATTATTGTTACTGTCTCCTTACATTATATGTAAACAAACTCACTTAGTCTAAAGAAGCAACAGCAAGCATTTAGAAATCCCTGATGGTGTAGTGGTTTACGAGCTGGATTACTGGCCGTAAGGTCAGCAGTTCGAAACCACCAGCCAATCCATGGAGAAAGATATTTAGTCTCGAATACTCAACAGAGTAGTTCTACTCTGTTCTATGGGGGCACTAAGAGTTAGAATTGACTCCGTGCCAGCGGGCTTGGTTTTCTGGTTTTGGAGACTTCCTGGCAAAGCCTTTCGCAGTATTATTCTCCTGAATGGGCAGAGTTGCTATGGTCCTATTTTACCATCTGGAGTGACAGTAATACAAATGATGACCAATTAAAATAAAATTAATAAAACAATCCATGTGGCGGAAATCAACCCAGATGTCCATTAACAGGTCAATGAATGGATGATGGATCAACAAAATATGGCATATACATGTGATGGAATGGTATCTAGCCATAAAGAGAATGTCATCCTTATAGCTGCTACGTATATGATGAACCTTGGCAACATTACACTAAGTGAAATAAGTCGGTCACGATCCCACTTAAATTAAATGCCTAAAATATGCCAAATATATTAGTGGTCTTATGTGGGGCTGGGGTGGAGTCAGGCAATGGGGAGCTGCTGCTGAATGCATACAGTTTGAGGGGCAGAAATATTTAGAACATAGTAGTGATGGTTATACAACTTGTAACTCAATGCCATTGAGTGGTTCACTAAAAAATTACTTAAATGTAAATATTTTGCTACGTATATTTAACCACAATAAAACAGAGCCTATGTGGTATAAAGACATAGGCAAGGCAAAATGAAAGGGTGAGATAATCATCTATATAATTATAGTAGCAGTCTGATAATTCAGGATAAACATTTGGGGTTAGCCTTAATCCGAGGAGATCCACAATTGATATTCTAGTTACAACAGACTCAATCATTTACGCTTGGAAGCACGGTCTATAAATACTCTTGAGGAGCTTTTGTTTACCTATATATTTGTATACTTCCATTAACAAGAAATCATCAGTTTTTCGGGTTTTTTTCTTTCCTTCTTTCAATACCCTTTCACTGGTCCTATGCAAAATCTTTACTCTGAACAGAGTTGTTTGCCGCAGGTTACAACCATCCAGTTCCTTGGGAGCACTGTAATTCTTCTCCTGTTCCTGGTGCCATGTTTAACATATGGGATTATTTCTCAGTTCTTTGAGATCTGACTTCAACATACAGATGAGGAAAACCAAGGTCTAGAGCAATGGTGGGGAACATCTGGCCCGAGGGCCAACTATGGTGCTCGAAATCATCCACAGCAGTTCACATCACAGAGCTCACCCAAAAGAACAGTTCTAGCTGTCACATTAGGGGTGAGCTAATGAAATGTTTGTCCAGTATGGCCCATGAACGATGCCGTAAATATCCAAAATGGCCCTGGGCAGGAAAAGATTCCCTACCTCTGGCCTAGAAAGTCATTGGCTAGCTCAGGTGCATCAAACTAATTTGTGACAGAGTACAAAATACATGCCGTTTGGCTCTGAAACAATATATTGCAATCTTCTTTATTCTTCTCCAAATATAAATGGAATGTTTCCAAAAATTCTACTTGCGGTGTTCCAGTCTTGCTTTCAATCAATAGGTCTATATGGTAACTGCTTCCCAAGAGTGCTGGAGGGGCCGACAGAGGTGTTAAAACAGTGAGCGCTTCCACAGACAGAGAAGGAAAGGCACAGGTACAGGTGAAGCCGATTCTGTAGGGCGTCTAGACAATGACTCTCATAAGCAGCTTAGGAAACCAGTAAGCAGACCCACCAGGCACTAAAATTGGGACCTTTCATGTTTACTCAGGAAAAAGGCCTGTTAATGTTCCACCAATGTTGTCCTTCCTCCTGTTAGGGGACCCTGCTCTCTTAAAAGGTGCACAGAAGGTTCACACACTGACCCTGTTCTGAAGTGAAAAGGCCCGAATTTTTATTTCAAAGCCATCATCTTTTTTACCTCCCCTCGCCTCAAAGAATAAGTATCCACACAACTCTTTTAAACAAGTCTTTTTTGGTAAGCTCTGAACCAATTCTAAACTTTTATTTTAGGTCTTCTGGTAAAGTGCCAGGCAGTTGATATTTTTATTTTAACTAACTTTAAACTGTGGTTCAAAGGTGTTCTATGCTATTATTTTATGATTTATTTCCGCAGTTTATATTCATCAGACCATATTCTGACAAAGAAAATGCACACAAAAGTAACAGTATGAAAACTTGGATTTGAGAATTGACTCTAAGCTGGAGCATGCTTTGGCTCTATCACCGCACTAGAGAATTTCGGGTTCCTTCCATCTGCCCTGGAAAAAGCCCTTCCCGACTAAAATTATTTTAAGGCTCTATTTGCTAAAAGAACACTTCAACCCAGAAAACTTATCAGGCCTGTCTCTAAACGACTTCAGCAAAAGCTCTAACAGAAGCCCAAGGAGCATAATGACGGGACCCAAGCTAAAAGGGGCTCTTTGTCGGTTATAAGTGAATTGCTTTTGAGAAAGTCTCTGTAGACATCTTACGTTGGCTCCTCCTCTATACAAACTGCTGTGGGAGCCTAAGAAAAGCAGCTTTCAAACAGTTGAGTTCCCAGATTTGGAATGGCTGCCGGCAGGCTGCAACGGCTGCCAGAGGAAGAGGGTGAGTCAAAGCAATTCTTTGCATCACACTCCGCAATGCCTTCCCCGGCACTGGCAGCCGCACACCAGGATCAAAGACATCCAGCCAAATGTCAAGAGTCTCAAAGCCATTACTAGCATGAATGTTTCCAATGTGAAACTTTCAAAATGACATACACGTTTCAAAATCAATACATAGGACCTTTTGGGGGGATTCTACTGGAAACCTGGAATAATCTGTGAAAAATTGAAAGGGTTATACTTATAAATTAAAGTATTTGTTAGAACAGTCACATGTGACCTTTGGATGAAAGGCATGACTGGCTCATTAAAAGAATCAAGTGTAATCAACAAACACAGCTTTTAATATCAGTTATCTAATCAGGTTATCTAAAAAAAAATCAAACAAGAATGTCTCATTTTCTGGCCTCTATCAACACTTATTTCCAAATTTTAAGGCGAGGAAAGCATTTACTGACAGACTTTTTTGGCCTGAAATATTTATTTTCAAGAAGACTATTAAAAGTTTGGGTCACAACGATGAAACATATAACTTTCCTCTAGTTCTTTAATGCTTCCTCCCCCCCAATATCATGATCCCAATTCTGCCTTGCAAATCTGGCTAGACCAGAGGATGCACATTGGTACAGATAGCAACTTGAAACACAGGGAATCCAGGACAGATGACTCCTTCAGGACCAGTGGTGAGAGGGGCAAGGCCTGGAGGGTGAAGGGAATGTGGGGTAGAAGGGGGGAACCAATGACAAGAATCTAAGTATAGCCTCCTCCATGGGGGATGGACAGCAGAGAAGAGGGCGGAGGGAGACATCAGTGTAACTTATGACAAAACTATAATAATTTATGAATTATGAAAGGTTCAGGAGGAAGAGGGGATGGGGAGGGAGGGGGAAAATGAGCAAATGATATTGAGGGCTAAAGTAGAGGGCAAATGTTTTGAAATTGATGAGGGCAACAGGTGTACATATGTGCTTGACTCAATGGATGTATGTATGGACTGTGATAAGAATTGTACAAGCCCTCAATAAAATAATTTTAAAAAGAATGAGGGTAACAAATGTACAAATGTGCTTTATACAATTGATGTATGGATTGTGATGAGTTGTATGAGCCCCCAATAAAATGACTTTTAAAAAAAAAGAACCAAATTAAAAACAAACAAACAAAAGTGTTTGAGTCAAATATAGAAGTTTGAAGAATTTTTCTTTCTAAAGAGAGTGATTAGCTTTACATTTTGTGGACCAACTGCTCTGGAATTAGTTCGTTTCTGTCCTCCAACATAAATAAAGTATTTGAAGACAACCGCTGAAGAACCCCACTCGTTATATAAGCTCCTCTCTGAGCCTTCTCAGGGATCACTGGTGGTGGAAAGCTTGCACACTGGGCTGTGATTTACAAGGTCAGCAGTTCAAAACCATCAGCAGCTCTTAGGGAGAAAGAAGGGGCTTTCTATACTTGTAAGCAGTTATAGTCTCAGAAACTCATAAGGGCATTTCAACTCTGTCTTATAGTCTCTATGAGTCAGCATTAATCAGAAGGCAGTAATTTTTTTATGAGCTTTTTAGATAGGCAAAATAACTTCCCAAAGTAGAAAAGGTATATGTTTAGACATTATGAAATTTCTCTCTCCAAAGTAGGCTTCTTACTTTTAAAAAGTAGCTCAGTAAGTAGCATGCTATACTAAATTTCAAAAGAGTTTGTAATAGACTATAATGTGATCTAGGATAAGACACATTTCTAAAGAAAAATTGGAATGGATCTTACTAATGTGATCTTGATATCTCTTTATAGAGAGCAATTTCTAAGTAGGAAGATTTCATCTTAGTCAGCAATATTGTATTTTTATTATTCAACAGGCTGACAGTTTTAACTTTTAGCTATACTCTGAATTTTGTGAGAAAAGTTTACTAATTAAAAAGGAAATAAATAATATGATTTCTGTGGTCTTAATGGGGGAGATGTTAAAACAAAACTATTGGGTTTTTTAAAAATGTCAAAGGAAGTCTTACTAAAAACAGATTTTATCAGAAATTTTGACCTTGTCGATATAGGATATAAACATTCACTATCATGCCCCAGGAAAAACTCTTTGTCCCCATTAAGCAAATCTCATTGGCAATACACCCCATACAAAGTTTTGCTATTGTGGAACTCCTCATACCATTTCTACTATAAGAAATGTTCTTTTCACCCCCACTTGTGCTCTTTCCTCCCCCCTCAAAATTCTGCTGAAAACTCACTAAGTCTGGAACTCTTTTCCTTATTAACCTCATCTGACTTGGTTTAGGGATTTTAAAAAATATATTCTTATATTTATTTTGAACCCCTACTTCTCAATTGAATGACAAAATCACAATATTCCAGACTTGAAACAAACTTTAGAGAGTAGCCTCATTAGCTTCCTCATTGAATGAATAGAAAATCCAGATTCAAATTAAGAAATTTGCTCACGGCCTCAGAGCTTATTCACGGAGAACAAGCTGGAACTAGTACAAAATTATCCATAAGGTTTTGGTTTTTCATTCAGCGTTGAGCAAGTTTGAAAATCAACATTTCTGAAGACAACTGAAGTTTACTCATTTCAGGTTTAAAAATAGAAAATACATGGCAAATCACTGACAGCAGAAAATATAAACAGTGTTTATGTTATAAAAAGTCAATGGTCAATCCGCATTCAAAATATACTGACCACTCACTGCTATGTCATCCTTGGAAAAAAGGCTAAAATAATGCAGGAGAAATATTCTCAAGGAAAGCGTGCTGGCTCCTTCAAGCCACATTTCAATGGACTATGACACTCACAGATACACATTATGTACACTCTTATTCATATGCTGTGCCCAGCTACCTTTTCAGCCTACTCAACTTCAAACTCCAGTTCCTATTTTACTTAAGGGACTACCCAGGATAAGGAACTGGCAAGGACAACAGTTTCTACCTTCCGTTAAGTAAAGTTGGCAACCAATTGAAAAGTTTGAAGTTGAGCTGAATATAACGATTCATGTAATTATGCTATATTACTAAAAAAACATTTCACTAAAATTTTTTTTTAAGTTTCATTAAAATTTAGAGTTCCTGGATTAACACCAATTTATTTTGTCTGGCAGTTTATATTTGGTGAAGAAAATATATTGTATTCTGCTGCTAACCAAATGGTTAGTGGTTCAAACCCACCCAGGGGGTTCTGGGAGAGAAAACCTGACAACCTGCTTCTGTAAAGAGTGAAGTTGAGGAAACTCTATGGGGTAATGCTACTCAGTCACATAGGGCAGCTATGAGCTGGGATTGATGCAATAACATCATTACGTCTAAAGTAGTTAGGTCATTTCTACTAATAGGTCAAATCCTCTCACTAATTTTTCAGCTTGTGATGTGGTGGAGAGAGCAAACTTTCTAAAATGACCGCTGTGTACTAAGAGTTATATAAGAGCATAAAAGTAATTAATGTATTTATTTTACATTTGGGGAGCTCTAATGTTCAATATATTATTCAAGACCTTGGACCTCATATAAAAGTCACCATACAAAGGTAGGATTTTCAACTTAGTCAATTTTAGTGAACTTCATCACTGGTTATGGTGTGGTGCTAAGGGCTTTCCACAACCATGATAGAGTTATCAGAGGTGGAGCGGTTCAAGAAGAAATTGAGAATACATGATTCTGAAAAGTATTTCTGAGAATAGAATTTTAAAATTTATTTGCATTTCAAAATTTGGTGAGATTTATTCTTTCAACAGATTCTTCTATTAAGAACATTTAGTTATGTCAGAGATTTATCAACACTCTTTTGCTCTTTAAATATTTTCTTTAGTAGTTTGTCAAGGAGATAATCAGCTTGCTGTGCTATATGGACCTAATAAAATGTGTGAATAGTTTTACGTGGCTGCATGATACTTTACAGTTCCTAAAAATTTTGGATCATTCTAAATCTGTATGTTCTTACCTGGTCTATTAGAATTTATTTTCTTTGGTGAACTAAAGTAATCATCTTGTTTTATCAAATAGCACATAAAATTATAATTTTTTCCCCTTTTGAAACATATTGAGATGTTTTTAAAAATATTAAAATATTTCACACTAATCTTGAGTTAAATATGTTAATCTTTTCCTTTGAGAATCAAAAGAAAGCTAAAAATAACTTTGGGTTTGGGCACTCAAGTCCTGTTATTAACAGTCTCAATGATATTTAGGTGCAAATTGCTCCAAATTTCAACATATGAATATGCTACGCTTGAATGTTGAATCTTCAAGTTGCAGACAGAAGTTCTTATTACAGCAGCCAAAATCCAATCTGAATGCTTATTTTGATTTCTTTATACTACCAAAATCAAATAACTTTTGTTGGGCCACTACCGACACTCAGCTGAGTCAATGAACATATTTCAGACAGCTGCTTCTTATTTGTAAACCTAAAACTTGCTAAAGAAAACACAGGTTAGACAAAAAGAGATACCACACTGGGATCCATCAGGAAAACAAGTCCAAAGAGCGTGTCCATAAAGAAAGGCTTCCAATTAGTAGCTCAATGAGGAATCAACTATCCAAGTTGTCTACATAAACTTCTCTTAACCAGAAGACAACCCACAAACATTCCTAGGTTAACCACATTTGGGGGAACATTAGCTTTTAGGGAAAAGTGACAATTTATAAAAAGAAGCTAGTATCAATGTTATTCCAAGAATGTTTTGGGAATGTAGAGGATATTGTTATCAGTAGGGCAATTTGGTTGGTGTCTTCTATATACGAGGGGGCTTCAAAAAGTTCATGGAAGAATCCCATTTACTTTAATTCCATTTGTCTGAGAATATTTTGAAGCCCCCTCATATCATATCGGGTGTCTCTATGAGTACCATGATAGTACAATGGACTGACCCCCCAAAAGAAACACATCTGTCTTGGAAGAAGCAGTCAGAAAGGCAAGGATGGTGAGACTCCCCCTCACGTCCTTTGGACATGTTGTTAGGAAAGCACAGTCACTGGAGAAGGGCATCATGCTTGGCGAAATAGAGAGGCGATGGAACAAAGAAAAGTCCTCAAGGGGATGGGCTGCCAGGGTGGTTTCCACAAGGGCTCAAGCAGAAGAGCAATGGTGAGGGTGGCACAGAACCGGGCAGTGGTTCGCTCTGCTGTACGGAGGGGCACTGCCAGTTAGAACTGACTTGATGGTATCTAACAACACGAGTCGGAATTGACTTGACAGCAATAGGCTTCCGTTGTGTTATACACTTACATTTTGTGAATTATTAATCATTACAGTTATGACAATACGATGATAGTTCCATTAGAAAAAAAAGCTTCACTGTTAAATTGCTAGATTTCTTACCAATTCAGACAAGCCTGATAATATTAAACATTTTTATTCATAAGTATTGAAATAAAAAGAATGTTCAGGTAACTTTCAAAAAAGGAAATTAAATGAATTAAAACTTTTCCCTTCGCAATTCTGTTAATCCCATAAGTTTTTAATTCTCAGCAACTGAGACATTGGTTTGATTACACAAAAAAACATTATTTGGTAGAGGCTCTTACACCCATTTTAAACTGATATAAAATACATTCACAAACCAAATTTTGTTTACTGGACTTTTCTCTTATCAGAATAAAATTATTTTCTAGAGTACTAGAGTTGAGAAATATCTGTTTCAAACTTTCCCAAGTATACTGTGCGTGATATAGTGCATGTGTATATATATAATATACAAGAATATCATCTTAATCTGGATTCACTTAATATTATTGGGATAAAAAAATCCATCTGTTCTTCTGCAATTCCACGCTTCATGAGTCAGAAAAGCTTGGCTTTCGCAGTCAGACAGGCCTGGTTGTGGAATCTGACCACTATTAATTGGCTAATTTGGGGGTTGAGTTCACTCATCTTAAAAATAGACTACAAACTACTTCAAGGGATGGTTAGAAAAGAAAAAAGAAAATCAATGTAAAAATATTTTCAGAGTGTTTCACATATGTTGTCGTACATAGTTACTTGGCGGTGGGTAGAGGACATCAGCTAACATATTTCTTTCCTCCATCAAACTCATAAAGCCACCTCACCAAGAGATGATTATAGAAACTTCTAGTGATAATTCCCATTTTCACATTAATTTCAGTAATTTGTCCGTAATCATCCTTAGATCTTTTAACTTCTGTATATAAACCCATCACCAGCCTCCACAGTCTACCCAGAGATTTTAATCTGATGGATAGCCCAAATATTTTTGGTGTCCTCCTATTTCACCCTCGACCTGCACACACAAAATCTGGTCTTTCACTACATGTATTTCGGAAGATGTCATCAAAGCCCAAGCCCCAGATCATGGCTGGTTTCTTGCCTCTTACCATTTTCCCGCACATCTATTTAAAATGCTTATCTTTCCGCTTCCCTTCTCCATGCAGGTCAAAATGATCCCGACTCAAAATAACCTCTCCTCCCTCTGAACACCGTATTTCTACAGCATGAGCCGTAAACTTTTCTATTATTGTCTTGAATATTAACCTTTTCTATTATTGTCTTAAATGATTATTTTAAGTCTGTGACTCTTAGTCTCCTTTTGTGGCTCACTACAGATACATCTACACCACCATCATCAGTAGACTCTTAATTACAGACAGTGAGTTTCAACTGTAAAATCCCTAGTGAGTAGCATAGATTTAAATCCTGTAAATTACATTTTTCTACCTTTTATCCTTCCCACAAATGTAAGCTCTGAATACAGCAAAAGGGTATACCATACCAATAATGGTCACTAAAGCCCCATAAAAGTATAAATGAAAAAAAGAGAAATATAATTCATGATTTCACCAATACAGCAACTTGAAGAAAACTAACTAAATTAAATGCAAGTCTTAACAGCAAATCAAAAGGTATCTCTGGTACATTTTTTAAAGTTTTAAGGAAGAAGAAAACACCCTTAATCAACTCATGAGTAAATTCTATGTTCTTGAGTTTAATCATGAAAGACCAACCAGCTGGCGGATTGGCAGCCCTCCCAAAAGAGGCCTTCTGCAGCAGAGTGAGCTAATGCAAAATATCTTTTGATCTCTTGACTACTGCACGGATTATTATTTGTGATTGGAATGCAAAGGTAGGAATAAAAAAGAAGGACCAGTGGTTGGAAACTATGCACTCGGTGATAGAAAGGACGCTAGAGATTGCATGACAGAAGTTTGTGAAACCAACAGCGTGCTCATAGCACCTGCCTTATGCAACAACACAAATGGGGACTGTACACATGGACTTCCCCTAATGGAATACACAGAAATCAAATGACTGTATCTGTACGCAGACACGATGGAGAAACTCACTATCAGTCACAACAATCAGACTAGCAGCTCACTGTGGAACAGACCATCAACTGCTCAAATGAAAGTTCAGGATAAAGCTGAAGAAAAAAAGAAAGAAAGAAAAGAAAACAAGTCCACAAAAGGCAAAATTACAACCTGGAGTCTATCCCACCTGAATTTCCAGACCATCTCAACAACAGATTTGAGGCACTGCACAGAACACCTAATGAGCTGTGGGATGATATAAAAAGTTCATGGAGAAAGCATTTTAAAAAACGGGAAGAAAAAGATCAAAGTAGATAGCCTAAGATATTGAGACTTGTTCTTACTCATAGAATAGCTAAAGCATACAGAAGAAATGATTAAGTAAAAGAATTAAACAGAACATTTCAAAGGGCAGCTCAAGAAGTAAAAGTATTATAATGAAATGCACAAAGAATTGGAGTTAGAAAACAAAATATTATAGTAAAATATGCAAAGACCTGGAGTCCTGGAGTTAGACAGCAAAGTGTTATAGTGAAATGTGTGCAGACTTAAGAGTTAGAAAACCAAAGTGGAAAAACTAGCTCAACAGAGGCTGAAAGAATAAAGAACAAAATTTAAGCCTCAAGTTGGCGTATTAAAAAGATGCTATGAGCCCTTGGTATCAGCTCATTTTTTCTTCCCTCTCCCCACTCCCTGTTCCCCTCTCCCCCGTGAACCCTGATACCAAGGGCTCAAGTAGAAAGCAAATGTTTCGAGAATGATGAGGGAAACAAATGTACAAAAGTGCTCGACACAATGGATGTATGTGTGGATTGTGATAAGAGTTGTACAAGCCCCCATAAAATGATTTAATTATTAAAAAAAGTTCAACAATAAAAAGATGTATGGACAAAATACTGAGAGATGAAGGAAGCATTCAAAGAAGAAGAAAAAAATATACACTCACTGTAGCCCAAACTAGTAGACATCCAACCATTTAAAGAGGTAGCTTATGATCAAGAACCAACAGTCTTGAAGAAAGAAGTCCAAGCTGCATTGAAGGCATGAGTGAAAAGCAAAGCTCTAGGAAGTCATGAAATGCCAACAGAAGTGTTTCACTAAGCTAATGAAGCACTGGAAATATTCACTCACCTGTGCCAAGAAACTTGGAAGAATTGGCCAAGTAACTAGACAAGATCCATATAGGTATCCATTCCAAAGAATGGTGACCCAACGGAATGTGCAAGTTATAGAATATCATCTATAACACATGCAAGAAAAATTTCCCTAGAGAAATTCAACAATGGTTGTAGTAGCACATGGACCTGGAACGGAAAAAACTCAAGCCCAATTCAGAAAATGACATAGAACAAGGTATACTATCATTGCTGATATAAGATGGACGTTGGGCTGAAAGCAGAGAAAACTAGGAAGATGTTTACTTATCTGTGTTTTACTGACTATGTAAAAGCATTCAAGTGTGTGGACCAAAACCAACTATGAATAGCATTGAGAATAATGGAAATTTTAGAACATATCGTTGTGCTTATACAGATTCTGTACACTGAGAAGGGATCAGGTATCAGGCATCAAAGAACAAAAAATCATATCATTGTGAATGAGCGGGAGTGTGGAGTGGAGACCCAAAGTCCATCTGTAGGCAATTGGACATCCCCTTATGGAAGGGTTGCGGGGAGGAGATGTGCCAGTCAGGGTGCAGTGTAGCAACAATGAAACATACAACTTTCCTCTAGTTCCCAAATGCTTCCTCCCTCCTCCCCCATCATGATTCCCAATTTTACCTTACAAATCCAGCTAGACCAGAGGATGTACACTGGGACAGATAGGAACTAGAAACACCGAGAATCCAGGACAGATGATCCCTTCAGGACCAGTGGTGAGAGTGGCGATACCCGAGGGTGGAGGGTAGGTAGGGTAGAAAAGAGGAACTGATTACAAGGATCTACATATAACCTCCTCCCTGGGGGATGGACAGCGGAGAAGTGGGTGAAGGGAGACGTCGGACAGTGTAAGATATGGCAAAAAAATAGTAATTTATAAATTATGAAGGGTTCATGATGGAGAGGGGAGTGGGGAGGGATGGGAAAAAATGAGCTACTACCAAGGGCTCAAG